>NW_012114710.1:9843321-9856380 GCF_000951035.1 Colobus angolensis palliatus | reverse complement strand
ATTCTAGAATATTTAATAACCTATACAAGAAATGTGTTTCAAAGGTCAGGGGTCACCTTTTTTTTTTTTTTTAGTTTTATTGTGTCCATTTTATATGACTAAAATATTACTTGTAGTTTGAACAAATACATCTCATGCCAATCCTCTATAAAATTAATAGTATAATATGCCCATAGAATGCATAAAGAACCACTATGCATTAGTTCATTCTAGAATATTTAATAACCTATACAAGAAATGTGATTAAAACTTCGAACAAGTTGTTAGTATAATGAATATGAACAACATTCAAGACAATAGCTTCCGTAAGAGTCTGGAGAAGTCCAGATGGCCTTCGTGAAAAGACTGCAAAACCCAAATGACCTCAGCTCTCACGGCCACATATATAGAGTGGGTGTCTGTAAAAGGTGGCAGACTGTGATGTGTGATATGAGGATGTTAAAAGAAGCCAAAGGGAGAAGGAAATGGATTGGCAGTTTACCCAAGTAGGATCTGGGAGGAACAGAAATACCTAAAGGAGTTTTTAAAAGATTAAATTGTTTATAGTGTGGTGCTAAATGTCTCTGTCTCCTAACAAAATCCTTAGTGAAATCGGTCTGACTCATTCTGATGCTTTCAGTGTTTCCTTATGGTTGAATTTGAACACATGCTGTGTCTTCCTTTTTGACTAAAGTGTAATGAGAACAGTAGTTCCCCCAAAGAGGGCAATATTGGGGTTAAAATTTGAGAGCTTATCTGCTATTTGTGAATTAGGGTGCAACTTTCAGTTGTCTATGGATTAAATCATCTTGATGAAAGTGCAATGAGTGTTTCCTTGCCATGGTTACCAAATGACTCAAATGATGGCAGTTGGTGTGTGACCTCAAGGAGAAGGACATTATGAGGTGAGCATTTGCTAGTTTGTACCAACAAAAATTGCATATTCCCTGAATTTAAGTTCTAACTACTGACTCTGCTGATACAAGTGGAGCTTTGCCTGAATCAGCTGAGCGGGACAAGTTTGGCGTTTAGGGAAGATACTTTCTTTATAGCTAAGCCATCAGACTGGGATAGGAAACAATAGTCCAAAAAGTATGTAGAAAAGAGTCTCCTCAATTCCTTAGTTGGGACACGAGCTTAAATCTTTGTAAATCTTGGATGTTGTCTTCCCCTTAAGATTTTTTTTTTTTTTTTTCCTCTGGTGGGGAGGGAAGGAGAGGAAAACATCTTTTTCTGTAGGAAATACAGCAGGGATAGATGTTACTCAGCAGGATTAGTGGGGATAGGAAATGCTGGAAAGGACTGACTAACTGGCCAGAACTGCCACCCTCCTAAGAAACCTCGATTATGCCTTCCAGGGATCCAGGCATAGTGAGGAGTGTGATGTATCAGGATAGCAGATATTTGAAAGGCAGTGGAAAAAGCAAAATGAAGCAAGGAGAAACTCCTAGGTTGGAAGTGTGTCTAGAGATATGTAGAAGAAAATAGACATTTCTAATTAAATTCTTTTAAGCAGTTTGAAGTGTCAGTTTTGCAGTAAACCTTCTGTCTTCCTTCGAAGTCTTCAATTGCTCACTAATGATTTTGATGTAAATAGATTTATTTTTAAATTCTGAGTAGAAAAATGTGCCAACTGAAATTTTCAGTTTCGTGGAGGCAAGAACAGATGCCACATATTAAGCCAGCCACATCTGTTAAACCATGTAGCACAGGAAAAATAAAAGGAAACTTACTTTATTCTGGCAATATGTTAGTGATTGTTCAAGTGTTCAATTTTAATTGTGCATTTGTCACTATGTTGTTTTGTGACAGTTCTCAGGCTACTTTGAACTTTGCTTTTTTTCTCAGCAGGAGCATCTATTTCAGTACTTTACACAAGCTAGCATTATTTTAACTAATTCCAGCAGGGTCAAAATTAAATGAGTATGTTATTTATCTCTATAAAACACCCACCTGCATATGTTATGCACTTGCTTCATACTGATCAGCATTTTTCCATAGACACGGTGATATGGTTTGGCTGTGTCCCCACCCAAATTTCATCCTCAATTCCACATGTTGTGGGAGGGACTCGGTGGGAGGTAATTATTCAATTACCATGGAGGCAGATCTTTCCCTTGCTGTTCTTGTGATAGCTAATAAGTCTCACAAGATCTGATGGTTTTAAAAAAGGGAGTTTTCCTGCACAAGCTCTCTTCTCTTGTCTGCTGCCATGTGAGACGTGCCTTTCACCTTCTGCCATGATTGTGAGGCCTCCCCACCCACATGGAACTGTGAGTCTAATAAACCTCTTTCTTTTGTATATTGCCCAGTCTTGGGTATATCTTTGTCAGCAGCATGAAAACGGACTAATATACGTGGAATTATTTTGACTAGTTTATTAAATGGGGAGTTTCAGACATAGCTCAGTTTTGCCTGAATAACGATTGGATGATTAAACAAAGTCAAACTTTTATGTATGGTGCCACAAAGAGAACCTTTACCAATAGGACCTCACTCCTGCCCACTTGTTCAAATAATATTTAACTCTCCTGTGTTTACTTCTAAAAACATCATTATGTAAATTACAATTAACTTACAATCTGGAATTGACAATTGTCTATAGAGTGAATTTAAGTTGAAGGGTTTTATTATCCATATGAATATTCAGTTTTCTCAGTCACATGTGTAAAAAAGACTATTATCTACTCACTAAACTTCATTGTCACCATTGTTATAAATTAGGTGACTATGTATATATAAGTTATTATAGTCTATATTTTACAAAATAGTTGCATTTGTCTATCCCCATCTCGATGCCACAGTTATTTAATTTGGGGGTTTTTATATAAATTTTGATATATTTAGTGGAGTAAATCCTCCTACTTTGTTCTTTCTCATGGCTGTCTTATCAATTCCCCTCTCTTTTGGATTTACATTTAAGTTTTGGAAACAAATTGGCTTGTCAATATCCACAAAAATAACCTACTGTAATTTTAAGGTTTTATTTTTATCTTTGCTTTTTACTGGTTTTACTTTGGTGTGCTTACATATGGTTTTGATTTTATTCCTACTACTTCTGTTTAGGTTTTACAGCTTTTTTGAATGTATGCATTTGTCTTTCATTAGCTTGAGAAAATTTTCAGCCAGAATTTTATCAAATAATTCTCTGCTTCATTCTTTTTTCTCTCCTTTTGGGGCTCCATTTAAACATACATGAGAAATTTTGCCTGTATGTGTCTTTCCTCCTACATATTTTTTGGGTATTTCTTAATCTTTTAATCTCTATTTCAGTTCTCATATTTTAATTGCTCTTCCTTCCTGTTTATTAATTCTATTGTCTGCTCTTTTTAATTTGGAGTTGATCTATCTATTGAATTCTTCATTTCCAATTATATAGATCCCAATTATCAGGTGATATTCTATATTTTTTATCCTTTTAGTCCAACTTTTCTACTATTTCTTGAACATATCAAAGTTATTTTAAACTTCTTGTCTACTAACGTTAATATCTGAATCTTTGGTGCATCAAGATATCTAATTGTATTTTTTTTTCCTGGTTCTCTGTCAGAAGTCTTGCTCTTCTTATACTTGGTAATTTTCAGTTGAATGCTGCATATTTTGTACAAAAATTTTATAGACTTCAAATAATAACTTCTTCATGATAGGATTATTAATTTCTTTGTAATTGGAATGGGGGATTGATCACTTTAAGCAATCAGGGAAAATTGAGCCCACATCCCAAGAGTGGCAAGCCTCAGTCTACTTCTTCATCCCTGTTCCTCTTCAGGGTTTTCAATGGGATTGGAAAATATCACTTGGGCCTCACCCCTGTCAAGTCCTAAACTCTAATTTTGTTTCTTTAAGGAAGACTGATGAAATCTCAGCATTTTTCCAACAGCTTTTTGGCTTAGCTTTTGAGCCTTTTGCCCTGCACAGACATCTTGATGGAATAATCATGTGTTTGAGTCCCTTAAAGTCCCTTAAAGTCTCTAATTTTGTCACTGTAGACACGTGAGACTACCCAAAGCTCAGCTGGTTTCTCTGTTCTCTAGCAATGTACTTCCTCTGCCAAGGCAAATTCCTTGAGCAGCATCAGTAACAGACCCCAAAATAGTAGTCAGTTCCACGTTGATACTTCAACTTCTGTAGATTATCATGCCTTTATGACTTCATGAAATTAGCACATCTCTGAAGACTTTAAGGACATAATTTTTCCCCCAGCTCAGCAGGAGCATAATTGTGCTCAGCAGGAGCAATGGTCTATCACAAACTAACCTACTCTGTACAGAAGCAGAAATTCTGAATATATTTTACTGAAAAAGATCAAGTGAAACCTGATCTCTAGGTTAGTTTTAATATTCTCTTTGGTCCTACCACTTCATTATGGATTTTTATCTGAAGGATGTGCCTAATTCAAGTACATTTTGAAGAAAATGGTTGACATTGTTTTTCCCCAAAAATGATCCAAGACTACCTATTAGCTCACCAGTAGCTGAAACATTGAAATAGAATCTCCTCTGCACCCACATGTTTTTCACCACAGGAATAATTTTATGTAAGACAATTAGTTTAACTATCCTGTCTTTTAAACTTGTATATTCTAAGATTTTGCCAGGGGCAAGAAGTGGCAAAACTGTTTTCTCTCAATTGATACTTTGTAGAATAAATTGAGTTATTTCAAGGAAGGTAATTGATGCCCATGATTTGGTAAATAAATGAGGTTCAGGGAAAGCAACAGAAATAACATAGATATAAGAGTAATTGTTGACAGAATGTGGAAAAAAAAGTTATAGAGAGATTAAAGACCACACGTTGAATTAGGGATGACTCACTAAGTTGAAAAAAGGAGCAGAGTGAATAAGAAAAAAGCATTTAAAACATAGTAAGTCAAGTTTAATATAATTGTCTACCAAAATAATAATGAATTTTACCCTAGGCATAGAATAAAACTTATTGGAAGAATAGTAATTTTAAAAGTGTGAAAAGATAGTTGGGACACTTTGTAGCTGGTGAAAAGTCATTCTGTGATTACTCTTGAACTAAATCAGATTTGTAATAGAGCAGAACAATTTGATTTAGTTTTTAAAGATAAATGTCAAAAAGTTTACCCTAGTTATTTAAGAGATATGTAGTAAATCGGAAGGCAGATGGAAAATTAAGAAGTTTCTTCTTATTCGGGCCTTTCCTAGTCCTGAGGTTCATCTGCCAGTGAATATGTTGCTTGCTGAAATTTTCTGAAAAGTCTCCATTAAAACATATGTGTTGCATACAAAAAAAGGAATGATTAAATTCTCTCTGAAAAAGTCTGTTTATGATAACTGTTCCAATGTCTCCCATTTCACTTGACAGAAGTCAGGAGCACAGCAATAGTGAAGAGGGCAACACACAGCTAGGAGAACACATGCAGCCTGGAGACTGTGCTCTTGGCATTTCCTGCTTACTTGAGTTGTTGACATTTAAAGACAGAAAAGAACATGGGATAGCAAAACGGAAGAAGCTTGTAGGCGTAATGTTTCTTCACCCCACAATGCCTGTGGTATGTGTACCTTTTCCAGCTTCTTTTTTGGCACACGATGGGTGACAAGTTACAGAGCAGACTGAACTTTCAAAATAAAGAAAGGGATTATTTTTGTTTTCTCATATTTTTTTCCTATTTAGCTTATTCAAAACAAATACATGAGTCTCAACATGTAATACATGACAGGCTCCCCTCTGGGGCTTTCTGAGGTTATGTTTTTTTCTCCCATGACCCTCTGCAGTTTCTAACCCAGGATATTTCAAATGGATGTCAGACACATTTTTAAAAATTTCATAAGAGATTATGCGAAAACTCCTTTCAAACTTGGGAACATTTTCCTGGCATAAATTCTAAACTTAAATAAATAAATAAACTCTTGTTGTTTGATCCTGAAATAAAAGCCAGACTAATTTTTAAGACCCTTAGACAAATCCAAGTTGCCTGTTTAAGTCTGTATACTTTTCTTATCGTAGCCCTTATCTTTCAAAAGATGAAGATAATCCTATTTTAGTTCCACTAGCTCTTAAAACAGTTGGTTTTGTACTGGATAAGAAAAAATAAAAGAGTAATGTTAGAAAAAGTCAGGAAGGATAACCCAGAAATAACTGTCACTTATTTTCACTCGGTTAAGAATCGGTGGTTGAAAAGTTTTGAAAACATTCCATTTAGCCCTTTGCTTAGATGTAAAACTTTTAAAACTCTCCTTTAAAAACCCCTTTTAAAATGTACATATTATGGAAAATATACAAAAATAAAGATGAATATAATAAATGACTAAATTTTTGTTGAAAGTGATATTGTATCTCCTTTTATCGAGGTATCCATATCAACACATGAGCACACATGCATGCAGACACAACAGCCTCTAAGACAAGGTGAAAATATGCACACCACAGTGTATTGCTTGGTGAAGCCCTGTTATCTGATGGCTCTGTCCATCCATATTAGATTGCTTTGGCTTTTGCTGAATTTGTTCTATATGATAGCACAGCCTAATGTGAGGACATTATTACCAGAAATGTCAGAGCTCTTCTGACAGTACTATAAGGATGTAGGTGCAGATGAAATTTCCAATATTCTTTTTATTAAGAAATATGGGACATGTTTTTCTGGTTATAGTGCCAGGAATAGGTCTTCTCCTGAATGACTACTTTGTTTTTATTTCAAGGATACTATGACCCATTAAATGAATCACTGATCCTTCTAGATCAATCCTACTAGAAAGCTTTGGCCTAAATTTGTGACCCGTCTCCATCAGATGTACAGGAACACTTGTAATGTGCTCAGTGTACTCATCTCACTTCTGACATCAGCTCATTTTCCTATCCTCATTCTTCATCTGTCCCAATTTTTTTCAGTCAGCATATATTTTATTTTGAAATTATATATATATATGTAATGTGTTGCTATATATATACACACATATATGTATATATACAATAAGAAGCTCTTTAAAGATACATCTTTTAACACAAACAATAAATAAACTGAATCCAGATTTATTACCTAGTGCCAACTATCTAATTTAAATCATTTTAATTTTAATCAATATAACCAAAATGATATAATTTTGTGATAATATTCTTTTGATTACTAGTGTGTTATCTAATTTATGGTTTCTATAATAAATAAAGAAATATAAAAATAAGATTATTACCAGATAATTTTAGAAACAGTATTTTTTTTGTTCATTTGCTTAATGTATAATAAAGGAGAATGGACTGAAGAAATAATTATACTATTAATATAATTCAGAAAATATTTTAATTAAGTAGATAAAATAGACTGTTATTTTTAGATATCTTTTAAATAATCTCAATAGACCAGCACTTAATTTTTTAATATAGTCAATTTATTCTATTACATTTCCAGTCATAAACATTATAATTACAGTAGATTGTTCAAACTGTGTGATACATGATTTTTAAATTGCAAACTGAAATTTTCTTCAAGAGAAATGTAGATAAAAGCTAGAAACACAGAGGAATTTTCCAAAACTCTAGCATGACTGTGTTACTTTACATTTCTACCATATCAATTATAAAGTTTAAGAAGTGAAAAACAAATACTAAGTTCCATTTGAAAAGTACTCTGATTCTAATTTGAACAAATCTCTTTTAAAAGTATTCTTGATTTAATATTCTTTTCATGCATAATTATTGTGAGAAATTCTTTTAATTACAGTTTTCCAGAAGACAAAACAATCTAAAGCAAATTTCCAGCATGTGGCAATGATTTGTGCTTTTAAAAACAGGTTTTCCAGACATGTCCCTTATTGGAACAATTATTTTTGCATAAATAATTTAAAAACAATAAAGAGATTCTCTACTGTTTTAACAGAAGTTGTAGTTTCGAAAAAAACCAAGGCAGCCATGCTTTTGAATTTACAATGAAATTATCATTTTTGCCATTTGTGTATGTAGGATACAATATATTATTACTCATGAAATGCACAAAGTACAGATAGTGAACACAAATTGGTGAATTTATGCCTGTTATTCGATGTATAATTAATGTTGTTAGGCTTTTCTTATTGTAAATTTATAAGAAATACTGATAAATGTATCTATCCATAAATAAATCATGTACATATGATAAAATCTGTATTCAACAAAATGACAGAGGAGTTTACCAAAGCTATACTACTTACCTGTGTTGACAACCCCCAAGAACTAATGACCCAAAAGTTTCCATCATAATTGTCTAAACTCTATTTATTAAGAAATTCAAGTCACCATATGAAATATTTATGTTTTATTCCATAGACAAAAATTGACAGTCTAATATAGGACAGGTTCTATTGTTAGTCACACTGACTTAATTCAGTGCTTATCACTTCCACATATGTAGTGACTTTCTAATGGCCATGAATTTATTCTCAGGACCAAAGGCTGCAATTCTAAGGAAAAATATAATTTCCTACTTTAGAATTGGATTTTTTTCATATCTTAGAAGATTAGTGTTCTTCACATTTAGAGGGTTTACTAAAAATCCGAAGTCACTTATTCATGATTTTTTCCACATACTTTCACATAGTGATAAATATTTAGCTATGTTTAGATCCGTCTTTAAACTACAATGATTCAGGATTTAATTGCATAAGAACTCTACGTATATGTATATGAGAGAGAAAAAAGGTGAGAATGGAAAAGACAGGAAGTAAAGAGAGTTTGAGCGATGGGCTGGTAGACATAGACATTTGCAAAATTGAACTTATAACAATGACATACATCAACTGAATAGCAATTACAGTAATCCTGGAAATTTGTAACATAAAAATCAAAATACCAATGTGATATGACCAGTGTTTGTGGCATTCCATTCTTAAAATATACTTGTAAACTTTTAGATTAAATTGTCATATGCATATAATAAAATCATACAGTTCTTAAGTGTACTGGACAATGAATTTGTATTAAGTGGCAGCACTCACGTAACCACTTCAAAGTTCCTAATATAGAATACAACTAGCACTCAAAAAAACCTGCTTCATTTCTACTCCCAATCATTGATCTTCCCCAAAGGTAACAATTCATCTAATTTTCTGATAAGATTAGTTTTACCTGTTCTTGAACTTTATATAAATGGAACTACATACTGTGCATTATTGTGCCACTGGCTTTGCCTTGCTAGTGCGATGTCTATGTAATCTATCAGTCAACATTGATGTGTATAGCAGCTGTTGGTTCTTTTACACTGACAAATTATAATTCATGTTGTAAACATGCTACTATTTCATGGTACAATTATATACAATTGATTCCACCATTTATAAGCAGTTGTGTTTTTTTTTTTTTTTTAAGTTTTTAGTTATTAAGAATACTGCTGTGAATCCTAGTTCCAGGAAAGAACTACCTGGACTCTTCCCTAACTCTCTTTCTAAATGCAGCTAGAGAGTCTGAACAGAAAGCATATGACAACTATTGACCATTCTGAAAAGTAAACAATGACGTTTAAATTGGGGAACAAGATCAGAATTCAAAATTATACCAAACTGGCATGAGTTTACCATTTTTCTCTTTTGTTATTCATGTTGCTTGGCCCAGTAGGTGGGCACAGCCTCAGAATTACAAAGCAGAGTGAGGTAACTAATGCCTAAGCTTTCTGGCCAAAGACATGGGAAGAAGAACCACAGGGAACTGGAAAATAACAGAGAGATAAATGAAAGCACTCACGAAAGTGACCCCATAAATTTGAGAATTCCTAAGCGCACACTAGAGCCACATATGCAAAGATTTGTTCTTCATAGGCATTAAAAAAGACTGAAGCTGAGTCAGCAGATAGACCACCACCCTTGCTGGCCACTGGATTGCCACACATCAAGGAGCACTTCAAAGACTGAAAACTGAACAGACTATGAACCATAGCCCACACAGGGCGTGTTGGAACTTGCAACCTAAATCTAACCAGGCTATTGCCTGTTTAAATACTATGTCATCATTCTCAAAGGGATTGAAATAAGACCTATATATTACAATTATATAAAATACAGAATAAATTTTACTATAAAATATAAAATTAACTACACATCCAAAATAAAATATATGTATATGGGTATATGTGTGTACATGTTTATATAAATCTGTGTGTATTTGTGTTGGTGAATATAATCGTGCCTTATTTGGATATGGAAAATGACATATTTATTCATTCTTTTTATCCCTTATGTTCTAAAATGTATTTTTCTGACTCATTACACTGGTTTGTACATCCAAACAAACCGGTGATAAATGAATGAAGTGATGACAAAAGAGTTTCAATATTTCACTATGTTTGCTACATGTTTGTATGTATGACCCTGTCAGATCAAGAGAATTCTCTAAATTTTTGGTTTGCTGAGGGCTTTTATTAAATGAATGTTAAATTATACAAACTGTTCTGCATTTATTATTCTGAAAGAATAATAAAATTTATCTTTGTTATTTTAAAATAAGATTCTGATGCCTTTTCACATGTTAAAGTAACATTAGCTTATGTAATAAAATGAATTTAGTATTGTTTTATTATAAATCTGAGTTGGATGTAGTAATTCCTTATTTAAAATTTTGGGATCTAAATAAGTGTGATGGCCATGTAATTTTTCTTTCCTTAAATTTTTTCAAATTTTTATTTTTAGAGATAGGTTCTCACTGTCACCCAGGCTAAAGTACAGTGGCATAATCACAGCTCACTACAGACTCAAACTTCTGTACTCAAGCAATCCTTCTGCCTCAGCATCCTAAGCAGCTAGGACTACTAGTGTGTACCACTATGACTGGCTAATTTTATTTTTGTTGAGACGAGGGTCTTGCTATATTGCCCAGGCTAGCCTCTGGCTCCTGGACTCAAGCAATTATCCTTTCTTGGCTTCCTAAAGTGCTGGTATTTCAGGTAGGAGCCAGCATGCCCGGCCTCTTTCTTTTAACATATTTGTCCATTTTGTACAAATGTTTTGCTGGGTTTTTAAAATATTTTCAGAAGCTTTTAAACAATTCTATGAAAGAGTTTATTCTAAAATGACATTATTTCTTTTTTAGATTTTTATAAAATTTAATTGAGTAGCCAAGTGGGCCCTGGGTCATAGATTAAATCCTTTAATATAAAGTTATTTATATTTTAAAATGTCTTTTAACGTTGCTTCTAGTAAATTGTATTTTTCAAGAAATCTGTCCATTTACTTTCATTATTTTGTGCCTTCTATACTGTAGTTGAGAAGACAGTGTAAGTCTTGTTCTTTTATGAAGGTAATGTTTATTCTTTGATTAGTTGTAAATATTTTATTTATTTTTATTAATTTATTATACTTGTACATATTTTTGGAGTACATATGATATTTTGGTACCTGTTTACAATGAGTAATGATAAAATCAGGTAATTTGGAGTATTCATTACCCTAAATGTTTATCTTTTCTTTGTGTTGGCAATATTGCAATTTTTCTCTTCTAGTTATTTTGAAACCCACGATCTATTAGTCACTATTATTTCTCTACCCTACTACCAAATACTAGAACTCACAGCTTCTATTTATCTGTATTTTTGTACCCGTTAACCAACTTCTGTTTATCCCTTTCTTTTCACTTCCCTTCCCAGCCTCGGTTAGTCACCTTTCTACTCTCTACCACCATGAGATCCACTGTTTTAGCTCCCACACATGAGAGAAAACATATCATATTTGTCTTTCTGTTTCTGGCTTATTTTATTTAACATAATGGAACCTCCCCTTCCGTCCAGGTTGCTGCAAATGACAGGATTTAATTTTGTATGATGGAATAATATTCCATTGGGTGAATATAGCACATTTTCTTTATCCATTCATCTGCTGATGGACACAAGTTGCTTGCATATGTTGTATTATAAATACTGCTGCAGGAAACATGGGAGTTCAGATAGTTCTTCAAAATATATATAGTTTTTTCTTTTGGATATATACTCGTCAGTGGAATGGCTGGATTACATGGTAGATACACTTTGAGATTTTTTAGGAACTTCCATAATATTTTCCCATAGTGTCTGTACTAATTTACATTTCTACCGACAGTGTACTAACATTCTCCTCTCTCTCCATCCTCTTCAACACTTGTTATCTTCACTGATAAATGTCATTCTACCAGATGTGAGGTGATATCACATTGTTCTTTTGATTTGCATTTCCCTGATTACTGATGTTAAGTGTTTTTTTTTTTTCATATATTTGTTGGCTGTTTGTATGTCTTTGCTTGATAAATATCTATTAATTTCCTTTTACCATTTTAAAACGTGATTATTTATTTATTTATTTATTTGCTGTTGCGTTGTTTGAGTTCCTTGTATATTCTGGATATTAGTCCCTTATTGGATGAATGGTTTACAAACATTTTCTCCCATTCTGTAAGCTGTCTCTTCACCGTATTGACCATTTTCTTTGTTAGGCAGAGGATTTTTAGCTTGATATAATCAAATTTCTCTATGTCTGCTTCTGTTGCCTATACTTTTGAAGTCTTACCCAAAAACGTTTTGCCCAGATCAATGTCCTGTACTGTTTCCCCAGTGTTTTATTTTCATATTTCAGGTCATACATTTAAGTCTTCAATCCATTTTTTAGTTGGTTTTTATACATGATGAAAGATTGGGCACTAGTTTTATTCTTATGCATATGAATATTCAGTTTTCCAAGCACTATTATTAGAGTCTGTCATTTCCCCAATGTATGCTCTTGGTGTCTTTGTCAACAATGAATTGGCTGTTAGTACATGGGTGTGTTTCTGAGTTCTTTATTCTGTTCCATTGATCTATGTGTCTGTTTTTAATGACAGTATCATGCTGTTTTGGTTAAAAAAGCTTTGTAGTATAATTTGTAGTATTATCAGGTAATGTGATACCTCTAGCTTTGCTCTATTTGTTCAAGGTTGCTTTAGCAATTTGAGGTTGTCTGTGCTTCCATATGAATTCAAGGATTGTTTTTTCTGTCTCTGTGAAGAATGGTTCTTGGTATTTTGATAGAAATTGCATTGAATCTCACTTTAGGTAGTATAGACATTTTTACGATATTCTTACAATCTATAAGCATGGGATATCTTTCATTTCTTTGTGTCCTCTTTAATTGCTTTCATCAGTTTTTTTTT
>NW_012114710.1:9795685-9837226 GCF_000951035.1 Colobus angolensis palliatus | reverse complement strand
TCAGTTCAAAATGCAGAAATCACCGGTCTTCTGTGTCCTTCGCGCTGGGAGTTGGAGACTGCAGCTGTTCCTATTCGGCCATCTTGCTCCGCCTCATCAGTGTTTTATTGTTTTCCTTGTAGAGATCTTTTACTTCTTTGGTTAAATCTACTTCTAGGTAGGGCTTTTTGTAGTTATGGTAAATGGTGTTTTTTTCCGATATTTTTTTCAGATTGATTGCTGTTAGTGTATATGAACACTACTGATTTTTGCATGTTTACTTTGTATTCTGTAAATTTACTTAATTCGTTTATTCCTTCTAACAGTTTTCCGTGGAGTAATTAGGTTTTTCTAAATATAAAATTATGTCACCTCCAAACAAGGATAATTTGACTTCTTCCTTTATAATATGGATGCCCTTTTTTTCTCATGCCTAATTGCTCTGGCTAGGGTTCCAGTACTACGTTGAATAGAAGTGGTGAAAATGGATGTTCTTGTCTTGTTCCAGAGTTTAGTGGAAAGGCTTTCATTTTTTCCCCATTCAGTGTGATATTAGCTGTGAGTTTGTCATACATGGCCTTTATTGTGTTGAGGTATGTTCTTCTATACTTAATTTGTTAAGAGTTTTTGTCATAAAGGAATGTTGAATTTTTTTTCATTTCTTTTTCAGCATCTATTAAAATGATCACATGGTTATAGTTCTTGATTCCTTTGATGTGATATATCTTGTTTATTAATTTGCATATGTTAAATCATCTTTGCATCTCTGGATGAATCCACTTGATCATGGTGAATGACGTTTTTAATATGTGTTCAATTCAGTCTTCTAGTATTTTGTTGAGGATTTTTGCATCTATGTTCATCAAGGATATTGGCCAGCAGTCTTCTGTTTTTAAATGTCCTTATCTGGTTTTGGTATCAGTGTAATGCTATGTTAGTAGTATAAATTAGGAAGAATTTCATCCTTTTACATTTTTTGATGTAGTTTGTACAGAATTGGTTTTATTTCTTCTTTAAATGCTTGGTAGAATTCAGCAGTGAAGCCATCAAGTCCTCGGCTTTTCTTTGATGGGAGACTTATTACTACTCCAATTTGCGTTCTCATCATTTTTCTGTTCAGATTTTCTATTTCTTTATGGTTCAATTTTGGTAGATTTTAGTCTTAGGTTTTCAAACTATTATGTATCCAGATGTGAATTTCTTTAGATATCTATCTATCTATCTATCTATCTATCTATCTATCTATCTATCTATCTATCTATCTATCTCTCTATCAGCCTTTGTTTATCCATAGATGTATCTATCTAGAGATAGATCTTTATTAAGGTTAAGAGAGATTTTTGAACCCATAACTTAATATTTTTGTTAGTTTTAGGAAATCTCTACCAATAATTCTTCAAATACTTCTTCTGCTTTAGTATTTTTCTTTTCTATTCCTGGGACTTTGATGTCAAGTACATTAGGCCTATTTAATATGTTTCTATAATGTATATCCTCTTTTGTGTATTTTTTATGCTAGTTTTTCTATCTGTGGTAACTTAGATGTTTTCTGTTGATACATCTTCCAGTTTACTAATCTATACTTTTTCTAATTTTCTTTTAAATTTATATATTTATTTCTATGATATTTAGTTTTATAATTCCAGTTTTCTGGTGCATTCATTATACTTTTATCTATTAATATCATAGTTATATAAAAATTCATTTTAATACCATTATCTGGACCTTCCAGTGGGCCCTATGTATGCAATGTATACTTATAAGGGGATAAAGAGAGATTTGAAGACAGAAGAGGAAATAAAAGATGATGATGTGGTGATGCAAGCAGAGGGAGAAAAGGCAACGTGATGTGGGGCCACAAACTAAGGAAATGGTAGAGCTTCCAGAATCTGGAAAAAGTAAGTACATGGATGCACTCCTAGAGCCTCTGGAGAGAGTACATCCCTACTGACAACATGATTTCAGTCCAATGAAACTTATTTTGAGAGAATAATTTACCAGTAAGTTAGTGGTTATTTGTTACAGCAATAATAGGAAATTAATATGGATACATTTAGATGAATGTTGGACTTTGTATATAAAATACTTACAAAACCTCTGAATAATGTTATTTTGTTTCAGAGAGAGTATCATCTTTTTTTTCTAGTTGGCAGAAAAGTGAAGGGAAGATTATCTTGATTTAATCAAGACTAGTCTATTTTCAGATTCCCCTCTTCTAGTATGTAGCCCTCTAGTGTCTCATTAAAAGCCAGGGGTTTTAACAAGGACATCTTTTCCTTCTTGGCACTATCAATTTATGAAACAGAGTTTGAAAATGCTCTTGACATCAGGGATGAAATTATTAAAGTAATGGTCCTTTTCTTCAAAGGACTCGAAATTAGACACAGACTCTAACACACCTGTGATCCAATAGCAAAACTGTTCAATTTTATGGCAGGTTGGGAGATAGTTTGAAGTCCCTCACATCCCCATGTTTTCAGTCTTTCCTCCAGATTCTGAAATTTAAAAATATTTATATTCTCAGACTCTTTTGCTGGTAGTGATGATCATGTGGCCTAGTTCCAACCAATGAAGTATTTAAAGGTATTCTCTGTAGAGGGCTTGACTTTTACAGAAATAGACAGTATCATGGTAGAAAAAGGTTTTTGGCTCTTCCCATTCTTTCTGCTAGAACACAGGCTGTAACCATATTGTGACCATGTCGCACAAAAAGAGATGTTGTACCATAAAGACAGCAAGAGCCCATTTCTTAACTACATTGATGAATTGGACCAGTTACCTACAGACTTTACATACATATATTGAATGAAACTTGAATTTCTTTAAGCCATGAACGTATAAGGCTTCAATGCATTCTTTCCCAGAACAGGGGGCTAAGAGGAAGGAATAACTAGTTTTAGTGGTGGAAATTATAAGGAAGTGTAGAGGGAGTGAATCTACATGAAAAATGTAGTATATTATCTAAGTATAGAAGAATAAGCAGGCCTTTTTATATGGTGATGGTAGGAAGTGGGGTGGTAATCTAAATTTGGAGCACCACATTGAAGCATTAACTTAGTAACGAAAACACAAGGTTGAAATGGAGAAAATGTGAAAGATTTATATGAGAAAGGAGGCTGGGAAGTTATCTGGTGTCACATTTTGCAAGAGGCTTGATTTTTATTCATCAGAATCTCCTCCTAGCATCACTAGAATGCCATAGGGATTTTTCAGTAGGAATTTATATAGTCCATGTTTCACCCAAATAACTTGTGAAAATAGATTGGTGGTACGAGTATAGGAAGGGTTTAATGCTGGTGACTTATGCCAGGTATGCTTAGTTCAGTGGCTTCAGAACTTGTATATTGAAATGATATAACATAAATGTAACTCTTCAGTAATATAATTTTAATGTATTCTATAAATCTCCATATGGCATGAGCCTTTGATATTTTTAGAGGGATATCTATATCTATGTACAAGCACAGAGGGTAAAATCAACAAGAGTCCTCCTGTTTAGAGTCTCAAGGCCTTTAGTCAGTTGCACTATTTTATTTTTCTCTTGACCTTATAGAACTCCAGTTCATTGAACTTCTGGGCACAAAACTAGAGGCATCTGTTCTGTTGAACTTTTCACAATTGATATGTTAATTAAAAATGACTTTTGGCTTTTAACATTGTTTATTTTTCATAATATATATACCCTATGGCATTTCACAATGGGTGTTGTCTTATAAATATCAAATATAAATAAACAAAGCAAGCAATTCATTATTACTTCCCGACTAAAATTTGTACATGATGTAACTGTAAGCTTTTTCTTTCACGTCTATCTGGCCAGAATATTCTGGGATTTCCTCCAGAATAAAGATCAGCTCAGTGGGATTCATGCAACTGTCACATCTGGACTATCTCAATGCAGCCTAGTCAGTGTGCACAGAGGCCATGTGAAGGTCGTAGATTGCATAAAGTGTGACAGCCTGCCTATATTTTGCAGCCAAAAGCACAAGCATATTATCCAATTTCCTACTTTCAAATGCAGGATTCTTTTTATTACAACACCAACCACAAAACAATCAGGACAAATTTAGGCCAAGCTAGAAACCATTCAACAACCTGTGGAAGGCAGGAGAAAGTAGACACCTAGTCCTTCCTTTGGAATCATGGCTTTTAAACAAAGATGATACATAGCTTGTGAGAAAAAATAGTAGCGCTGTACATAATAATAGAGTAACATTGCAGAACAACAAAAACTACAATGAACTTGCCTGAGTATGTGGATGACCTGCTTGGAGGTTTTCCTCTATTTTTTTTTCATATCTAGGCTCTGAAAGGGGCTATCCCGTTCTAAAGACACTGAAGTTGGAGGAAGGGAGATCTGAGAAATAGTTGCTGTATATATAATAGAATATTGGAAAAATGAGGGTTGGTTATATTTTATAGACATAGATAGATATAGATGTAGATACAGATACATAGCGTGTTCCTAAAGAGCCACTTTTCAGACCTCAAGATTAAATATGATGCTTTATATTTCAAGATAGACACATATATACTACAGACTGTCTGATAATATGTATTTATAAATAACATTGTATATCAAGCAAAAATAATAAAATTTAACATTATTAGAGGAACCAAAATGATGTTTTATGCATAATTCTGTCATAATTCTAACAATAAAAGAAAGCAAATCTGAATTTACTGATTCATTTAATTCTCACCATAATAGCAAAACTACTGAATTACAAAAATAACTTGTTACAAAATAAATGATATTTATGAGATTTAATTATTCTAAATTTAATAAAACATAATAAAAGGGTATTTGTAAAAAGGTTATAGTTTAGAAAAGATGAATATCAAGCAAATCTGACAAGTTACTTTTTCATAAATGTTAGATTAAAATGTCAAAAGTAGCCATTTATGTGTCTAAGATTTTATCTGTAGTCTTTAACAGACTTTTATAGAACACTTACATTTAGAAAAGCTTTTTTTAAATTCTTAGGAATACGAGAATTAAAAATAAATAAGAAAATCCCATTGCTTTAGCGGATTTCATAATCTATTTGAGGATAAAGTTATGTAATACCTTAATGGAGATAAAATTTGGGCCACACTGATGTATACTTTAGTTGTTTTCTTACGTGTGGGAGTAATGTTCTTTATCATCCACAAAACTGCTAGAACGTGTACTACACAGTTTACATCTATTTTTTTTTAACTCCATGACAATCCTATGAAACACAGAGAATTATGAAACCCATTTTGAAGATGATGAAACTGAGACTCAGAAAGATGAAGGATTTATCCAAAGCTGCACAGCTGACAGGGCTGGAAATGACACTTAAAGCCATGCTTGTCTGTCTGATTTTAGACACAATGCTTTTAACCTCTACTAATTATTCTCTGTACTGTTTCCAGAGAAAACTGTCTAAATAAACACCTCTGATTATGACACGTTATATGTTTTACATTTTTTCCAGTGACTGCTCTTTGCTTATAGAACCAAAACTAAATTTCTTAACATTGTATAAAAACAGATAAGCTCCTGCCCATTTATCTTGCCCCTTATCTCTCTTTACTGAGCACTTTGAAACTCTTTTATCCCACCACACTGAATTCCTTTTAGTTGTAAGTATGCTGACTTGTGTATTTGTGTCTGTACTTATGCTGCTTGCTCTACCTTCAATATCCTTTTTCTCTTTTTCTGTTTTCTTTTTCTTTTTGAAAAAAAATCTTGCTCTTTCATCCAGACTGGAGTGCAGTGGCATGATCTTGGCTCACTCCAGCCTCCACTCCCCAGGCTCAAGTGATTTTTCCCACCTCAGCCTCCCAACTAGTTAGGATGAAAGTTGTGCACCCCCATGGCCTGCTAAATATTTTTTTGTATTTTTTATAAAGATGGGGTTTCATCACCTTGCCCAGACTGGTTTCAAATTCTTGGGCTCAAGCAATCCACCTACCTCATCCTCCCAAAGTGCTGGGACCATCAGCCACTGCCCTTGGCCATGAATATTCTTTTTTAATTTCATAACTTTATCCTTCAGAATAAGCTCCAGTGTCACTTGCATTCGTGAGACTTTGCTGATCCTTGAAGTTACTGACCACTGATCACCTTCCCCATTTGCTTCTACATCATCTACATCATATGATGCAAATATTTATTGGGATGTTTTAATTTGTATATTTTCCCCTACAATCACCAGACTTTAAACTCTCTGAGAGGATGGTTTTACATGTTTAGTTATGTTACTCTTGTATACGGCACATAATAAAATACATAGTAAATGTTTCTAAATGAATAAATTAATGATTTACTTTATAGATGAAAAAATTATTACCCACGGATCTGGGTTACATATAGTGAGATATATAAGAGAAGCTCATATTGCTTACACAGTACATTCAATACATGATTATAGATGATTTAGAAAGTCTTATATAGACTTGCATATTATTAAATGCCTATCACGTCTAAAACACATTCATTCATATCCATAGCTCATATGTGAAAGTCCAAGCGACTTAGTTACTAAAAGCCCCTGCCGATTTCTCCAGCATTTTCTCCTGCTATTTATTCTTTATGTTTGTATTAGTCTGTTTTCACACTGATATAAAGAAATGCCCAAGACTGGGTAATCTTTAAAGGAAAGAGATTTAATTGACTCACAGTTCCACATGGCTGGGAAGGCCTCAGGAAACTTACAATCGTGGCGGAAAGTGAAGCAAACGTGTTCTTCACAAAGCAGCAGGAGAGAGAAGTGCAGAGAAAAGGGGAAAGAGCCCTTTATAAAACCATCAGAGCTCATGAGAACTCACTCACTATCATGAGAGCAGCATGGGAGAACTGCCCCATGATCCAATTACCTCCTACAAGGTCCCTCCCCTAACACATGGGACTTACCACTCAGATTACAATTCAAGATGAGATTTAGGTGGGGACACAGAGCCAGACCATATCAATGCTCGACTCACGCTAAATTGCTTGAAATTTCCTAAGTACACGATCTTATTTCACACGTCTGTGCCTTGCGTATGTTGCATTCTCTCATCAGCCTAAGTTCACCTTTGAAATCCTGCCTATGTGAAACTTTCTCTCTGAAGTCTTTCTTTTCCAATGTCCTCAGCACCCTTTGCTCCATGACAGCCACTTGCTGTGAAGGTTTTGCTGTCTCTCTTACCTGTTATATTCTGCTTTTGTCCCTGACATATAATTTAAATTTATGTATAACTTGTATGTAACCATTTCTTTCTGCTAAAGTATAAGCTGCTTGGAGAAATGTCTTAAGACATTGGTCTGGGCAATGGATTTTCGGGCAAGACCTCAAAAGCACAGGCAACAAAAGCAAAAATAGACCGATAGGATGACTTCAAACTCAAAAGCTTCTGGACAGCAAAGAAAATACTCAATAGAGTGAAGAGACAACCTATAGTCAAGCTACTCAACAGGGAATTAATAATCAGAATATATAAGGAACTCAAATAACTCCATGGCAAAAACAAAAAACAAAACAAAACAAAACAAACCAAATAATTAAAAAACCGCAGATGATCTGAATGGATATTTCATGAAAGAAGACATACGAATGGCTAACAAGTACATGAAAAAATTCTCACCATCACTAATAATCAGGGAAATGCAAATAAAAATCACAATGAGGCATCGTCTTCTATTTGGTAGGTTAGCCTTTATCAAAAAGTCAAAGGAGACTGAGCACAGTGACACACAACTGTAGCCTCATGGCTTGGGAGACTGAGGCAGGAGGATGATGTGAGCCCAGGAGTTCGAGTCCAGCCGGGCTAACATGAGACACCATTTCTTAATTTAAAAATGTCAGACGATAACAAGTAGTGTTGGAGAGGATGCAGAGAAAGGGGAATGCTAATATACTGTTAATGGAAATATAAATTAGTACAACCACTATGGAAAACAGTGGTTTCATCACTGTTTAGTAGTGTTTGTACTACTTAAAAAAAAAAAAAATTAAAAATAGATCCACTATGTAATCCAGCAATCTCACTACTGGATGTATAATCAAAGGAAAGGGACTCAGTATGTCAAACATATACCTGGGCTGCCATGTTTATAGCAGCAATATTCATAATAGCTATGATATGGAAGCAAACTAAGTGTCTATTAGTGGATGAATGGATAAAGAAACTATTATATATAAAATTTTATTTTATTACTTTTTATGTCTGAATAATATTCTATTGTATATTATTCAGACATAAAAAGGAATACAATCCTGTCATTTGCAGCAACATAGATGGAACTGGAGGTCATTATGTTAAGTGAAATAAGCCTGGCATAAAAAGACAAATACTCGCTATTTTCATTCATGTGTGGGAGCTAAAATAGTTGCACTCACGGAGCTAGAAAGTAGAATAGTGGTTACCGAAGGCTGGGAAGGGTGGAGGGAGAATGAACAGAGGTTGGTTAATGGTATAAAAATACACTTAGATAGAAGGAATAAGTTCTAGTGTTTCATAGCACAGTAGGGTGACAACAGTTAAGAATAGTTTATTGTATATTTCAAAATACCTAGGAGAGAAGATTTAGAATGTTCCCAACACAAAGAAATTATAAGTATAATCATTGAAATTGTGGCTTTGAAATATTTAAATTAAGAAATTATTGATAAAAGGGAGTCAAGATTGAAGAAATTACTAGTAGGTAATGGATGTCCCAATTGCCCTGATTGGATCATTACACATTGTATGCATGTATTAAAATACTACATGTACCCCATAAATATGAACAATTCTTACACATCAATAAAATTTTTAAAAAATGAAAAAACATAAACTGCTTAAGTACAGGAAAAGTATCTTCCTCTTTATATCTCTAACTTCTACTAATGTGTTAGCATGAGGTAAATGTAAAAGTCAACCTGATACACCTGTCATATTTTGTAAGTAGGGATAATTACTATCAATTTAAGACTTATTTTAACATAAAAACTAAGTTGATTTCATTTAGAATTATCAAAGTACAAACCAGCAACATTTCTTCTAGTAATGCATTTATGTATCAGTTATGCATTAAACAATTAAACCTCATCGCTACTAAAAATACAAAAATTAGCTGTGCATGGTGGCACATGCCTGTAGTCCCACCCACTTGGGAGGCTGAGGCAGGAGAGGTTGCAGTGAGAGGAGAGGTTGCAGTGAGCCAAGATTGTGCCACTGCACTCCAGCCTGGAGACAGAGCGAGATTCTGTCTCAAATAAAAATAAAGTAAAATAAAAAGTGCACAATCTGAGGATACATATTCTCAGAACAATTTGCATTGAGTTGGTTTGTTTCTTGTCTTTTACAAGAAAAATCACATAATTTGCTCAAGAAGTCTTTTTGGTTTCCTTATGAGCAATTTATTTGACAGTATGTCTTTAGGAAACTATGTTTTCATTATCAAACTTTCAAGTTGCATGTTCCTAGAACTTGTCAATGTCTGTCAACTGGTCCTTATAAAGTGGAAGTGGGACTGGAAGGTGTTAGAAGGTAGGAATTTTTATTTTAATTTCATATATTTTTATATTTTTGAAACCATTATAATAATATATACTTTTATTATTTTAGTAAATATAGAAAATAAATAGTATATCTGACTGAACATGGTTCAATAGCTGTTTTCAAAGTGAATCTCTTAAAAAGCTATTTTGTTATAAAAAATATGTTTTGACATAATTTGGCGTTGAAAAAAGTTTTCTTTATAGATTGTCCTTAATACTCTTGTCTATCGAGGTACAGTAACCTTTTCCAAAATCATGACTTTTATGTTTCAATGATAAAATACACAGACACAACTTAATTAAAATCTAGGGCCCTCCTGGCTCCCTAATATTTCCCCTCCAACGCAAAATAAAGTAAAATATTTCTACTAGAAACATCTGTGTACAGAAATCACAATAAGCATATTGTTCAATGGTTCAGACATATATTTCTTTTTCCACATTCACAATGAATTTGGAAATATTAACAGATATTATCTGAATAAAATACATTACTGTTTTGCCTACCATTTCATGTATGGTTCTTATTTAAGTTATGTGGAAAATTAGTACAGGAAGACTAGTAATTTCTTAATTTAAATGTTTCAAAGCCACATTTCCAATGATTGATAATTATTTATTTATTTATTATTAATAAATAATATTTATTTTTAGCCTTGAATTTCTTTCTTATACCTCTATTTTTTAGTTCTTTCAACGTTCTATTTTCTCACTGATTTTTTTAATGGTTTTCTTTTTTTACAGTTTTTATGTGCCTCAATTTTTTATTTTCAATTTATAATGCCGTTAAGTTGGGTAAATAGCCTTCAATATTATATTAATGCGTCATTGCTCATTGTTACAGATAAATGATCTGAAGCCAGACTGATTTGATTTCTTGTATTTTATTTGTCTATTTTCTGTTTTTTTCCATCCTTTATTCTCGAGGTAATTGGTTTAAC
Organism: Colobus angolensis palliatus; assembly: GCF_000951035.1. NCBI lineage: Eukaryota > Metazoa > Chordata > Mammalia > Primates > Cercopithecidae > Colobus > Colobus angolensis. The sequence continues at coordinate 9,826,809 of NW_012114710.1, read as the reverse complement.
AAAATAAATATATATATTTGAGATGGAGTTTTGCTCTTGTTGCCCAGACTGGAGCAGAATGAAATGATCTTGGCTCACTGCAACCTCCAGCTCCCGGGTTCAAGCAATTCTCCTGCCTCAGCCTCCCGAGTAGCTAGGATTACACCATGCCCAACTAATTGTTTGTATTTTTAGTAGAGACGGGTTTTCTCCATGTTGATCGGGCATTGTGGGTTCTTTGATGATAAAAGTTGAACTGTTTTTTCTCATCACTAAGACGTGTTCCAAATCCATAGTTCCACAGTTCCATCCTAAGTTTCAAAGCTTAGGAACATTTCTTTGGTGCCTGTCATTACTTCATTTATTTAACAAGTAAATTCCTACTGTGTTCCAGTCAATGCTCTGATTACAGAGAACACAGTAGGTAGCAAACCAGAGGAAGTGCCTGCAGTCTGGTGAAGGAAACTGACAATAAACACTTAACTAAATGGTTTGGTTATTTATGCATTTACCGTTGTGGTGATAAATATAGTGGAGACCCAGGATGGAGTGCCCAGCACTGGAGGGTGTTAGTTTATAAAATGTAGGTGAGGAAGGCCTTATGGATATGCTGACATTGAACAGAATCCTGAAGGAATTGAGTGAATGAGCCAAACATTTTAGGGAAAAGTGTTTCAGAAAGAGGGAACAGCCACATGCAAAGATTCACCTTTTATGTGACTTGAGAACATGGTAAACAAGTTTAAAGAAGAGAATAAGCCAGTGTGGCTGGCATAGAAAGAGCATAGATTAAAATGGAAGGAGATTAATTCAGAAAGGTAGTGGTGCCATGTGAAAACTTAGTCGTCATACTTTAACGGCTCTAATCTCTCTGTTATCTCTGTTTGGCACATGTAAAATGAATCTTGAAAATCCTTGATTTACTCTTCACATTTCTAACTTTACTCTCATTCTTTTCATTTTGTTTTCTTTGCACTTTTCAATGTGTTGAGGTAAAACTTCAGTTCAATCTTACAGTTTACCAGGGTGAATCATCAATAATATCAATTTTACTAATCATCCAGTGTATAGCATTGAAAATTTACCTAGTTGTGTTTTTAATATCTAAGAATAATATGTCGTGAAGTATATCTATCATGCTCATGAGTTTTTATTTTTTTATTTTTTGGTTCCTGAATTTATATCCATCATTGTAGATAAGACTCTAGCTTGGTAGCTGAAGTGCTTATTTTCAACTCAATGTTAACTTTGTAGAAAATCAAGAAATGCCAGTTCTGCTTATGGGAGCCTTAGCCCTGCTGCCATGTATAAAAAGTGGGTGGCAGGGGGATTTTGCAGAATTTACCCTTGTCATATAGCCTGGTTCTTGAGATTTCTGGGAGACATTTATGCAGAGTGGTGGTGACATGGTGGTTTAAGTTCTGATATGCTACACTGTGTCTCTGACACAAAACCTATTCTGGGCTTATTCTGAATTAAAACTCATTTATCATTCCAATTGTGAAATTATTTAACTTTATTCTGAAGATTCATACTGAAGTCAGCACTTGGAGCATGAAGAAATATTTGCAGATGCTACCTAATATATTCATTAACTAGCTGATCTCCCAAGCAAATATTTCTTCTCTAGGAAAAGTATTATTTTTCCTATCTAAAATTACAAAATGAAATTATCATTATCTTTATCAGATTTCATGTGTTTTCTGTCTTACACAACATCTTACTGGTCTGTTCTCCCCTCCTTACCAACATGCTATAATTTTGATCTTATATTAGTACGTTTTCTTCCATTTCAATGAAATATGGTCATTGTATTCTGCTAGCCATGTCAAATTGGAGGTATCTGAATGAATGTTTTCCCTACCTAAGAATTATGAACCCTCTCCAGCTGGGGGTTCATGAACAATAGATGTCAAGGACTAATTAAGCAGGAACACTTACATACTTGAGGAAGCTTTCCTCTGGATATGGTTCTGAGTGGAAATGTACACTTGGCATTTCTTTAAGAGTAAGTAGGTGTATCAATTTAAATAGCAAAGGTTGACATCTAACTTTTTCTTTGTTGTTCACAGGTACTCACTTTTCCCATTTTTATTCAGAGTTTCTAATATTAAATAAGCAAATCAATTTATTTTTTTTTCACAGCAACAAAACATTGGTTGAACATGTTAGTCTGAATACTGATGGAATTTAATACTAGGTTTTGCAAATACATACAATGATTTACTTAAAATGGTATTTTTTTTGAAACTACAAGAATATTTTCCAAAGTTTATTCCACATCATCAAATGATAAGTAGGTACAGTTTTCAGAGAAGCAAAGTTCTTGGATCATAGAACTTAGAGAATTTTATCTATTACTTTCACTATCTTTACTGTAAAAAAAGTTTAAAATAATTTACTGCACATAAAATGCCTAGTAATCCAAATCCTAAAAACTGTATGTCATATACATAAGTGTACATGTATATATTACTGAGAAATTGAGGTTTCCAAATTCCATGAGATAACAATGTCATCATTCTTTCAAAAAATATATATAATGAATATGAACAAAAGATACGTTTATTCAGAATTCTATGAGAGATCTGAGGTTCACAGATTTCAGTATTGTTGTATGTTATTTTTACTGCATTATTTCTGTGTTAAACATGATATCACAAATGCCAAGTAAGTAGTTTCTCATTCCACATGTATTTTTCTGGTTAGAAATAGCACAGACATTTTAGAGGGATGAACCAGTAATTTAATTGGAAATATCAGAGTATTGATTGAAACATAGAAGAATGCTCAGAATAGAGAAAATAAGATGGATTACATTATATCCAACATTCATATTTTAAAATCTCTCATGCAGAAAGTATCAATGTATTCATTTTCCTAGATCACAGAATAAGGACTAATGGTTAAAAGTTCTGTGATGTTTGATTTCAAGTAACTATAGACAGCATTTTATAGAACCTATCTATCCAGGACTGACCCATGCTCACCTGTGAAGTAGTAATACCCTATCCTTTGGAAGTGTTCAAGCAGGCACTGGAATGCCATATGTCAGGACTACTATAGAGGGAATTCAAATACTGTAGTGCTACAGTAAGTTGTATCTAAGATTTGGTTTCAAATATTCTATTTTCCTACATTTTTCTTCTGTACAAATACTGGGGTCAAAAGTCATGTTTCTTTGTTTCAGATTAGAGTAATTATTTTAAAAGCTACTTGATGTTTTGCTTTTGCTGAACAAAAGATTCTACTGTATTTTTTTTAAGTAACTTCTCTCTTTTTTGTCTCTGTGTCTCTGCCTTTTTGTCTTATTCATTAATTATTCTCTAAATGAGATTCTTTATAAAATCAAAGAAATAGTATAATACAATTTTATTATCATTTATGACTTTTTAATCTGTCAGATAATGTAACAGCTTTGTTGGAACATGAATGCTGTGTTTAGATGATCAGAATCTATCCTTTTCTTATTATATTTCACTCAACAATTACTGTATATTTTAAAAAGTGTATATGCAATTACTGTTTTATTTATTTTCCTCCAGGTTCCTCATGTTTTTCAGAGACCATATTTTGTGATAGACTTGGAATCATAGGTGATGATTGGACTACTTTAAATAGGAATAAAATTATTTAACTAACATTTGCCTCCTAAGAGTAGAATCAATATCTTCAGTTCTAGATTATTTTATAGGTCCTCTATTTATAACTGTACTAAAATTAGATGATTTTAGTACAGTTATAAATTAAGGCTATTTAAATAAGAATTGGAGAAAAAGCATTTTGTATGAAAATGCCTTATGTAAAGAACTTCATATAACAAAATTTGAACAAAGCTTTTACAACATGTCATCTGCCAAAAAAAGACATTTGTTACTTTAAAATATCAATGTTGATTAGAATTTCTCCATTTTTAATGCCTTTTTGTTTTTGTTTTGTAAAAACAACCCATTGTTTAACATGAACTTGGCAAAAATTTATTTATCTCTACTTTTATATGATCAACCGTAAACTATTATTGCAGTTAACAGAGACATGGAAACAACACTGTGATACAAACTAGCTACTTGCTCATCTAAATCTTTTTCCTTTTCTTCTGAACAAACTGGTTATTTCATTTTCTGGATTTCCTTGTGGTTTTCACATTCCTTACTTATGATCATTCATTCTGCTTCTTCCTTTGTTTAAGACTGGAGGCAGAGGATCTGGAGGAGGCCTCTGAAATAAAGGAGATATTAGACAAAAAGAGCCTGGATCCATGAATGGCAATTTAAAAAAGAGGTCCTTAAATAACTGTTCAAAGCAGGAATATCCCTGCCAACCTACAATGGTCTGACATTAGCAAGAAATAAACATTACTGGAGTTTGTTTTGTTACTGATCTTAGCCCATTATTTCTAATAGAAGTCATATATTTTTATTGAACTGTATGGGAAAACATCATCAGTATTCAACATTAAAACATGAAATACCTACTTTTAGTGTGATTGATCTGGTTTTAAACAAGATATTTGTCTTTAGCTCACCTGAGAATTTCTCATAGATAAAGAAACACATTTATCCTTTTTTGGTATCTGACATATAATGGGATATAAATAATTCCTTTAATTAAATTATTAGGTACAGCTACTGAAGCCCAAGAATCAATCAAATGACAATTAAAATTAGCAGACAGATGCAAAAAGGCAGTGGATTATCAACCTCAGAAACTCCTCTGGCTCAACTACATTTGAAATAGGCAACAAGGAAATGATGGTAAAATAATAATCACAAAAATGTATCTCATTGTATCAGTTATAAAAGGTAACATGCTCTGTAGTCTGGAGAGATGGCAACAGGAATCACACCTGATGACTCTACTAGTGGGTAATGTGCACAAACTAGGCAGGTAATACTTAATAATTTCTGTATTATACTAACTGTTAAGAAAGATTTCCTTCTTAAATTTGAATTCCTATTATAGTTGTTGCAAATAATTTGACACTAGGCTTTATGTATTTTCTTGATGTGTAAATTAAGAAAAGAATAGAAGAGAAAGGAATTGTGAGCAGAGTGAAAGAGGGAGAGAGAGTAGTGAACACAGGAGAAATTTAAAAAGAAGAAACACTGTAATCCCAGCACTTTGGGAGGCCGAGGTGGGTGTATCACGAGGTCAGGAGATTGAGACCATCCTGGCCAACATGGTGAAACTGCACCTGCACTAAAAAAACAAAAATTAGCGGAGCTTGGTGGCATGTGCCTGTAGTCCCAGCTACTCAGGAGGCTGAGGCAGGAGAATTGCTTGAACCCCAGAAGCAGAGGTTGCAGTGAGCCGAGATCACACCTCTGCACTCCAGCCTGGGTGACAGAGCAAGACTCTGTCTCAAAAAAAGAAGAAGAAGAAGAAGGAGGAAGAGAAGGAGGAGCAGGAGAGGAAAAAGATGAAGAGAGAAATAGAGAAATTTAGGAATTCTAGTTTAAAAAACTTTCTAAATTAATGCTTGTTATATTTATTATAATAATTATTATGAAATACATATAATGTTTAATTTCAAATGTGGAAAAAAAATGAAAAACAATTATGTTTTATCCCAAATAAGTTCTCAGCAGAACAGATTGTCATGTTGAGCAGATATGACATAATTCCTTCTAAATTGTGTAAGATTGCTGTAGATGGAAAATAGATCTTTTCTTCAAGTTTTGAGGGATAAAATGTGCTTTATCATTGAGCTGGCAAACAACTAATTTACTTGTGTCCAAGCTTTTCTAATGATTCAGTATTTATCTTTACATCTATCAAAATTTACCTCGTTTTATATTTATAAAACAAAAATATTTTCTCCACTGGAAATAAAATGTAAGAAATGACAAAATAAGCGAGTCATCAAAACAATATAGAGCCATCGCAAATACACATAAAAATTATTTCTCTAAGTCAATCCCATTTAAATTGTTTGCATGTATTAACAAAGGAATTGGAATTATTAGATAAGTGCCATAATGTAAGACCTGAAACGTGAATAGCTCTCTTACAAAGTCTCAGTTGATTTTATATATATATATATATGAATAAAACAACAGCAACAAAAAAAAGTGTAGGAGTGCTTCCCCTTTGGTTTCCTACCTTATCTTCCTTTGCTGTGTGATTCAGTCTTAAGGTCATGAGGGGAGAGGGTTTGCAAGCAAGGAAGGGTGCCTTGGTGGACTTCAGGGCAGGATGTGGAGGCCCATGCACGACGAAGTGGCATCACCTGGGAAGGCTGCTTGGCACAAGTGTTGGCAGAGTGGCAGCCAGAGACCAGGAGTATCCGAGCATGCGCAGAGTAAGGGAGATGGGTCTGCCGGGCAGGGAGCGGGATTGGGCAGGGAAGAGGAGGGGCTGGTACTGGGTGTTCAAGCCCAGCAGTTTGAGGTGATTGCAGCGCAAAAAAGGCAGAAGACTTGTCCATGCACGAGCGTGCAGAAGTTCTGCGAGTTATGGAGTCTGAGTAGTGTTAAGCAGGGCGTCTACATAGCTACAGGGTGGGGAAGTGCAACTCCTGGGAATGGGGCTTATGCAGGATATCAAACCTGATGGAGTTAGAAGGTTGTCTGAAGGGGATCGCCAGGAGTGGGTTGTGAATATTCAAACTTGGTAGGGACGGTGACTCCATAGTGTGGTTTAAGCACAATGTGGATGTCCAAGCTTGAGTTTGTTTAGGAGGGACTCTGCATAGGGAAGGAGCAGTAACAATGATAGCAAATTGGTTACATACAGGAAGATTAATCAAATAACTGAATATATTAGAAATAACTTGAGCTAGGCTACTCATTATTAGAGAAATGAGTTATATAGAAAAGAATAAAAGTAAGGCAGTAAAAAAAAAAAGCCAGAATGAACCCTGTAGTAATGCATTGGAATTATCAATATTACTGGACATGTGTGGACATGCTGTGTACTCTTTCAACCCACTGAGAGGACTTCGGGATCAGTGGCCCTCCACAGCAGTGAGCACACCTAGTAAGCCACCTCTTGGATTCTGAATAACATTCTCTACTGTGAAGAACTGGGGCTTCCCGAAGTAATGGCTGATTCAAGTTCTGGGGCAGGGAAAATAAAACATGAAGTATTTTCATGTTCGAAAAAGTAAGGAAATGCTCAGCAAACGATAGAAATATATCAATAGGACACAGAAACAAGCTGGAAGGTTTTACTCTAGCCACCTCTAGTTGAGCACCAAAATAAATAATAATTTTGAATTATAATCCTTTGGATAAAATTAAAACTCATCATTCCAAACTCATAAATGAATGAATGAATAAATGGAACATTTAAAGATAAATGGGATATTTACGTAATTTCAAAGTAACTCCCCATGAACTATGTGCTCATTTCAAGGAGATGAAAGCAACATTACAGTGGAGAAGCCTGGCAGAAACCTTCTTAACCAATTTATCAAAGCTAACATCACTAAGAATGGGATAAATCAAAATTCCATAACTCTTGATACTATGCAATGAGAACTCAGAATCAAAGCATTTCAGTTATATTTCTGTCAAAGATGTGTAACCCAAATCTGATGATCAGGAAATATCTAACCATCCTAAATTAAAGAATATTCTACAAAATAACCGCGCTATTATTCTCAAAAACATCAAACTCATGAAAGTCAAGGAAGGACTGTATAGAATAGTTCCAGATTAAAGGAATTATAGAGGCATGAGAGCAAGATGCAGCACTTGATTCTGAATTGGATCCTTTACTTATAAATGACAATACTGAGACAACTGGCAAAATTCAGTTGGGATCTAAGAATTAAATGATATCAGTTAATTTTCTGATTTTGACAGTTGTGCTCGGTGTATGTAGGAGAATGTCACTTATTGGAAATACTAAAGCATTTGGGAATGATGAGGTATCATGTGAGAAACTTACTCTCAAATGTTTCAAAAAAAATGTTCTGTTAGCACATCTTTTCAGTGAATTTGAGATAATTGGAAAGAAAAAATACCTAGAAGTTTCAGTAGATATATAATAGAAAGTTAAGAAATTAACCAATAGAATAATTAATGTTAATAATATGACAAAAAATTGTGAGGTGGGTAGAAAAGGAGAAGTGGGGAGTATGTAAATGTCTTCAATTCTAATCTATTGTAGGGTGAGTCAGTAGAAATATGTATAAATTTGATATTTCAAGACACAGATTCTTAATCCCTATGGAAGGCATTATGGTAATATCTATGAACACTAAACAAGAGCATATCTGTTGGCACATCTCCAAATTCTGGAAGTTTCATTTTTGGGAATTCACCCCCACACTGGAACACATATGAAATGATGTGTGTTATATGTTTCTCATTGCAGCAGGATTTGTATGAGTAGCGGATTTTTAACTGTCCAAGTGTCCGTCAACAAAGTCTGATTAAATAAACTATAATATCTCCATTCAAGGATTGATATGAAGAGATTACCTAGATATTACTGTTAAGTGAAAAGTCAAGAAGCAAAGCAGTACACATAATATGAAATTGTTAGTGGAATGGCACTGATGAGAATGAGAATGTATATTTGTATTTGTCTATGCATGCATAAAGAAATTTGGAAAATAAATTCTATAAATTCAACAAGAAATAAGAATAGCAATTAACTTGGAGATATAGAAATGAACTAAAATAGGGTTGAAAGACCAAAGAGAAGAGATTTTTACTGATTACCTCATAATACATTTCAGTTTTTAAACCATGTGGACAGGTGATCCATGAAAAAATAAATTGAAAAATTGTACAGAAAAATATAGCCTAACAGAATAAGTAAAGTCTAAAAGATATATGTGGTCAGGAGACTAATGATCCCCAAAAATGTTTTTGCCTCGATCCCCAGAACCTGTGAATTTGTTATCTAATATGGTAAAGGGGATTTTGCAGATGTGATTTGGGTTACGGACTTTGATATGGGGAGGTATCCAGGTGGGCCCATATGGGTCCCTAAAAGTAGAGAACATTTTCTGTCTGTGGTCAGAAAGAGATGGATCTTCAGGCTTTGAAGATGGAGAAAGGGAGCCACAGCTAATGAATGTGAGTGACCCCTAGAAAATGAAAAAATCAGGGAAAAAAATTCTTCCTTCTAGCCTCCAGTAAGGAATGCAGCCTTGCCCACACCTTGATTTTAGCTCAGTGAGACTTGTGTTGAACTTCTAACGTACAGAACAACAGGGTAATATATTTGTAAGGAAGGAGTTTGATCTCACTTTTCTGCATATGGCTAGCCAGTTTTCCCAACACCATTTATTAAATAGGGAATCATTTCCCCATTGCTTGTTTTCATCAGGTTTATCAAAGATCAGGTGGCATTATTTCTGAGGCCTCTGTTCTGTTCCATCGGTCTATACATCTGTTTTGGTACCAGTATCATGCTGTTTTAGTTACTATAGCCTTGTATTATAGTTTGAGGTCAGGTAGTGTGATGCATCCAGCTTTGTTCTTTTCACTTGGGATTGTCTTGGCTATATGGACTCTTTTATGGTTCCATATGAAATTTAAAGTATTTTTTTTTCTAATTCTGTGAAGAAAGTCAATGTTAACTTGATGGGGATAGCATTTAACCTATAAATTACTGGTCATTTTTACGATATTGATTCTTCCTGTCCGTGAGCATGGAGCATGGAGTGATTTTCCATTTGTTTGTGTCCTGGGTCCTCTCTTATTTCCTTGAGCAGTAGTTTGTAGTTCTCCTTGAAGAGGTCCTTCACATCCCTTGTAAGTTGGATTCCTAGGTATTTTATTCTCTTTGAAGCAATTGTGAATAGGAGTTCACTCATGATTTGACTCTGTGTTTGGCCATTATTTGTGTGTAGGAATGTTTGTGATTTTTGCACATTGATTTTGTATCCTAATACTTTGCTGAAGTTGCTTATTAGCTTAAGGAGATTTTGGGCTGAGATGATGGGGGTTTTCTAAATATAGAATCATGTCATCTGAAAACAGAGACAGTTTGACTTCCTCTCTTCCTATTTGAATATCCTTTATTTCTTTCTCTTGCCTGATTGCCCTGGCCAGAACTTTCAATACTATGTTGAATAGGAGAGGTGAGAAAGGACATCCTTGCCTTGTGGCGGTTGTCAAAGGGAATGCTTCCAGCTTTTGTCTATTCAGTATGATATTGGCTGTGGGTTTGTCATAAATAGCTCTTATTATTTTGAGATACATTCCATCAATACCGAGTTTATTAAGAGTTTTTAGCACGAAGGGGTGTTGAATTTTATCGAAGGTCTCTTCTGCATCTTTTGAGATCATCATGTGGTTTTTGTCATTGGTTCTGTTTATGTGATGGATTCCATTTATTGATTTGCATATGTTGAACCAGCATTGCATCCCAGGGATGAAGTCGACTTGATTGTGATGGATACGCTTTTTGATGTTCTGCTGACTTTGGTTTGCCAGTATTTTATTGAGGATTTTTGCATCGATGTTCATCAGGGATATTGGCTTGAAATTTTCTTTTTTTGTTGTGTCTCTGCCAGGTTTTGGTATCAGGATGATGCTGACCTCATAAAATGAGTTAGGGAGGATCCCCTCTTTTTCTGTTGTTTGGAATAGTTCTAGAAGGAATAGTACCTGCTCCTCTTTGTACCTTTGGAAGTATTCGGCTGTGAATCCATCTGATTCTGGGCTTTTTATGGATGGTAGGCTATTAATTACTGCCTCAATATCAGAACTTGTTATTAGTCTATTCAGGGTTTCGACTTCTTCCTGATTTAGTCTTGGGAGGGTGTATGTTTCCAGGAATTTATCCATTTCTTCTAGATTTTTTAGTTTATTTGCTTAGAGGTGTTTATAGTATTCTCTGATGGTAGTTTGTATTTCTTGGGATCAGTGGTGATATCCCTTTTATCATTTTTATTGTGACTATTTGATTCTACTCTCTTTTCTTCTTTGTTAGTCTGGCTAGCAGTCTATCTATTTGGTTAATCTTTACAAAAACCAACTCCTAGATTCATTGATTTTTTTGAAGGGTTTTTCATGTCTGTCTCTCCTTCAGTTCTGCCCTGATCTTAGTTACTTCTTGCCTTCTGCTAGCTTTTGAATTTGTTTGCTCTTGTTTCTCTAGTTCTTTTAATAGTGATGTTAGTGTATCAATTTTAGATCTTTCCCACTTTCTCGTGTGGGTATTTTAGTGCTATAAATTTCCCTCTAAACACTGCTTTAGTTATTTCCCAGAGATTCTGGTACATTGTGTCTTTGTTCTCATGGTTTCAATCTTAGTATATGTGCTGCTGAAGCGAGCACGTTCTCATTGGAGTCAAAGAACTTATTTATTTCTGCCTTAATGTCATTATTTACCCAGTAGTCTTTCAGAAGCAGGTTGTTCAGTTTCTATGTAGCTGTACAGTTTTGAGTGAATTTCTTAATCCTGCGTTCTCATTTGATTGCACTGTGGTCTGAGAGACTGTTTGTTATGATTTCTGTTATTTTGCATTTTCTGAGGAGTGTTTTACTTCCAATTATGTGGTCAATTTTAGAATAAATGCAATGTGGTTCTGAGAAAAATGTATATTCTGTTGATTTGGGGTGGAGAGTTCTGTAGAGGTCTGTTAGGTCTGCTGTATTGGTTGCATAGTTAGCTCTTCTGTTGCATTGATCGCTTTATTATTATGTAATGTCCTTCTTTGTCTGTTTTGATCTTTGCTTGTTTAAAGTCTGTTTTATCAGAGACTAGGATTACAACCCCTGCTTTCTTTTTTTCTTTCTTTTCTTTTCTTTTTCTTCTTTTTTTTTGGCTTTCCATTTGCTTGGTAAATATTCCTCCATCCCTTTATTTTGAGCCTATGTGTGTCTTTGCATGTGAGATGGGTCTCCTCAATACAGCACACCACAGCCAAAAAACATATGAAAAAGTCTCGTCATCGTTGGTCAATAGAGAAATGCAAATCAAAACCACAATGAGATACCATCTCACACCGGTTAGAAAGATGATCATTAAAAAGTCAAGAAGCAACAGATGCTGGAGAGGATGTGGAGAAATAGGAATGCCTTTACACTGTTGGTGGGAGTGTAAATTAGTTCAACCATTGTGGAAGACAGTGTGGTAATTCTTCAAGGATGTAGAATCAGAAATATCATTTGACCCAGCAATCCCATTACTGGGTATATGCCTAAAGGATTATAAATCATTCTACTATAAAGACATATGCACACGTATGTTTATTGTAGCACTGTTCACAGTACCAAAGACTTGGAACCAATCCAAACGCTCATCAGTGATAAACTGGACAAAGAAAATATGGCATATATACACCACGGAATACTATGCAGACGTAAAAAGGATGAGTTAATATCTTTTCCAGGGACGTGGATGAAGCTGGAAACCATCATTCTCAGCAAAATAACACAGGAACAAAAAACCAAACACCGCATATTCTCACTCATAAGTGGGAGTTGAACAATGAGAATACATGGACACAGGGAGGGGCACATCACACACCAGAAGACATCTGGGCCTGTCTGGGGTTGGAGGGCTAGGGGAGGGATAGCATTAGGAGAAATACCTAATGTAGATGACGGGTTGATGGGTGCAGCAAACCACTATGGCATGTTTATACCTATGTAACAAACCTGCACATTCTGCACATGTATCCCAGAATTTAAAGCATAATGAAAAAATGTTATATTAAAAAAAGAGCTAATTACACCCAAAACCAGACGAATACAAAATCCTAAGTGATACTACCTCTATTATAGAAATTAAACTTGTAATAATAATAATAATAAACTTTCCCACAATGTAAACTACAGGCCCCGATGTCTTCAATAATGAATTTCATTTCAAAGAAGACATAATATCAGTAATGTACACTCTTTCAGAAAATATAGTGTATGGGGATATATCACATACTTTATGAAGTTAGCGTTACCCTTATTCATGCCTAACAATAGCATTACAAGAAAAGAAAATTAGAAATGTCCCTCTTGAAGACACATGAAAACATTGAACAAGATATTAGCAAGTCAAATCTAGCCATGTATAAAAAGGATGATATATAATTAACATGTGTCATTTTATCAGAAGTACAAGATTGTTGTAACATTTAAAACAATCAATATAATTCACTACACTAAAAGAATACAAGAGAAAAACATATGAACATCTCAGTAGATGCAAGAAAAAATAAGCAATCTTTAGACAAAAAACTCTCAGGAAACTCAGAAGTGAAAGGAAATTTTCAATCCAATAAATGTTAGTAGAAACTTTAACCTAACATTACACTTAATGTTGAAACTCATTTCACCTAAGAGAAGGCAAGACTGTTACCATTTCTATTCAACATTGCACTGGAAGCCAATACAGCACAAAAAGACAAGAAAAAAATAAATTTGAAACATAAAGTTGGGAAAGGAAGAAGTAAAACTGCCTGTTTCCAGACAACACAATTGTGTATGTAGAATACCCTACTCAAATGATACTATGACATCCATATACAAAAAGCAGTTGTATTTTGATGTAATAACAAAGAACAATTGGGAAAAAATAAGATAACTTTTAGAGTAGTATCAGAAAACATAAAACATTTAGGATTAAATCTAAAACAATATGTGCAAAACTTCACAATAAATATAAGGAAAGGTATATAATTGCTACACTGACAACTAGAAAACATTACTACATGAACTTAAAGGCACTGAAGTAAATGAAAAATATACCATGTTCATGGATTAACAGACTTAATATGTTTAAGATGTTCATTCTCCCAAGTTTATTTATAAACACAAAGGAATTGCTCTCTATGTTTATTTTGAAGAAACCATCAAGCTTTTCTAAAATTCAAAGGAAAAGACAAAGGATGTATGATAATCAAATAAATATTGAAAAAGAACAGAACTGGAGGAATCGCCCTTTATTTCAAGACTTACAATAAAGTTGCAATGATCAACAAAATTTCATATTGACATACACAGAGACAAGTAAAATAATGGAACAAATATAGTACAACACTAGACTCACTTGTGTTCTTAATAGATTTTTTACAAAACTCCAGTCAATTCAAAGAGAAAAGGATAATCTTTATAACAAAATATTTCTATGGGAAATAAATGGACTTAAACCTCTATCTTTATAAAAAGGAAGAAAAATTCAAGACTGATCAAACATTTAAGCATAAATCCCAGAAACTTAAAGATTCTAGAATAAAACATAGGAGAATATATTTATGAATTTGGTGTGGGGAAATATGTCTTTGGCAGGGCAAAAAAAGTCACTGATATAAAATGTTCTTAAGTTATAATGTGGGCTTCATCAATATCTACTCATAAGAAGATAGGATTAATATAATCAACAGAAAGGTCTTAGACTTAGAAAATATTCACAGTACATAAATACGAATAAGGATGTGTATGCAGAATGTATAAAGTACTACTATGCACCAACAGTAGTAAGAAAAATACCCAATTATAAAATGGGCAAAACACCTGACTGACAGTTTGCAGAAGATATGGAAATGTCCAGTAAACACATAAAGTAGTGTTCAACAACATTAATTATTAGGGAAATTTGATTTAAAATCACAGGTAGATATTATTTCATATTTTCCAGTATGGCTAAAATTTAAATATGATAGTGGTAAGATGCAAATAAATATTTTTGCACGGGAAAAAATGAACAATAATCATTAGCTTCACTTTATGAAAAAAGAATAATATAATAGTAATTCAAGACAGATCAAACACATTACACATAAAGTGCAGACCCATAAAGATTCCAGAACTAAACATAGACAATTATAACTTTGGTGTCATAAGTTGGCATGTGACAGGGTGAGGTGATGAGCAATTGGAACTACTCTACATTGCTGATGTTAGTGTAAAATTAAACACCTTTGGAGAAATCTTTGACTATTTTCGTTAAAGTTAGACTTACATCTACCCTATGGCTCAGCATCTCCATTCCTAAGTATTTAACAGAAGTGTCAAAAAGAAACACAAAAGATTTTTACAAGAATGTTCATAGCAGTCTAAGTCTTAATAATAGAACAATTGAAAAACAGAAATATTCATCAACAGAAAAATGAATCAGCAAAGTGAAGTTTATGAGGATACTGGAATACTACTCATTTGTAAAAAGTAACAAACTGTTACATGTAAGAACATGGAAAAATCTTAGAGACATTATTCAAAGTACTGTGGCACTGATTGGTAAGGAATGACCTCCCACGAACTCCCAAAATAAAGTAATAGGAAAAGGGAGGAGGAAATAATGACTGTTTATATCTTCTTCCAATTAACCAGCAAGTATTTTGTTGAGTATCTACCACCTCCTCTATTCTAGGCGCTGGAAATAGAATCATAAATCAGATGACTCATTGCCTTCACAAAGCTTCTAGTGGGGAGAAAAATAGATAGTTCAATTCAGAGATTCTGCCTGAATTGAATAAGAGAAGTCTACACGGAGAAGATGGCATTTGAGTAGGTTCAAAGTGAATAATGGTGGAAGCCACTTGGAATTTAAGGAAAATAGATAAATTTAAGACTTTATTTTGATAGTGAAGAAAAATTATTTTTGTATATTATAGTTCTTTGCTTATTTTGTTCTTTTATGCAGACATAATACAAAAATAAGAAAACTGTGGTCTAAAATTTCTAGTAGATCATTACACTTTGTTGAAAAAAATAGATTTGGCACATGAAAGACATTGGAATGTGGGAGGATCTCATTATCTAGTACATGAATGAAATTCTATTCTTACAAAACCAAGTGATGGTGCTTGGAAATCCTCCATGCACTGGTCAGCATTCTTCACACATGTGAGTGGAGCTAGGATTTCCACTCCCTGCATATGTTTAGTGTGTCACCCTGGACATCTGCTAATGTTGAACATCTGTTTTTTGTTTTCATTGAAAGATGTTTAATTTGGAGTGCCAAAAACAGATGGGGTCATTAGTTATTCTACAATGTGAAGCTATCCAGTAAATTGTCCTTGTTTGAGGAATAATAATGTCAAAAAAGCTAATTAATCCTAAAGTTTCCTTCACATTGAGAATTATTACAGACATAATTTTAAAAGAAAATGCCAACCTATGATGAGTCTCTGAGAAAAAACAAAAGTGATTTCATTCAGTATGTATCATACGGGAATTACTGTAAACTGGTATTTTTCAAACACTAAAAAACATGTAAGTTGTGAACATAGGCAGATACTTATGTGTCTGTAGAATTAGCTAATATTTAAATTATGGCTATTGTTGCTTAAATTCATTCATATTTTCTTGAAATGAATAGTCCATGTTGCTTACCCTCTATTAATTTGTTTATTTGATTTTTAAAAAATTAACTGTGACAAGTTATTGTCATGTTGAGCTGAAAACTTACCATGTTAAGTGACAGACCATATTCCAGAAGAGAAATAAGCTGTTGTACATTGTATACCTTTTATATTTGTATTATATGTGACAGTGTATGAAACCAGATTCACTATCATTTGACTTATTTTGATCATCAAAAGGCCATAAGTTACTATGAATAGTTTTTTATGGTTTTTATATGAATAGTTGGAATGTAAGTAGTGTACTCCTTTTTCTGCTTAAGAAATCTGTTTTCATATTTATATATTTAATTGAGTCCTTCTAAAATATGTAAAATGTAGTAGAAGCATAATCACATCCTTCTAAAATGTAAAAGTGTCCTTTTTGGTTTGAGAACTAAAGCTCTGTGTTAGATCATTGGTAAGAAATTTGTGGGTTTGAAATTTTTGTATGCATAGTATATAAACATTTATTCAACTTATGTGTAGATTTATATTCACTCATGTTTGCAATTTGAATTTTAAAACAGCAAAACAAAAAGGATGATATACACATAAGAAATGGAATAATGATCTTAGTGTCACATAGCAGTATAGAGACCATGTTGGTCAAATCTTTAATTTTAAACTGGGGAACAAATCTTAAAAAATCTCACCCCTCTGTTTTTTACTTGTTTCCATTTTATAAAATGATAGTGTTATTAAGATGCAAGAATGCCTGGGAAGACTTGTATGTACTTGGAGTGGGAAGGGTATGGGTGTGTCTTGCTTTACATAAACATAGCTAAATTCTTTATATATGATGATTTGTCATTATAAGTACCAGTACAACTATTTTTTTGTCCTGTTTTTCTGAAAGTCTCACTTTATTCTTTACATTTTTGGATTGTTCCAATAAGTTATCCTATTTCTTTTTACCATGTGCCTATTCAGTGCCTCTGCTGTTATTTTCCAGCTGTCCACAATTAAACATGTCAAGGTTTGCTTTGATTATAAATTTAGTGGAAGAAACCATGGTATAGAATACTAAATAATTGGAAAAAGGGCTCATTTATTCAATCTAATCTTGTGTTCCTTTGTAGGAGGATGTCAAAAATGAATATTTGAAAAAGGAACAACAAAAAGAATGGAAAGATTTCAAGGTATAATAATATATACCAACAAAATAAATAGGATCATTAATTATTCTTATAGCAGAATATATTAAATTAGTGATAAATATAAATATTAAGGGAAATTAAACTTTTATAATGAATGAATGTTAAAGAAAATATTTCTACTAAACATATTATTTAGTCCTTTATATCTGAAAAGAGCATGTAAAATAAATTTGTAGTAAGTCCACATTTTTTCCTCCAAATTTAGAGGGAAGAAAATGCATTAAGTACCTACAATATGCTAAGCGGTTTATGTATGTTGTCTCATTCAGCGCCTTAACTATAGTTGTTGCTTTTCTTATTTTATGGAAGAGGCCGATAAGGACAGGAGAAATTAAGGAACTTGTCTGAGTAACACAAGTAGTTACTAAAACTGCCAGTAATCTGACTCAGGTTTGCCCAATTGAAAGTATGAGCTCTTCACAATTTTATAGTGCTTACTGCTATGGAATGCAGTTGGCAAGCGAAAATAATAAACTGTTTTGTAATGTGCATGTCAAGGGAAAAAAAATAGTGACTATGGTGATTTTAATACTGATACGGGATTAATCCACATTTTTTGCACTTTGAAAATTTGACTACCAGAATCATCATCACCACTGTCATTATGTCTCATGTTTTCATTGCTTATCCAACACCTTCTGTAAGATACACACGGTGGGTGGAACTCTTTAAAGATCTCAGTTAAGTACATCTTTGAATATATTGAGAAACAAAATAAAGATAACTTGGAGACTTTTAAGCAGCTGAGAAATACAGTCTCTTATGTAGTAGAAAATACAAAAGGAATACAACATAAAGAGCTAAGATAATATATTGTCTTTTAAAGAAGCAGCTTCTCTTTTATTTGTTTGGCTAACACAGTAGCTTGATATGCTATGAGATACCACACTATCAACAGAAATTAAAAATGGCAGGCAGAAATTTTAAGTAGGGCATTCTTTTAAAGAAATATACTGCAGTGGACTCCTCAGATAAATAGAAGGGTAATCGTTTTTCAAACAGCTCCACCTTGGGCTCTGAGCCTGAAACACCATAGGTAAGTGCTGCACATCTTCAATGTGGCTTTAAGCTTCTTCCTCTCTTTGTGTCATGGGCGTGCAGAAAAGTGTAGGGACACTCACCAACTTAGTAAGAAAAAGTGGGGCAGGAAAACTTTCCAAATATTTGTTTCTGTTAAGAGGCAGACAATGAAGCAAAAAGTGGGATGAATTCCCACGTTAAAACACCGCCTTACATAACCATCTGCAATGATGCAATCTTTGGCAGAAGGGCAGTTTGCTCTTGCCTTGACAAATTTCTAATTTTCTGTTCCTGGTAAGCTAATTCTTATGAGTTTGCACATATTATTGTCAGTCTAGAGGACCTATTTAGTTCCCATCAGGGATCTGCATTTTTCCAAATATATTAATTTACTAAAATATGAAGCCTAAGCCTATTGTTGAAATATACACATATTGTTCCTTTTACATTTTAGTTCCTTCTAAAATAAAATGTCATTTCTTTACTCCTGTATGTCATATTAAATAAAGAAAACAGTTTATACTTTCCTATTTTTCTTAAGAAAACATACCAATTTCCTTTTTTGAATTACATGCAGTTTGGTAATTAATTTTGCCCCTAACAACATCTCCTGCCCTACTGAATTTCTTTCAGTTCCCTAAAAGGACATTCTCTCTCTTGTCTGAAACACCTTTCTTGAACTGATTTGTAACTGCTAATTGTCGTTTTCACTAATAGACTGTAATTTCAGTAGGTGACAGATAGTGACAGGCGCATTCCCTGCCACATAATAAGAACTTAATTTTTATGTTGAGTGAATGAATGACATGCCTATCATCTGTAGATGCTATTACTTCTGAAGTGGCACACAAAAAAATGGGCAATAACTCTGTTGCTGTCACCACCAATCTATATGGAAGTAAGTTCCCTAGCAAGTCTGGGAGCTCAAGGTTCTTCCTTTATTCAAGCAGTTGTTTCTTTATTGATACCCTGCTGTCAGTCACAGTGTCACCATATATTTAGAAAGGGATTCAGTGATCTCCTAGCTGGATATATCAGGATCTCAGATTTATTAAAGTTATTGTGAAAGCAATTTATGAAGAGTGATTTGCAGAGATTTGTCTGAAGATTGTTGCTCTTATCCCAAGTCCTAAAATCTGGATGATTTACCTACTGTGTAAATTCACCTGAAACAGGAATTCTTGTTAAAGATGTCTTGTTACCTGGTATTTGATGATTGCTTCTTGTGGGATATCCGTTCTAGCACAGGGATTTATCATGGAAGTCAACCTTGATTTTTTTTCTTCTTATAGTGTATCCATCAGGGAATATTGGAAAACCTAGGCATTTAGAAAAACATTTTTATGAGAGTAACTCCATCAGATTTCATAGTCTGTGGACATTACATTCCACTAACAAGAATAGATTATGAGCTTTCATGTTCACGTTTTCTAGTCTACTAGCCTTAAGCAGTATAAATATTCTATAACCATTTTTCTTATTGGTTCATAAAAACTGAGAAGCTGAGAACCAAAATTGTAACTAAGAAAAAATCGAAAAGAATATGGTAAAATACATAGTTGTGCACAGTGGTGTGTTAATCAATGTTTACAAAACTGTTTCCCTTTACTCCCCCAAAACTCTTGATTTGTAGCATTTTCCAGTTTTCATGTTGTAAATAATCCCGTTATAGGCACTTACATGCAGGTGGGAAGAGATGCAAGGAGTCAGCCCTAACGGTACTGTGAGCCCACTCCAACCCACCAGGGCTTCCTGTGAGATTGTGCACCTGTGGTGGGGGTGGAGTTAGGAGAGGTGGGGTAACCACTTAGACCTACTGTGGAAGATTAAGTAAAAGGTAGAAATTTGGAGAAAAAAATAGCATTAATGAAATTAGTATTACTAACAACAATATCTTCTGTATTGCTAACAGCAACACAAACATATCTTGGATTTGCCAATATAATCTTTCTATATTTTCTTGCTGGTTCTCCTAAATTACCTTTTCCAGTGAACAGTATTTGATGCCTATGCTTCTTGTTTATTTTTTCATTTAGAAAATATATACCATGCAGTCTTGCCACCCGATGTCCCTGCATTCGTGTCTGTAATCAACTCTTTGGCTCTTCTGAGCAAGTTTGAACTCTTCAGTGAACCATTCAGGTTTTTGCACCTAAATTTCTCAAAGTTTTGCCTTTATGACCATCCTATTATGTTTAGTTTTCTCTTTTTTTTGAGATGGAATCTCGCTCTGTCACCAGGCTGGAGTACAGTGGTGCGATCTCAGCTCACTGCATCCTCCGCCTCCCAGCTTCAAACGATTCTCCTGCCTCAGCCTCCCAAGTAGAGTAGGTGGGATTACAGGCACGCGCCACCACACCCAGCTAATTTTGGTACTTTTAGTAGAGACAAGTTTCACCATGTTGGCCAGGCTAGTCTCGAACTCCTGACCTCGTAATCCACCCGCCTTGACCCTCCCAAAGTGCTGGAATTACAGGCGTGAGCCACCCACACCCAGCCTTGAGTTTATTTTTCTTACTCTTCCAGCACAAATTCTATTTTGAGTCTGTTATTTGTAGTTTCCTTGACTTCTCTGAACCAATTTCAGTCTTTCTTCAGCCAATTCCAGTCTTCTTTCAAGCTACAACATCCTCCATATTTTATAAAACGTTCCCTGATTGCCCCTCACTAGCACAAATAGTCCTCTCTTAGTGAACAAGTATAGTCTATAATATACAATTAGGCACTTGGTTATGTATTGAACTAATATTGCCTAATGTTTTATATAGATGCCTCCCATTATCTTTTAAAATATATTTTAAGGTACTTGTGAACAGAGACCATAGAATATCAAATAACCATGAACACACAGGGAAACCTAATAACGACTCAACGTTAACTTGACTATAGAACTGGAAAACAATTACTTTGAGGAATAAATTGTTTAATGCTTTTATCACGTTTTGGTTTCATAACCTTAAAATAGTTGAGTCATTTTAGCAGATTGAACTACAATTCATAGGATGATAACAGTAACATCTATCTATTTTACTCATTTGTATTCAGAATAAGTTTTTTTGTCTTTTTGTTAATCTAATCATCTTTGAATGAAATATTAAAGTAGTATGAATCAGAGTAGAATTGTGAGTCAGAGAATAAATCATTTTAGCATTAAGAAACTAAAGCATATAAAACCACTAGAAAAAAAATGAGCATGAAATTACTTTTCAAAACATCTGAAGTAATCACTCTGCATTAGCTTACAAACTGTATTCAGAAATTTTTAATGTAAATATTCAATAGGTTGCAGAAATAAAAGTACAAATCACGGACTCAGCTCTGGTACTTAGCTATGAATTTCTCATGCACTAAAAGGTTTTGTGAATTTAGGAAAAGCAGTCCAGTGAGAAAAATTGGTAGTCTAATTTTTAGTGGGCATACTAAATGGTTAATGGTGTCTGTTGCAGTTTATTAGGCTTATTTTAACCAATATTGATACTTCTTTTCAAGAAGAGACAGCATGGTCACAATTTATTACACATCTCCAATCTGTGCTACAAAAGCACAACTCAAGTAACCTCACAAAAATACCTCAGAACCAGGTGGTGGAGCAATAGACCAGGTGCTTGGACCCCAGAGTCCAAGCTCCTTGGGAGGCTGAGACAGGAGGATCACATGACCAGGATTCAAGACTAATGAGCTGTGAGCATGCCACTGCACTCCAGCCTAGGTGACAGAGTAGACTCCATCTCTGTAAAATAAATAAATAACTAAATAATAATCACAGAGATAACAAAACACTTTCTATTCATTTATGTTATAGCCTATGGTTAATTATTTCTTGTCCATAACTCCAGAGCAAAAATCACATAATATTATGGAAAAAATATTAATAAATATAAAATACCCAAATTCCCTAGTTGCACATTTTTTATTAGCACATTTGTATTAACATTCATACCAGTTCTTTGGCCCTAATATCATACCTCTTCTATATTCTTTCAAGTGTTAGAAAAAAATGAAATTAAACATCTTTTAGCCTTCCTTTTCTGGGCTATATTGCAGTAGTTCCTTCAGTTAACCTCATAAATTCTATTTTCCTTTTCTTTAATTATGTTGTTGCTGTCTTCTGAACCCTTGATGATTAGCATGAGACCACTAAATTAAATTTTACTTGTTATGGCTAAGTCTCTATATACCAAGTTATTACATTAATTGACCTGATGCCTCAGGCTAGTCTTCATGACTGAAATGAAATATATTACTGTACAGTGAAAATTTTGTTTTGCTTATTGTACCAACTATTGGTTGATCTTTTTTATCATAAAATTTACATTTGCTTATTCTTCCCATTGAGAATATTATGAAAAGAAATGTTCATCATTAATTCCTTAAGCTATATCTATAGCTTTTAAATGAAGAATTGATGCTTTTTTTTTCATTCCTCTCATCTTTTTGTGAACGTTGTCTCAGGGCCAAACTTGTCCTTCAGTTTGTCTCTTCCTCTGAACATTAGGAATTTAGGCTCCTTGAAGAGAAGGTATCTTGTTTATAGAGGCATGTACAGTATAAAAAACCAAAATGATACATAGGCAGGCCTTCAGTAAACATGAGTTAAATGATGAAAATGAATAAATCCTCGGATAATTCAAAATACGTAGAACATAGAAAAGTCCATGGGTGGGGCTAGGGGTGTAGCAAACAGAGATTTGGCCAAGGACACAAAGTAGCAGATATGTAGAATGAACAAGTCTAGAAAGCTAATGTATAAACAGGAGGACTATAGGCAATAAAATTGGGAGATATTTGAGATTTTTGTTAAATAGTGGACTTCAGCTGCTCTTGTCACAAAAATAAAAGTAACTATGTGATATGATAGATATTTTAATTTGCTTCCGTATAGTAACCATTTTATTGTCTATATGTATTTTATAACATCATGTTGTTAAACCTTAAATATACACAACAACATTTATTAAAAAGCAGATGAGTCATTATTTCCTGAAATATAAAAAGAAGAAAAACTTTCATACAATTTACTGGTATTTTTTGAGCACTACTGTGTGTCTGGCTAAGTAATCAGCAGTAAATAAAAATGAAACAGTTCCTGTTTATATAGATTTTCAGGATCTATCTAATGGGGAATATAAAAATTACAAAAATTATATATCCCCAAATAAGTGATGTGCTCTAAAGGGTGCTGTAAAGGAAAAGAACTAGGAATATGAGGCAAAATAATGGATTCATCTGACAGGTTTTCCTTTGAATTATCTGAGTTTCCTTCACTATCTTAAGAATAAACCTATAATCAATGGCTATTTTAAAATAACTTATTTTTTTGATTCCAGTTGCTTAACACTTCTGATTATCCTTTTTCCCCTCTTTTCTTTCATATGTGTGAATGGACATGTATATCAGACCCACTAAATTATTTGTAGAGCTATTTGGGCATATAAGCTCTATACAGACACAGATAATTCTAAATTCTCACATTCACCACTTTTCTATCAGATTACAATGTCTTTCAATTCAATACTATATTTAAGATATGCCTACTAAGAGCAAACTATATGTGAGGTGTTTTATTTTTGTAGCTTTATTGCTTCTTGTTTTATACCGCAACACTTCTTAAATGTGGACGTTTCTATTGTGCAGCTTTTTCTTTCAGAGCTTAGAATTTTTTAGATTTTAATATATGATGTGGAAGTTGTAGAGTGGTAACATTATATAATCAAGGAACTGCATTCTATGGAGAGCATTTGCAATTCCCTTCGTTTGTGAAAGAAACTTTATTGTTGATGTTGTGCATTATGAATAGTACTGTCTTATCTTGAATATATATAGTTCTGTGATTCTACCTTCAATGTAAAACCCCAGACAACTTCCATGATTCCTAATATAAGGATGTAAGTATTTCCTCAGTTCAACTGTAATTCAAGAGTTATTTAACACAGTGTTTAATGATATAATAGGTCTGTCTGCATTGTACATAGGCCAATTCATTATATGAAAAGGGCTTGTTTCGGTTTATCACTGGTAGGAGGATGAAAAATTCAGGGATATAAATCAGGGCACTGAGGAACAGCTTAATCAGTGATAGTTAGAAAGTCACTTCATATGAAATGGAGAGTGCATTATTACCACAAATATTGAGGAGAGAAGCCAGGATATTAAGCCCCAGTGGAAGAAAAGGCTTAAAGGCCTTGTAAGGAGACAATGCTCTAGGGTTTATTGTTTGAATGGTTTTATATAGCATGATTCAGCATGGAAAAGGCTAAGCCAGGCCACAAATGAAATATTTCGACAGGCACAAATTGCAATTTAGAAGTCACCACGTACACCCCAAGCAAAGGGTGGCAACGCTGTTTGGCCCCTGAGACTCAGTGTAATTTCTTAAGTATCAAAACAGGCAGGTGGGTTTACAAAACAGCAATCAGAGTAGGCTCATCAACAAGAAAAAGGTTTTCTGATCTCATCCTCATGGTGGGACGAGATACCTATGTAGCCAATAAAAGTTACGAAGTTGACAAGTGCTGCTTTCCAGAGTTAGGGCTGCATGGGCTGGTCATTGCAGCAGGGGGCTACGTCTGCTGGGTAATCTTTAAATTTCCAATGAGTTTATCTGTATATGCAAGAAAGTTATAAGAAGGATTCACAAATACCTATTAAAATATATATTGTTATGAGCATATAGGTAGAGACACATCTATAGCTATAACAATATTATGCACACATTTAGAGTACTTTATTTTTGTCCTGAGTACTATGCATTTATTGATACATTTGCCTTATATATTTTAAAGACAAGAAACATAAACTGAGATGGCAAATATGCTGTTTATTTCCAGAATAAGAAAATCATTTGCAATCTGATGAGCACTGCCTTTTCCCATCTTTGAGCCGCCAAACCCAACAACTGCCTTGCTCTCTAGCCCTTACCATTACTGGCCTGCAGGTGAAACTCGTCCTCAGGGCTGGACTACTTTTCTGATGCTGAGCTTTCCTGTTCTTCAACTTCTGCTTTTGATAAAAGCATCAAAAGCATCTGGGAAATATGAATGCAGTTTCTGGAGAGAGCTGAGCCCTTCTGAGGAGGAACTGCCTGGTGGGCCAAGTTTAGTCATAAGAAACTCACAGGCAATTCACACTGGAATAAGTGTCTAAGGGTGTGGGAACATGTGGACAGATTTTTCACCCTTTGTGTTTAACTTGGCAGTCTTCGTCCTCACCACTCACTATATTGTTTTATAACAATGACATCTTCTTATAGGATTCACATGACTAGGTTTTTAATAGAAAAACCTGCTGGTTTTCACAAGATTTGGAAAAGAGAAGATGGATAGGGAGGCTGTTATAAAGCTTTTGTCCATTTTCAAACCAAGCAATAAATCTAAAAAGCTCTGTGTCCAATGTAAACCACAAATGAAGAAGTGCTGAAAAGTGTTCAAATTAATTTTCCAGTGCAATGGAAAAAAATACAAGTGCTATAATATCAGCTTCTGCAGTTTCCCTGTCTGCTCCCCAGGCCATTTCTCTTTCTCTCCCTCTCTGTCACTCTCAAAAGATATGCTTTAATTTGCTGTTCACTAAGCTCATTAATTCTAATTCCTTTCTTAACTTTGTTGGCAAACAAACATAGTCATATTGTCTACCTAAAGAAAGAAACTGAATGCAACTGAGAGTGAATGAGGTCCTGATACACGCTCTAACATGGATCAACCATCAAGACATTATGCTAAGTGAGATAAGTCAGAAACAAAAGGACACATACTACGATTCCACTTATATGAAGTATTTGGAAGAGTCAAATCTTTCTCAGATTCACAGAGACAGGAGGAAAAATGGTGGTTACCTGTGATTGAGGGGAGAACAGAATGAGGAAGTATTATTTAGTGGATAGAGAGTTTCAGATTGGAACTATGACAAGTTTGGAGGTAGACTGTGGTGACAGTTACCCCACAATGTTGATACCACTGAACTCCACACTTAAAAATAATGAAAATGGTAAATTTTATGTTATGTATATTTTACCACATTGAGAGAAAGAAAGAGAATGGATGGTGGTATAAGACAAGTTAATATGTTTCGGACCATTTTCTAGCACCTTATTTTTGGGAGAAGAATAATTTTCTTTTAATTTTTCCATTTTCTCTGTCTTCAATAATTAAAATTTACTGGTGTAAACAGAATAAGTAGTAAAATGCTATAATTCCAAGTCTGACATAACACCAGCAACAAATCAGTAAAACTTAACTCTGACTATCCTTAAGACTTAATCTTTTTTAAAAAAAGTGTATCTGACAAAATAAATTAGTAAGCATAAAAAGAATAAACTGAATACCACATCCAATTTTCCAACTCCCAAAAGCATTGTCTTTATAATGGGACTTTAGTGGGAGAATATTTACAATCAATTCAGGGAAGGAGAGGATATAGGAAAGCATGTATGTAGTTGGTGGAAGATGAAGAAAAAGAAGGTTATCTCAAGAGCTTCTCACAAAATTTCAAGAGGAATTGAGATCTCATATGTTCCACAAGAGAGAGGCCCTGTGCCAGCTCCCTCATAGTACCCACTGAGGTAGCACACTTCTGAGAAAATTACTTCGTGGTACACCTGGAGAGAGTGGACTGCAGACAATGATATCTTATGAGGGATGGCCACCCATAGTTAAGAGATGAGTGGTCTCAAAGCAAAGCATTTCATTGACCATGCAGAGAAACCAGGCATGCCTTCTCAAAGGCTTAAATTGTATCAGGCTCATAACATTGACACTATTGTGAATAGAATGTTAGTGATATTTAAGAGTGACTAAATTCAATTTCCTGTAAGTCCAGAGAGTGAATTTTTGGAGTAGATTAAATTTAATTGAGAAAAATAAAAGTAATGTTACCTTTTTGTATTCAATAGTAGGGTAAATTCTGGAACCACTGAATAAGTTTACTTTCCCTGAAACACTGTTATTATGCTATCTATATCTTATCAATGGTGTCTAACTTTAAAAAATAGATTAATTTTATTAAGAAATGGGAGGTATAAAATTTACAGAATATCATTTTAATTTGACTATGAAGTCAGAATTATGTTTTGTGCTAAAGTACAGTAACTTCTATTAAACTAGTGTTCTTATTTTATTGTTATTTTTCTTCTGTCCTTTTACCTGGCTTTACTGGTCTTCCTTATTTTTATTGTTTCTTTTACTGTATGTTATTGCCAATCATTTTTGCAAGTATAACAATATAAATAAAAGATATAGAAATATAAATTAGTTTGACATTAATTCTCCAAAAAGCCTGTTACTTCTATTGATATCTGCTTCTGAATCTGTGATTTATATTCTCCATATTGATATATTTGTCTGACATTCTGCTATCCTTTTGGTCAACACAGTTCTTCCTGTTGTCAGTCATTATTATTAGATTATAAGTTTTGTGGACTTTTTGAGCTATTTACTTAAACAGGATCATGCTATAGTTAGAGCTTCTGATTTTATGGGAACATGAAAAGAAGACCCAATCGGATTCAAATCTGGGCTTCACAACATTGTTGAGCTGTATGACTCAACAGGCTACTTAACACTGTTTTCATAGGTTCCGTGTGTTCAGGTTTCAAGAAACCATTATATCTGTATGATATCATATATCTCTTTATTGTAAATCTATATATTAAGACTGCTTGTCACTTTCAATGTTTACAGAAAAGTAATGTAAATGTATCCTAAACTATTTGGATTACCACTTTTAAGTATCCACTTACTGCAGAGAGTCATTGTCTCTGTTTTTAAATAGTACTGTTTTAATTACTTAAGTTTTATGGGGAAAAAGTTAAGAAATTTCATATGTAACTTTCTCCTTTGGACCAATTGGATGGAAAAACACTCCAATGGTAGGATGTTAAGTCCAAAAAATAGTGTATCAATCCTTCAAAAGGAGAAATGTGGTATAATAAGTAAATTAACATACTGCGTACAACAGTGTAAGCTTACTGAACTAGAAGCAATAATAAACACAAAACTGTGCTCTAATAATAGGTACCATATTCATTATGAGGCTGGATACAGTTTCAGCTTAACTATAATATCCCTTAATTAAATTCATATTAACATGAATATAATTGATTTCATAGTTGTTGATGGGGCATTCATTGCAAAACATTTCTGTTCCAAAAATTAAAATCTAATTTTATATATGTTACATATTACACATGTATTAATTATAGATACATATATTTGACATTGTAATTATTATTATCCCAGGAGTCAGCTAGAGTTTTTTTTTTAATTAAAAACTGCCTTAGCGTCCTCATCTAAAAATCAATCAGACACTCCCCATATTTCAGGATGGTTATGAGGGTTAAAGGAGACAGTAGGCAATCAACACAAATTCATTTCTTCTGCTTATTTATAAATGTGTTTTACTCCCTATGGCTTTTATTTTATTATCTGTTTTTACAAATAAAGTAAATATGAACAAAATCAAGTATAGAACAAGATATGTTTTAAAAATATTAATGTAATTCTTCAGATTAAGCTAAATTTTGCAATAGTACAAATGATTGCCAAAACCTCAGTTACTTTCAACAACAAAGATTCACTTCTCATTCACTTGTCACTTGCACGACGGTTGACTGCATCGTGCTTGGATGCAGAGTATTACATTAATGGGGAGAAAAGACAGACAGTGCAGGAAAGACTTGATGGCTGCTTCGTATAAATGGCACACCACATGTCTCCTCTCATTGTATCGACCAAAGCAAGTTACGCAGCTACCCTTGGCATCAGTGTTGCAGAGAAGTCCAAGCCTCTTCTATGCAGGGGCACCATAGAGATGTACCCATATGGCAGTCCCAAAGAGAAGGCATCAAACATTAAATTGATTATGCCAGCTAGTCCAGTAATTGAAAGAACTTATTATCTTGGCAAAATATAAAAATAAGGCAAATAATTTCTTGTTATCTGTTCAGTATCAATAACAGGAAGATAAACCAAATACCACATGTAGAGTTTAAGGATCTCAGAAAAAAAGCATGTTTATTAACATAAAATTATATTCATATTTCCCCATATATTTGTTTTTAAAACTTAAAAATTAGCCTTATACAGAAATAATTTATAGATATAAACATTGAAATAGTTTCTTAAATAAAAACTTATATAAAAATTATATTTTCTATATATTTTGCTAAGGTGAAAATTCTATCCTTAGAAGTTCTGTGAATTTTTGTTTTTTTTTTCTATTTCTTTATATATAGATTTCAAGCTAATAATACTATTATAAGTCTTAAAGTTTTAGGATGATAGGATTAATTATTTTTAACAATCTTTTTTTCTAGGATAAGGCTGTGAAAAACTCCTTGTATTATAATGGAATTATTCCAGGCTTTGGAAAATGGGACCATTACTGGACCAGCATTCCTAGGAACCTCAAGGACACCTTAGTCAATTATTAAAAATGCCAGCTCGTAAAAAGCTGGGGATTTCAGCATGCATTATTGAATCTTTTTAGTTTTTTATTTGAAATTACTATAACCATCTACCAAATTGCCTTAACCTTTGTTTTTTCCTGTATATTAACTTCCTACTAATTTATTTATATAGATTAATTTTACATATATTTTAGACAACTAAATTTTTCTTCTATTCATTTTTCAAGTTCCTTTATTAAGGCCTTGTATCATAAAAGGAGATAAAAATATCTTCAATAACAACAAGTTTTAAAGGGCCAAAGATTTTTAAGTAAAATGATTTCTGATGCGTACATCCTAACTAGAGAAATTAAAATAAAATAACATTCTTTGGCTTATTAGAGGAAGTATAAAATTGAAACATTTTTGTTTCAATTTTTGTTTCAAACTATTTTTAGTTTGTTTTTGCTTTTCAAAACTATGAAACAAAACAGGTTTTCTTATGTTAGACTTGTTCACAAAGCAAAATTTATTTGCCATGCACTTCACACTATCTATAAGCAGGGAGAATGTCTACCTATTATACTACCCAAAAAAAGTGTTATTTCGTGAATTCAAACTTACTCATGATTCTAAATTAGACTATTTTAAAATTAATGCTACTATAACTCTTCAATCATTATCATCACCATTTTGATACATTTTCTTTGATGTCATGAGTCCTTCCAATTCCTATAAAATGTCCTTCTATTAAAGGGCCTATAATATCTCATATTGTTTAACCACTTGATGTTCAAAATTATTATTTCCAGTTATACTTGATTTAATGCTTCACAGTAATAACTTATCCATACACTCCCTGGAAAACTTCTAATATAAGAATAAATAATGATCGAGATGGTAGAGATGAAAACATCAATAGAAACATAAAAATCTAATTTGGTTCATCATCCCTTGCTAGAGGCAGGAAATTTTTCTAATTTCTCAATTTAATTAGGGTGGGTTTCAAACAGAGTTTCACGCTACATGCTTTCTATATAATAAAACATTTTAATAACACCATTTGACCATTTCAACTATCTTCAAATACAAAGTTGTTTCAAATTCTTTTAACATTTGTAACCCAAACAAATATAATTTGATCTAAAAATCATACTAAGTTAGGCCACATAGAACTTTCATAAGCAGTATAAACACGTATGAAAGTGACACATGATTGTCAGCAATTGCTACACCAGAGGCTACTTGTCAGGAAATTTTAAAAGATTATGTGGTAAGTGGTGAGATCAAGACCAGCTTCATGGTTATGATACCATGTTCAATAGCACAGGGTTTT
>NW_012114710.1:9787900-9790005 GCF_000951035.1 Colobus angolensis palliatus | reverse complement strand
CAGCCACTGCACTCCAGCCTGGGCGACAGAGCAAGACTCCGTCTCAAAAAAAAAAAAAAAAAAAAAAAAAGAGTTGCGTAGAAGCACGGAAAATAATTTACAGAACAATAATTATGGAAAATATTTAATCAGTAGGTTAACTGAGATACAGGTAGTCACTTCTAGAAATGCTGACAAAATAAGATTCCAATAGAAGAGCTATAAAACAGAATTCTTTTTTTTCAATATTCTTAATTCAACAAATATTTGCTTAATGCCTATTAAGATGCCAGATAGTTATCTAAGATGTAGAAATAGAAGACCAAAAAACAAATTTCCTCTCTGGAATTTATATTATACTACCTCTGAAAGAAAATATATAAGATGGTAAAAATGATGGACTGTAGGCTTGGAGTACATGAATTTGGGATTTACTGTTAGTATGCTAGGAAATCACTAGAGGGCTTTGAATAAGAGGTTTTCATCAACATTATTTATATGTATGTATTTATATTTATTGATACATTGTTTTATATAATTTCTAAAAGCTCAATATTTTTACTTACTTTTTAAATACTCTGTTTTTTTAGAGAAGTTTTAGGTTCACAGCAAAATTGACACGAAGGTACGAAATGTTTCCATCTATCTCTTGCTCCTACACATGAATAGCCTCCCACTTTATGAACATCCTCCATCAGAATGGTGCATTTGATACAAGTGAACAACTACATTGACAAATCATTTTCACTCAAAGCCTATAGTTTAGCATTAAGGTTTATTCTTGGTGGTGTAGCTTCTACGGGTTTGGACAAATGTATAATGGCATGAATCCACCATCATAATGTCATATAGACTATTTCCACTACCCTGAAAACCTACTGTGATTTGCCTTTTCATACCCTCTTTTCCCATAACCCCTGGCAATCATTGATCTTTTACTGTCTCTATAGCTTTGCCTTTGCTAGAATGTCACATAGTTAAAATCATACCATATTTAGCTTTTCTTCACTTAGTGAAAGGCATTTAAATTTCCTTTATTCCTTTTCCTGACTTGATAAATTCTAATTTTTTTTTTAGTATTCCATTGTTTAGATATAACAGTTTACATATCCATTTACCTTGAGAAGGACATTTTGATGGCTTCCAAGATTTAGTAATTAGAAATAAAGCTGCTATAAATATCTGTGTGCAAGTTTTTATATGGATATAAGTTTACAAGTCTTTTGGGTAAATACCAAATCACAACTACTGGATCATATGACAAGAATATTTAATTGTATAAGAAAACGCCAAACAATCTTTCAAAGAAGTGGTTTTACCATTTTGTACTTCTACCAGCAATGAATGAGGGTTTCTGCTGCTGCACATCCTTGCCAGCATTTGGTCTTTTCAGTATTCGGAATTTTCAGCATTCTAAGTGTTATTATATAATAATATTTCAGTATTGTTTTAGTTTGCATTTATCTGATGAACTATGATGTGGAGCAGGTTTTATATGCTTCCTTTCCATCTATATATCTTTTGTGGCAAGGCATTAGTGAAGGACTTTAGCCCATATTTTAAATTGGATTGTTTATTTTCTTACTGTTGAGCTTTGAGCTTTAAGGCTTATTTGTAGATTTTGGATACTAGTCCTTTATCAGATACATCTTTTTCAAATTTTCTCCGGTCTGTTATGTCTTGACAATGTCTTTCACAGAGCAGGACTTTTTCATTTTAAAGAAGTACAACTTATTCTTTCTTTCATGGATGATGCCTTTTAACTTATAATTAGAAAGTCGTCACCAAACTCAAGGTCATCTAGATTTCTTTCTATGTTATATTCTAAGAGGATTATAGTTTTTATTTTATATTTTTGTTTGTAGTACATTTTGAGTTAATACTTGTTAATAAATTTGAAAGATATGTCAATTTTTTTTGGTATGTGGGTGTCCAATTGTCCCAGCACAATTTGTTGAAAAGATTACCTTTTCTCAATTGCATTTTCTTTGCTCTTTTGTCAAAGATCAGTTGACTGCATTTATGTGAGTCTATTTCTGGGCTCTTTCTTCTGTCCCGTTGATATATCATCTTTCTTTATTTCTTTCTTTTCTTTTTTTTTTTTTTTGTCTTTTGAGATGGAGTTT
>NW_012114710.1:9773753-9779623 GCF_000951035.1 Colobus angolensis palliatus | reverse complement strand
AGAGAGAGAGAGAGAGAGAGAGAGAGAGACAGAGAGAGAGAGTTAGATTTATACCTAGGAATTTCTTTGGTGGGAGATGCTAATATAGATGGTATTGGGTTTTTAATTTCAAATTCCTCTTGTTCATTGCTGGCATGTACAAAATTGATTGTGTATTATTATCCTTGTATCCTGCAACCTTGTTATAGTAGCTTATTAGTTTTAGGATGTTCTTGTTGATTCTTTCAGATTTTCTTCACGGACTATCACATCATTGTGAACAAAGTCAGTTTTATTTCTTCCTTGAAATAAGTATGCTTTTTTCTTGCTCAGTAAAATGTGGGGGAAAAGTGGTGAGAGAGGGCACTCTTGCCTTGTTCACAATCTTAGTGCAAAAGATTCTAGCTTCTCCCTATTATGTTAGCTATAAGTTTTTAAAATATGTTCTTTATCAAGTTGAGGAAGATTCTCTCTATTCCTAGTTTCCTGAGCATTTTTATAATAAATTGATATTGCATTTTGTCAGACACTGTTTCTGCATCTATTGATATGATCATATGATTTTTCTTCTTTATTCCATTGATGAGATGGGTTGCATCAATTGATTTCTGAATGCTGAATCGTCATAGCATGCCTGGTCATGCAATGATAATAAATACCACTCAGTCATGGTGTATAATTCTTTTTATACATTGTTGGATTTGATGTGTTAGCATTTTGTCCAGAACTATTGCATGTAATCAATTTATATTTTTAAGGTATTTTTGGAGAAAAGCTATAGAAAGAATTAAAGCAAGGCAGTCAGAAAGGAAGCAGTTTCAATGATCAAGGTGAGATGATATTGACCTAACTAGGGTTTTTTTTTTTTTTTTTTCTTGAGACGGAGTCTGGCTCTGTCACCCAGGCTGGAGTGTAGTGGTGGTGCAATCTCGGCTCGGCTCACTGCAAGCTCCGCCTCAGCCTCCTGAGTAGCTGGGACTACAGGCGCCCGCCACCATGCCCAGCTAATTTTCTCTATTTTTTGGTGGAGACAGGGTTTCACCATGTTAGCCAGGATGGTATCAATCTCCTGACCTCGTGATCCATCCGCCTCGGCCTCCCAAAGTGCTAGGATTATAGGCATGAGCCACCGTGCCCAGTCCACATTTTCATATATAATTTTCATTGCTCTGGGAAAATTATATAGCTTGTCCTGAGTGAGACCTACATCATGGTTAGCCATATATGCCATATTGGGGTCTTGGGTTTTGTCCTGTGAGGCCTACATGTCACAGAGTCACAGAATGGTTTTAGACAAGCAAATGATGCCATTATATTTATGTTTTCAGAAGATCACAAGAGTGGAGACACTAGAAGCAAGAACACACAGTAAGAAAACCATACCAATCACCCAAGTGAGATAAAATGAGAGCCTGAACTAAGCCATGCTAGTGCAGTTAGATAAGTAAATGCAGATTTGGAGATATTTAGAAGAAAACCTTGAAAGGGCTTGGGCCAGTCATAGGTGGAGAGGAAGCAAGAGGATTCAATTGTTTCTACTGAGTTGCTTTCACATATATTGACCATTTAACCACTTATGATGAGAAAATCTGATTAGTTCAAATATCCTTAGCTCTTCTGATAATATGTGTCAAACCTATCTCTAACTCTGTTCATCCATATGTAATTCTGATAAAGGACACTCCAAAATGTGGAGAACTATGGGAACCAGATCTATTTGGAATCTTGTAGGAATTCAAATTTCATCCAGTTGCAGATTTTAATTGTTTTCAAATAAGTTAGAGCTGGAGCTCCAGATGGAACTGGAGATAGAAACCAAAAATTGTGTTATTTATAAATAACATGTGTGTGTGTGTAGATAGAGAGGCAGATAGATAGGTTTCTGGGAATTTTGTTTTTACATTTCTTGTTAAAGCAAAGAGTATCCTTCTTCTATCAAAGTCAAATACACAATCCACTTTTGTTCTGCAACCCAATCACACTAACTTAGCAAAATATTTTCCTTCCTTAGTTATTCTCTCTTCTCTGTTATTAATGCCTTCCTCCATACTAGATAATCTACATCAGCATACAAACTTTCAGCACTCTGAGTCTTCTGATCTACAGCCGTAAAAACCCCCAAATCCCTCTTTGCCAATCATAAACCCTCAGCTAACTTCACTGTTCATAGAATCCTCTCCTTTAGCACTGTCTCCATTCCCCTGTCTCCCATTCACACACACATATTATGAAATATTCAAATACATGAATGCAGGAGAAAATAATGATATAAAGGAAATTCGTATGCTTATACTCCAATTTAAGAAAGAAAACTTTGTAAGCCCTCTTTCAAACAGAATTGAAATCAGTAATTAATTAGCTAATGCAAAATGTTAGCTAAATTAAAAATTAAAAATTATGGAAAATTATATGTACATATACCTTAAACATGATAATCTTAAAACATATAATGCATGTTAATTTGCCAGATGTTAATGTGTCAGATGCGTCCCACAATTGGGAAAATTGACATTCTGTGTCTTCTTTCTGGCGTGAACTACAATCAGAAGCACTGTGCACAATGTCCAAGGCTTTTTTAAAAACTCAAGTAGAATAAGAACTTAAAGAAATTTTCAATGTGATCTAAAAGCAGAAAGCAT
Organism: Colobus angolensis palliatus; assembly: GCF_000951035.1. NCBI lineage: Eukaryota > Metazoa > Chordata > Mammalia > Primates > Cercopithecidae > Colobus > Colobus angolensis. Next base: position 9,777,005 of record NW_012114710.1, on the reverse strand, counting down.
CTTTATTTTTAAAGATTTTTTTCATCTAAATCATCTAAATGTATTATCTGGTTTAAGCAACAATATTTTAGAATATCACAATTCTTTTTTGTAAAAATATCAAAGGTATTCAGCAAAATTTCCAAGTAAATAGCCTTCTCTTTATTGATAATATTAATTTATTTATTAAGTATTCAAATTACTTATTTGCGAATGTATTACATGCATTACAAAGTTTGCTCTTTTGTTCTGCAACCTAATCACGCTAACTTAGCCAAATATTTTCTTTCCTTGGTTATTCTCTGCTTTCTTTGTTATTAATATCTTCCTCTATACTAGATAATGTACATCAGCATACAATCAGCTAATGCAAAAAGTTAAATTAAAAAATTATGGGAAATTATATATACATGTATCTGAAACATGATAGTCTTAAAACATATAATGCATATTAATTCGTCAGATGTTAATGTATCAGATTGGGAACTTGACATTGTGTGTCTTCTTTCTGGCATGAACTGCAATCAACAGCACTGTGTACAACATTTAAGGTTTTTTCAAAATCAAATAAAAAAATCGACTTGATCTTTCTAATGAGTGTAATGGGAGCCTTCTATCTACATATACTTTAGTTTGCTTTGGTTTATTAAATTGATTTAATCTAGTCATAGTATTAATTACTATGTTTTACATAGGATGTGGAGAACATTGGTTAATTTGGTTAATATATTATCAGTGATCGGTTAAGAAAGTCTTTGCTATAGTAATAATTAACATAAATAAGCACTTATGAGCCTTCAAATGGATCAGCTCATTTCATTCTTTCAACAACCTCATACAGTAAGTTCCGTTATTATTCCCTACTTTACAGATAAGGAAATGGAGACACACATAAGTTAGTATTTTAGTAAATGTTAAAATTCTTTTTTGTTGCTCAATTTGTTTCTCAATTTGTTGTTAACAGGAAGCATAAGGAAAAGGCTAGGCCATAGTAAACCAACCAATTGATGTTTACTTTGCCAAGGCCTCAGTATGTCCCTACGTGAAAATAAAGCAAAGTTTTTGGGTATATTATGTGATCTTATTCATTATGGTAACAAAGGAATTTTCTTAGTGGTTTCTGGAAGTTCGTATGATCCTTCATCACCATCTCTAAGCTTAGATTTGTTTTTTGTCTGAAAATACAGTAAAAATGGAGACTTTTACTAGCATTCTACTGCTTTTCTGTTTTAATTTATTTTATGACATGCTATTTCGTACCTTCCCTTTATAAATAATGCAGCCCTTGGTACAGTTCTTTTAAATCTTTCATGCTTACAAAACTGTAAAAATATATCAGATCATGTACAAATTGCTGCTGAAGGTGCTTTTCAAGCTCTTGTATTATAAATGAAATAAGATACAGGAGTTGATGCCTGTTCACATAAATAGAGAATATTGACAGTATAAAGTGGTTTGAATTACCATGAAATTATAGAATTATAAGATAAAAGATATATAAGGGCCTTGAGAAATTTTCTGTTCAAGCTGCCCGCCTTTAGGCAGGTAAACGTCTGAAATACTTTGTGAAAATATTTTCTTAGTTTCTTTATGAATATCTTCAAGCAGAAAAACTCCAGAACCCACCAGAGTGCCCCATTTGAATGATTTTTGGCTTAAAAATGGGGGAAAAATCCTTTACTTGTGTACAACCTCCATTGCTCTTCATTTCTTATTTATTATTGTTATACTTGAAGTTCTGGGATACATGTGCAGAACATGCAGGTTTGTTACATAGGTATACACGTGCCATGGTGGTTTCCTGCACCCATCAACCTGTCACCTACATTAGATATTTCTCCTAATGCTATCCCTCCTCTAGCCTTCCACCCCCTAATAGGCCCCATTGTGTGATGTTCCCCTCCCTGTGTCCACGTGTTCTCATTTTCAGCTCCCACTTATGAGTGAGATTGCTCTTCATTTTTATTAAACTATTATTCCTTCTTTTTTCCTGTCCTCTTTTCATCTTTCTTTTTAGGAACTCATTGTTTTTTCTCTTTATTTTTTTTAGGATATCATTTTTTAAAACTTATTTCTTGTGTCTGTCTATAAGTTTTTAGATAGTTTTAAAAATAGAATAACCAAAATAGAAAATTTTACAAATCAGTTATTATAGAATAATGCCACACAGTAATGTTGAGCTTAATCATTGTGGATTCTGGTGATTTTTAACAAAATATAATTGAATTTCACTTTCTTTCATATATTCTCTCCCATTTTCTTCTGAACTTAGTTTTTCTACTATATTACCTATAATTTTAGGATCTCTTATTCAGAGATCAGGGAGGCATTGTTTTTTTCTTTGACCTGGCTTTAATTAATGTTTTCCTTTCATAAAGTTCAACAATAATAGAAATAATTTTGGTTTTTTTTTCAACAATTCAGTTTTAGTTTGTACTCATGGTAACACTGATTGTAATAACAGGGCTTCCCCCAAGAGCTTCAGTACTTAGAGGAGTGTATACAAGAGGTTTGCCATGGTAAATCCTTGCTCTTATTTTTTCTTTCTCTCTTGTATTATTCACTCTGGAGAGCTAGATGTTATGTTGTAAGCAGCCCTATGGAGAGTCCTGGGGCCTCTGGGCAACAGCCACCAAGGAACTAAAAGCCTAGCAACAACCAAGTGAGTGATCTGCCAAGTGCACTTTCCAGCCTCCATTGAGCCTTGAGACAGTGGCAGCCTGGCAGACAACTTGACAGCAACCTCATGAGAGACCTTGAGCTAGAACCACCCAAGCCACTCCCAATTTCTTACCCTAGGAAGTGTTGAAACAGTATAGGTTTGTTGTTTTGAGACACTAATTGTGGGAGTAATTTGCTACAAAGCAATGATACCTAATACAGAGGTAGTTAATTCTATTTGTTTTTATATAAGCCTTTTGTTTTTTGTTTCTTTTTAAAAATATCATAAACATGTGAAAGTATCCATAGCTAATAGTATAAGCACTTTATAATATACTTCTATTACCTGAAAATGAACCCCCGTTTTTCTCTAGAGGATTTGTGACTAAAAAAAAAAAAAAAAAAACAGTACTTTTATATGTTCAATTCCCATTCTTGTTTCCAGGAACACCGTATGTATAAATTCAAGAACACATGCAGCCCAGATGAATTAGGGCAGTGTCAAAGAGTTGCATAGGGCCAGGCGCGGTGGCTCAAGCCTGTAATCCCAGCACTTTGGGAGGCCGAGACGGGCGGATCACGAGGTCAGGAGATCGAGACCATCCTGGCTAA
>NW_012114710.1:9648162-9773698 GCF_000951035.1 Colobus angolensis palliatus | reverse complement strand
CCATTCTCCTGCCTCAGCCTCCTAAGTAGCCCGGACTACAGGCGCCCGCCACCTCGCCCCGCTAGTTTTTTGTATTTTTTTAGTAGAGATGGGGTTTCACTGTGTTAGCCAGCATGGTCTCGATCTCTGGACCTCGTGATCCGCCCGTCTCGGCCTCCCAAAGTGCTGGGATTACAGGCTTGAGCCACCGCGCCCGGCCTCTAGGGTTTTTGGGTGGAGCTGGTGATAATTCATTAGATTAAGGATGCATTTTGATGATAGAGCTGACAGAATTTGAGGGTGGATAGATTGTGAAGTTTGAGGCAATTAAAGAAGACAAGAAGGACTCCCTAGCAAAGATTGCTCAGGATTTGGTGAGATTCAAAGCTTAAATAGTTTCAATGGCCCTCTTAACTAAATAATACAATGTTACAAATTAAACTAGACCCTTATTATTGGAATGAGGTTTTGCAAACATAAGACCTTGAAACTTAGATTTCATTGGTTTCACAGTAAAACTGTTTCTTTTAAGGTTTGGAATGAATAAGAGTGAATGGGGATGTACTTTTCTGATGTATGAAAAACTGAGGGAATAAGGAGATGTGGGTGGGAAATCAACAGTTCTGATTATGATATATTAAATTCAAGATGCCTATCTTGAGGTAGGTATCAATTTTACTGTTGGAAATAGATATAAGATGGGGAGAGACATTTGAAGGTCATTAGTTTGCAAGTGCTTTTTAAATGCATGCAACTTGTGATTACTTAAGAAGAATGGAGATAGAGAGAAGATTAGGACTGTGAATGGAGCCCTGTGGAATCTGAATAGAAATAGGTAATTGGAGGAGGAGCCATCCAGTGGACTGGAAAGGAAGATTCATTGAAGAAAGAGGAAAAGAGGACAGTGAACTGTCTACTCTGGTAGCCAAATGAAAATAAATTGGGCAAGAAGGGATTTTCTTTCACTTATGTCAAACACTACTATTAACAAACTAACAAAAAAATAAAATTCATTTAAATAATTTTTCCTTGTTTTTTTTTTTTTTCCGCTTGAAAAAAAGTGCAGGTTTGTACTGGAAGACTCAACACATTGTACATAAACTTATGTTTTTTAAGGAGTTTTACATTCAGTACTGACATTTCTCTCTTGTCTTCTTGTCCCACTTCTTTCATCTCTAAATCTAGTTTGTTTTCTTATCACAATGAATGGCCTCTATTCTGTCACTTGAGTATACAAAAATATTCTATTTGTGAAGATTTTCAGGAAGAGTTATTTTCATTTCATTCACCTTTGGATTTCTATTTTTATGACATCAAACACCAGAGTTTGAAAAGCCTATGTAATTCTTCTCCCTGTTTGACATCCTTTTAACATTCTTATTTTTCAGAGTTTCTCATGATTCAAAACTTGTTCTCTCTGTTTCTTAATCCCATAAAATTCTTTCTTGGTACTTTTCCTATATCCATTAAATTTATTTATTTAAGAATCTTACTCTTCCTGAAAATTTCCCAAACAGAATAATTTTGCATACTCAACTGACAGAACATAGTCCATTCATTGAGAAAAGAAAACAAACTAAATTTAGAGATGAAATGGATAGAATTCTTTTATTTCCTCGAATATATGATTATAGAAACAAATGAAGAGCTTAATTTATACTTATTTTGGATTTTTAACTATTCTGTAGTTTTGTGCCTATTTTTTAACTATTTGTGGTAAGTGGCTTTTCTGATTATGAAATATTTACACAGATGAAGTATAGTAGTATTCTTTGAACTTAGAAGAGTGAAGTAACTTCATAGGAAACCTTTGAAGTACATTATCAAATCTTTAACCCAGCAAGGAAGTAAAATGATAGTCAATTTTCAGCAACATATTGAAGTAGGCAATCAAAATTTGAGGGCCTTAAAGTTGTTCTTTGAAGTCTAAGTAGATTATAGGAAGCAAATAAAGATCAGAAGATCTCTGTCCATCTTAAAACAGCCTACAAATAGGCTCAACTTCAGAAGTGCTACTCTGAATACCTGCCTCTTAAGTTCTAGTTCAATTTCTTAAATACTCCCTCTATTTTCAGCTATATGTTCCTTTACATTTTGCCATTTTTCCATATCTGTATTTACCCTAATACGGTATTTTAGCTTCAACATTCCTGGCTTGGCAGAGTGAAAGCATGAGCTTTTATTTCCTTGCCCTCTCCTCAGACAGCTGCAAGAGGTCATTGTTCTCAGGAATTAAGTGACATTCAGGGGCTTCTAAAAGTTCCTGCCAATGAAGGGCTGTAGATAAATGTACTGCGTAAGATGTGTTACATGGGAAACAGCATATGCAGTCTGTTTCCAAACATTAAGAAGCAGCATCTTGTTCAACAAATATGAGCCAGCCATTAGGCTGAGCTGAAACACTCTCTCAGGAAAAGTAGACCTAAGTTACAATAAAAGTTATTTTTATCAAAACACAAAGTTATTTGTCTATTTGTCTTTATGTACTTTGAATTTTAACTGTTCTTAGGATGCCCATCTATGAATTTACTGGAGCATCACATTGAAAAGATTAAAATCTGCACTTGGTAAACTAATTAAAAGGAAGCTGTTACTGAAAGTGATATTGCTCAATTAGACATCACTCTAACTCCTGCCAATGAATTAAATACCACTCTTACTACTGTTTTACATTTTTTTGTTGTTGTTTGCGCCTCCTCCCTGATAAATATTTTCTTGTTGTTTGACCCCCTCATAAATATTTCCTCATAGTTATTACACAAATGCCTAAACACAATGAATTCAAAACTAATTTCAAAATTTTCTTCTGGAAATGTTTTCTTCATCAGCCGTTCTAATGGACTATCTTAGAAGAACTGCCTCATTTTGTTGATGTGGTTCCCATGTTAAAAATTCCAGAAAAAAGAAAACCACTACGTCAAATTTAAATCAGACTTACCTGGGCCCAACGAAATGTGACCAAAACATGGACTATGAAAACATGATACCTTCTACAAATGTGGAATAGGAAGAATAGTAACAAATGCTCTTCCTGGAAATGGAGAGTAGTATCAGGATGATAAGTCAGTTCATGCTGTCTACTACTAGAGTCCTGATAAAGGTAATTCCACAAAGATGAGGAAGAAAGGAAGAGAAGCAAGTTTAAGACCCAATGGGAGAATGGCAGGAATACAGCTGTGCTTCATGAGCAACCAGCATCCAAAACACAAATGCAATAGGGCTCTCCATATCCCTATTTCATCTCTTTTCCTCTTTGTATTGAAATTATTCTGTGAAAGCTTTCTGTGGCAGATTGTATTTTTCAAAGGTAACCGTGTCGACATAACCTTCAACCCACATGGTCTTATAATGTGAAGTTGAGACTCTTCCATCAAAAGGTCAAGTCTATGTTCCTATTTTAGTATAGGTGGTCCTTTGCAGCTGCTTTGACCAATAGAATGCAGCAAACGTGACACTCCGTTATTACAGAGGGTAGGTCATAAGTGATCATGAGACTTTCATGTGCTATTCTCTCTTTCTCTTTCTTTTGCTTTTTCTCTTTCTCTTTCTTTCTCATCATGTACCTTAGGAACTCTGAGCCAACATGTAAAAAGTCTTGCTACCCTGAAACTGCAATGCTTGAAACATTTGGCATACTAGAGAGAGATCCAAGGATATCCAGCTGTTCAAATCTTCACAGACCAGGCCCCAGATATGTACATGATAAATCTTAAAAATGCACCTAGCTATGGTGAAAATTGTACTCCACCTCATGAAAGATCATGAGGCATCACTTTGTTTTTTCACTTACTTGGAAGTGAAGCAGGTTCCAATCATTGCCAGTTGCTTCTTCTTGTGAAGCACCTCATTGCCTCCCTCTTATATATCATCTATTAAGGTGCCAAGCGGTATTCATTCTTCTCCTATTGAGGCAGGTATACAGGGTGGTGAGAATGCCTTAGAAGTTGAGCAATACAAAATTCTTCTTTAACAAGCATGGCGATTATCTGGAAATGCAACTCTATTAAAAGCTTACTAGGTTGTTGAATTAATTTTCTTTGGATAAATCTATTGGATAATTAAAATCAGAAATTACATTGATATATAAATTTGGATTCTGTTCCTCTTCTGGCATTGAGCAAGAAGGATGGAAGTTCTATTTATTTTTTAATACTCTAGTTTAAAATTAGTTTATTTTATCTTGTAGTATTGGAAAATTAAATACTTCAATATAAAATAGAGCTGATTTTTCCTGGAAGTCTGCCCATGACTATAACCAGGTAGGAGTGCAAAGAAGAGGTGCTTAGTTGGAATATGAAAAACAGAAGACATCCTCAGTTCCTCTGACTTTTCCAAGACAGTCACATTGCATTTTCTAATGTGGCATAGTTCAACAAGCTTACCTTTCATAACTCAGCAAATATTATTTCTTTCGACCTTCAACAGTCATAGATTCCCAGCCATAGACAGATCTCTCAACAAAGGTATATGCCTCTGAAGCTGCTCTTTTCTGTCTTCTTTCATATGGGTTAGCTTATGTCATTTTTTATTATTTTGTTGAACTCCATTAAAAGTCACACAAAGTAGCCATTTGGCATACAGCTTCAATCTCAGTGTGTGTGATATATATCGAAAATGCCCAGTTTACCAACTGTTTTACTTGCACAACATGAAATACTATGTTCTACCCATGAAAATAAGGATAAATATTTATAATGATAACTTAGCTAACATTTAGACTGCCAGACTTGATACTGAATTATATATTTATATGCATATGAACATATATTTAAAGCACTCAGCTGTATATATTAAGTATACATAACATTGTTTCAAGTAATTTAGTTTCTCTTATATCTATGGGACATAGGAACTATTACTATGCCAATTTACAAGGAAGGGAACTTAGGCTTATCCAAAACTAGTGTGGCCAACCATCTTGGTTTGTGCAGGACTGAAGAGTTTCCCTGTACAGGAGACTTTCAGTGCTAAAACTGAGACCTTCCTGGGCAACCTGGGATGATTTGTTGCTATATTTTCAGTAAAACAGAGTTAAGCCCAGATTTACTGAATGCAAAGGCCAAGAATAAGACTACTACCCTATTTCTTATGGGATAAAAGGTATTCACTCCTTTCCACTTATACTGACTTAATCATTTCCATAATCTTGAGCCTCTCACTTGAAATGTTCTAATTCTAGAAATCAATTTCTTTTTCAGTCAGGATTTGCTTTTGCCAGTAATCAAAACTCAACATTAGCTAGTGTAATTCAAAGAGAAAGTTTTAAGAAAGCAATAAACAGCACTAAAGGCTAAAAAAAGATAATATCTAAGATTAATTTTTAAGTAGTTTTAACAAACAGTTTTATAACCTTCTTGATTCAATACTTTTTCTAAAGTAAAAAGTTCAAATCTCCACATTAGTAATGACTAAATCTGCAACCCCCTTGCTTAACATTTTTAAATTTCTCTAAGGAGTACTTTAAATCTCCCAGTTATTTTTCATCCAAGCTCAGAATCCTACTCTGAGATTTTCTACTTTGCCTTGAAATGCCGCAGTTGCCTCTATGTTTCTGTAGAGAACAGATGGGGGTGGGGCTAGGTACTACTAGATACTCCAATTCAAGCCTTAACAGATTGATAACTGAAGCTTGGAGAGAAGTTGGAAAGGGGAATTATAAAACAAGACAATTAGATCTCAGACATAATTTCTCTTAAAATCTACAGGACAAGTCTAGTTCAACAGAGTTCCCAACTATCTATCAAACTTTGCCTTCGGATACTGAGCCCTGCTCCCTCTCAGTTCAGCACCTCTCCCTCACCTTCCCCCTTCCCTGAGACCAGGTTGCCAAATACCAGGTAAAGCTAGGAATCAGTTATCACCTTAACAGTGACACACCCAGGAGAAATACCCCTTTATTGTTATGGTTACTTGATGGTTACTATGTTACTTATGGTTATATAGTTATATAGTTACTTATGGTTACTAGAATTATCACCTTGACCTTCACATATACAAAAAAGTTCAATGATGTATTTTTCAAATTAAGATCAATCGTCACTCAAAGGCAAACTCTGCTTCTCACCATTAGGAAAAACTGCTACAAGGATCATATATATATAATTTACATGTATGTACATATGTACATATGAAGCATTTATATTTCATATATTAAATATAAATTAATATATATTTTACTATGTACATCTATAATATACATATACAATATATTCCTATATATTATATATTTTATATATATATATATTTTAATTCCTGTAACAGGAAGAAGATAAATTGCTGTGATTTCAGTGAAAGCATCTGGAGAAATTAAAAAAAAAACTAATTGCATTATATTTCCAGGAAGTTTGACTTAGAAAATACATAGATTTAGCATCAGTTCTTAGGGAAAGGTTTTTATTCAAGGCTATTCTGTTGTTTTTGTTGTTGTTATTGTTGTTGCTGCTGCTGCTGCTGCTTTGCTTTGAGGATATGAGAAACTTGAAAATATTACTTAGATTAAAGGAAGACAGTAGTATCAGACAGTAAAAGAAAGAAAGAAGGGCTTTTTGAGAGACAGGACTCACTATTTCTATTTAGAAGTCACTAGTTAGCTTTCTCTTAAATGTAACAGTTCCAGGATAGGAGCAGAGAAAAGAAAATTTGATTATTTAGACTACAGAATTTATAGAGTACATTCAGCAAAATTATGTAGGAATTAAGGGGATTTGGAAGTGAATAAATAATTATGGGCTCACCTAAAAGGTACAAGTAGAATAAAAAAGAAAGCAAGGCCAACTAAGGAACTCCTAAGCTGAAAGGAAATGAAGAATAGTGAGACCTGAAATTTTGATGTGGTCAAAGAGTATATCTAATGAGAATAAGAAAAATCAAAAGACCTTGAAGAAGAATAGACAATCAACAGATAATGTAATATCCAAGTTTAAGATTCAGAAGTTAGGACCCCTAAGAATCAAAGATTAACTTTTATTTATGTATTATATTTTATTCACATGTCTATAAGTACTAGAAGAGTGATGTGATCAATGCATGTTTATTGAATGAAAGTAATTCAATTTATTAGATTATGAAAGTATAATAAGAATTCATTTTTGGTCATAGAATAAAATTTTGGAATGCTGCTTTGGGGACCTTTTAATATCAAGAAACTCTAAAATTATATTAATCCTACTCGAATCAAATGTTTTCCACAGATGGTATAGTTTTACAAATTAAAAAATAAAATAAAATAACAACTGCACAAGGTAAAATTTACTGTGACAGAAAATCATGACCCTGGGTTTGATATCACTCTGGAGTAAGAACCCCATCAAAATTCATGTCTACCTTCTCAATATAGAGTATGTAGGCCATAAATTTCAGCAGTTCATAAAGTTTATTTTCAGGAATGAATGTCAGTTTTAAATCAATTGTTTTTTTACTTTTAATAATCATTGGACTGACTAAAAAATTCTCCCTTGAGATTATGGATTTTAATGTAATAATTTGAATAGGCAAATACAATTAAGTATTTTATTAGGATGTTTTGACCTGCAAGTAAGAAAAACCTCCTACTAAACGGTTTATTAATAATGATATTTATTTTCTCACATAGCAGTAAATCCTTGGGTAGAAAAGCTCCCAGAGTTTATAAATTCAATGGCCCCAAAACATACTCTCTGTCCTTTTTACCATTCTCAGCAGATCAACTCTGTCTTCAAAGGCTAAATTCCTTTAACATATTTTTCCTCCTGTTAGGCCTGCCAGGTTTTGTCCCCTGGATAAAGAAATGTGACCAGCCCCTCATAAAATGTAAGTTCATATGGAAAAAGGTATTCACTTTGTGTTCGTGTCCTTCCCTCATCTTACAATTTGGATTGAATAAATTATATATATATTTTATATATATATATAATTATAAAATTTGCAATTAAATTATAATTATAGTTAAAATCAATTATTTTATATAATTATATTTATAGATCTCTTTTTTCTCAGGTTCTTATGAAATAATTGAATCACACTAATTTAGTTGATCCATTTTTTCCTAAATATTCTCAGCCAAGAACATATATTTTATTCTCAAATAAATTTGGAAAACAAACACTGCACAGAGCACCTCATTTTTAGATGTTTTTAATTTCTTAGAGAAATTGAGGACTCTGTGGAGCTGTGGTTAACATCGTCTGTTGCAAAAATTCCCTATTAACCAATATTAAAAAAAGCATATTCCTTGGAACACACCGTGGCTAGTTTAGCTCATTCCTAATATTCATTCACTGAACTTTTATATATTTGTTTAATTTCTTTCATTATGTCTTTGTAACTGAAACAGTATTCAGTTAGAAAAATTGGTCAAATGATCTCAATTTTGCACCAAAAGTATTGATTAATTACTTCTAACTTCAGAAATAAAGGGCATTTTTAGGCAAACTAAAATAATTTCTTGGAAAATGATAGGTTTTTAAACTTACATAACTGGTTTGTAATAGTTACCAGACAAAGAAATAACAATGTGGAGCAATCTTTTTTTTTTTTATTAAACTTAAAACATATGCTGAAAACAGCCGGGATTTGCTTTCTAGTGCTCTCTCAAAACAAATCTGCTTTCTCTTGGATATATAAGCCAACAGAATGAAATGCTTTTCTTGGTCGAAAGCCTTATGTAATATTTCAAATTTATCCTCTGTTATACACTAAGCCATGTTACAACACAACTGCCCTCTTTTATTCAAAGTCTAGATCCTAGAGTTCTTACTCAGGGAACAAGCCTTAAAACAACCTCCGACAGCTCCAAGGCCTTTGATTGCAGATGAATTTAGACTTCTTTGACTTTTTAAGACTGAACTTGATGTTGCATTGTATAAAAGTTGTGAATACCAGCTTATTTCTCTGCTTCCTGTCTGCAGTAATTACGCACAAGATGAAACAGCTAAACAAACTTCCTTATAAGTGTTACTTGTGGAATGACCCAGGACAGAAAGAGAGAGAGAGTGAGTGTGTGTGTGTGTGTGTGTGTGTGTGTATGTGTCTTTACACATAGCCTCCAATCTAGGTCCTATTCCTTGGTGTTTCTCCATAATTAAAATAGACAACGGTGGGAAACAATGATAGAAAATCAGTCTGTTGCAATGACTGGTTGGTCAATCCATTGACACCTATCTTCCATTCTCATCCAGGTCATCTCTATCCTTCTGACAACCAGCAATATACTGTAAGGTTGTGCCTACTAACTTCCCAATTTTTACAAAGCAATATGCAATTTTAATTTCTCTGATTTAGACCTTTCATATTTCAGCATAGTATCAGGTAGGGTTCTTTCACAATTGAACATAATTCATTTTTGTTAATTTTGAAGGAGCTAAAACGCTCCTAAATAATTAGATATAGTGTTTGTGCGAAGTATATGTTAGTTTTAGAAAACAACTAATTAGTGTACTCATGTGCACAATGTAGCTTTTTACATTTAGTTTTTATAAATTGGAATATGTGTTGGAATTATGACATCAATAATTTTCTTTTTTTTGAGGAAAAATCCACTAAGAATTAACATAGTTGAGAGCTGTTGTAGAGCTACTGGGGAAGGCATATAGCATACATACTTTAAGAAACAGAGGAAATTTGAAAAATTTCCATAAACAATCCTAATAACTCAGAGACCTCAAACTGTATCAAGCTTTTAAATATTAGAGAGTGGATGGCTAATTTTACTATATACTTGCAAACATTCTAGTTTGTACAGGCTTAGTATAATTTAAATACGGTTTTTTTCCTACTGTTTATTTACTATTTCTAGAGCAACATAAAGCTGAGTTTTGTTCCCGAGGAATTTACTGGTTTTCTTACCCTACAAAGTGGATAACTGAATAATCTGCCAAACTCTTTCGTTTCAAAGCAGCTTGTTCTGCTGCAAAACACTTCAGTGCCTCCTCCTCATCCATGTCATCATTTTAAAAATTTATTTTATATACACTATGTGTATTTCCCACAGTCATCTTAATAATTATATCAGTGACTATATATATATTGTTTTACATAATTTTACCTGCTAAAAGATAAAGGCTTTAATTTGGTCCTAGATATTTAATAGTCCTTTTATATGCTGCATCTATTCCTCTGACTAGAAGGAAAGCAAATACCAAAGGCATGTATTTCTGCTGACCAGATGTTAGGATGTGGTGAAGATAGCTTGTTAGTGGTAAGGATTTTCATTATTTTTTCATTCAAACTTTGGCTCATCCAGGTGCTAGAAGTGCTAACACACACACACACGTACAGCCTAATTCCTGATGTTTTTTGTTCATATGTGAATGCTATTTCTGTTAGACAGTGGTTCTCAAAGTGCAGCACTATAAACATCAATATAATATGGAATTTGCTAAAATACAAATTCTGAGGTAGCACCTCAAACCTACTAAATCAGTGAACTGGGAGTGGGGCCCAAAAATATATATATTTTAGAGAGCCCTTAGGTGATCCCGATGCACAATCAAGATTGAGAAACACAATTGTAATAGATTTTTTTAAAATTCTGGGTTTAAAAATATTTATTGTAAAGCTTACTGCAAAAGATGTACCAAGGTGATACAGCGTCACAAAACTAAATTGATAGGTGGCTTTGTCATAGAAAATATTCTATTACCACCACTGAAATTCCCCAGAAGACAGGAGGAATATCTATTATTTCAGATATTTTATTTATAGTTCTGAACTGATTCATTGAAATAGACATTTTGAGGCTTTGGGGCCATTATAAGTAAAAGAATTATGATGATAAATGATTAACTTGTAATTTTTAGATATTTCAAAATGCAGATTGCACTTTTCATGCATTCTGCTCATCAATTTTCCCCAAAGTGATAGAGAGATTAAAAAAGCATTACCAGTTTCAGGCATCCTTATACATTTTCACACTAGAATTTATTAGCTACAAAATGTTTTGGTTCTAAAATATATTTCATATCAAAAAGAACATGGGAGCTAAATTCTCTACTCAGATTTTACAAAAGCTTGTTTCTTTCCTTCTGTATATATGTCATGTATACACCACAATCTACATAAGCAAAGAGTCTTTTGCTCTTAAACCATTGTGTCCTTTTTGGGGAAATCAGCTGTTGAAAAAATGGATTTTCAATATATTAAGATTATTCCATGTGGATTTTAAATCTTATTAGGCAATGAACTGCCAGATTGAGCTGTACCTTTCTCTAGCTATCTCATTTAATTCTCCAGGAACAGATACAGGAAATCGTTTATGTAAATCTGTGTCTAAAAATTGACATCACAGGGTAGTAATGTTTTTACTAATATACCACTACAAGTTTTTAGTGATCAGTGATTAATGTAAATTAGTTTAATGCATATTCTTGCCCCAAGCATTAAACAAATGTTCAAATAATATTTCATGTTTGATAAAAAGAGCTACAAATCTTGAACCTAAAGTTGACACAACATATATTGCCAGGATTGTTGTGAAGATTGGTTGAGAACACAGCATTCAGTCAATATGACTTATATAAGTATATTAAAAAAGCTTGAGTAAATCACATAATTTTTATATAATAAAATATAGATAAGTGGAAGTATGCAAATGAAAAATAATGGGATAATCTGGTAAATGTGTCAAAAACATACCCATCAATAAATAATATATTTGAGAAGGGCAAAAGATACAATGCTGAATGTGTAGAATTAGAGAAGGAAGTCAATGAAGTTTGGAGGGGAAAACCCGAAAACAAATATGAAAAATATAAATTAAAGGAATAAAATATAGGTTTGAATAACTATAGATTAATCAATATCAATTTATATTAGTAAGTGCTTTAAAAGCATTTGATGAATGATGCATGGTTAACAAGATACGAGATTCTATTGATGTTACGTCTCAATGGAAAAAGGAAACCACTAAAGGCAACTCAAAGTATTTACTGTTTGAGGATGAAAGGCTCTCCCAGCCCTCTGTTGTTTGTAGGTCTCTATTTTTAAGCCTCTCCCTTATGTTCTTAAAATTTTCAGGTTGATATATTTCCTTCTTTTTCCTCCTTTTGGATTTTTTAAAGTAAATGAAACAATCCCACAGAGCCAACTTTAAAAACAACAGACTTATTAGGATGATCAAAATGGAATATCACAATATCAAATATACAGGTACTAGGTAAAATCATAGTATTCTAGTTATTCCTGTCTATTTTTCTGAATATCTATTTTTCATTACTTTTGAATACTAAGGTCTGCATTTGTCTCATTATCCCTGTTGTGGTCAATCAATTGAAAATGAGACATTATGTGTCTTTTGGTTGAAGAACAACTGGATTTCAATTCTCTTCATAGTTGATTCAGAAAGTATTTTTATGAATTCTACATTTCAGCAGCATTGCTTTGAGCAAAATTCGGCCAACCATTCATGCACTAGGTGATTTGAGCATGTCATAAAGATGTTCTTCTGATGACTAACAAATGACGTATGATGGTTAATTGTATGTGTCAACTTGACTGGATCATAGGGTACCCAGTTATCTAACTTAAACATTATTTCTGGGTCTGTCTGTGAGAGTGTTTCCAGAAGAGATTCATGCTTGAACTGAAGGACTGAGTAAAGAGGATTGCCCTTCTCAATGTGGGTAGGCATTATTCAAATTCGTTGAGAACCTGAATAGAACAGAAAGGTGGAAGAAGGAAGGATTTGCTGTTACTCCACCTGACTGCCTGACCGAAGACACCAATCTTCTTCTGGCCTTGGTGTTCTTGGTTCTCAAGCATTCAGACGCAGAATGGAAAGTACATCATCAGTCTTCCAGCTCTTAGGCCTTCAAACTATGCCATAAGCTTTCTGAAGTCTCCAGTTTGCAGATGGTAAAATGTGGGACTTCTCCACCAACAAAACTGCTTGAGCCAATACCTTATAAAAACATCTAGACACACACGCAAACACACAAACACCCTGTGGGTTCTGTTTCTCTCAAGAATCCTGACTAATATACAAGGAGTAGAAAGTAAAGTCATCTTTCCTGACTACAAAACAGGCATCAACTAATATTATTGGCTGCCTGATCTTAATCTATAACACGTAGTCCTGGGAATGTCCAGTGAGCAGAGAAACTACGGGAAAATGGTTGCTTGTATTGAATCTTAGGTCTGCCCCTTTGCCTTTTATAGATAGCATAAGAGCAATGTTTGTTCTGGGACATCTAAATATTTTCTTATTAGAATGGCCTACATATTAAGTAAGGGAAAGGCCATTGCTGACAAGATCTCCAAGACAAAGTCCAAAGGGGAGGCAGGGGTGGTATGAGGAAGCTGCAGTGAGGAAGAGGGAAAATGAGCAGAAGTAAGCTTGGAAGTAATACTTTTTTACCATTAAAGAAGACCTTGGATTAATTAATTTTTTCTTTAATTTTCTCCGTTTTAATTTTATGAAGGAGAAGAATAGAAACAATTGTAAAAAAGGCTTTAAATCCTTCATAACCTTTAAAATGGGTGGGGAAACAATGCATAACTGAGGAAAAATGCCTTCTGTAACTTATGTACAGTGCTGAGCAAGTTATTTAATTTCTCTAATCCTTCATTTCTTCTATTATAAAATAGAGAAAACAATGTATTTAGCTTTATAGGATTGTTGTGGGATCAAATAATATACAAAGAACTTAAATATATTCTAATGTTAGCTAATTAATTTACTCACATATTCACTTTTTATTCAACACATATAATGGCATGCTCTACTGATGCACCAAGTCCTGTTAGGCCTAGGACAGGTTTTCCAGAAAACAGACTTAGATAAAAATTTGCATGCAGGAAGTTTAATGGGAAGTGTACTTAAGTATTAAGCTACATGGGAGTGAAGAAGTAGAATTGGACAGTGGGAGCCAAATATATTGCCTGCCTAAATATTACATGTATGTAACAGGATCATGTAATTGATTTGATAATTATAGTTAATTTCCTCATCAAGATAGTGACTCCGTTTCTTTCCTGCTGGTCTCTTAACACAAGGACGCTGAAGGGAGCAGTAGCAGCCATAGCTTGAAGTTTAGTAAGATTCTTGCTGTGCTCCCTAATGGAAGTGTTCTGCTTCTAAGGATCAGGAACTCTACACCAAAATAGCTCTGAGGTGCAGGAAAGGAAGGTGTAGGAAAGGAACCCAAGTTTCCTAATTGGGTCACTGTGAGTAATTAAATGGTGCCATTCCTAATTCTAACCCTTAGTTGCCAGCAATATGTATTCCACCCACAGGAATAACATACAAAATAATATCTATCAATTTACAATTCATATTATTTCCTAGAGAATGGTGTCCCATCCATATAGGATGTCATCTCCAAGCTGAAGTCCAAGCTGAGCCTGCAAATGACTGTTCCATTTATCTATCAGGCAGGCAGTTTCTGAACTGAAGGGTCGCAATGGAACTAGAGATTCTTTTAGCCATATGTCCACAGTAGCATCTCTGTTGTTTTAAAGTGAGGCTCCTGGTCTCTTCTGATATTGGATGACACATTTTGTCAGATCAAGGAAGCTGAGATATTGCATGCAGAAAAAGCAAAAAGTTATTTGAAAAATATATTTGATTCCACTCAAGATGAACTTCTGCCTCTTCCAGGGAGAAAGGGACCCAGTGTAAGGAACCAAATACTGTCTTACAGGGGTAGGGCCAAATTAGGGACTCAGCACAGAGTTTTTTTTAACTGACAGTTGGACTTTAAGCTTTGGGAGCCTTGGGAAGCAGGAACTTATAAAGATGTCCCCCAAAATAGCTTCCATCCTTGCCACTTTAGCTACTCTGTTAATCGGACTCTTTGCCACACTGCAGCTAGCTCATGTCAACTAGCAAAGTCATTCTCTCTACTTGGTTTTTCAGTGCCTCTCCATGGAGTAATCTCACACTTCATAACCAAACCCATACATTCATCTAGACATTCCTACTCTGGTCTTTGACTCTAATCTCACAACATTTTTCCTTCCAGGCCAGTGAACAACCAGTCAAGCCATTTGCTCTTGTTCATGAAATTATACATTCTTATTTCAAGCCAATTATCTTTCATACCAAATAACTGATGTGATGTGCTTTATGAAGCTCTGCCCATTGAGAAGATTTCCCTTCTATCTTTAAGCTCTTCCTGTGGAGAGCTTAAAGATACCCACTATCTTTAAGCTCTTCCTGTGGAGCTCAAGTGAAACAGCAGTTGGTTTTTGGCCTGAAGACGTATACCATATTGAACCTTTGTGAACCAAGATTTGTATTTGTATTTTCTGTTGGCTGATCATAGAAAATCCCCCATGCAACTATAGGTGTAAGTTGAGTGAAAGATGCTGGTACGATAGTAGTAGATGACATTAGAATCCAGTCCACCTCTTCATGTAATTTACTTGTGCTATGACCCTGCTCATGTCAAGTAATATATGTACCAATTCAATTTTAAATATGTTGCTGCAGGGCTTGCCTAACCTCATGACTTAATGGTTCTGACAGAACCTAGCATGTGATTGACACATGATGGCCTGAGGTTACAAGAGCTCTTTCTATGAGATCCAGTAGCATTCTAGAACCAGTTCCGCATTGCCTTCCTGATTTAAACTCAGATTGGTTGTCCTTATTGTGTATCACTGAATTTTGCATTTGGATTTGTGAAAATTGGCCGGCAATTTTGTTTTCTATTTTAATTGCTACGTGGTGATATCTAACTTTAATTCTAAAAGAATTCTAAAGACATCCTTAGAATTTAATTCTAAAAGAATTCTAAAGACATCCTTAGAATTTAATTCTAAAAGAATTCTAAAGAAATCTTTAGGATTTAATTCTGAAAGAATTAAAGTTATATATCACCATGTAAGCCGTTAAAATGTCCAATTTATATTTCCCAATTTTTGCAGTCCTTGAAACTAGTTTTCAAAATCATGGTCAATGTTCTGAAGTGATTCAAAATCAACCATTGAACTATTTGCTTGTAAAGCACTATAATATATAAATACAAGCTATTTTTAATTTGTCTAATTAAAATTATGGTGCCCATCTCTCCCATTTAATTACCAATTTGTTTATTATTCATGTAAATTAATTTCAAATAGTTAACTGTTGTTAATAGGCAACATACTTCTCTTTGTTAGTCACATTAATTGTAATTTGTCTTGAGTTGTAATTCATTTACCACTCATATTACAAGTTTTATATCTATAGTCTTTCTGAGTATGTTTTCAGTGCTTCAAAAGACTTCTCTTATTTGTTCTATCAAACTTTAGTAACTGAATACATAGATGTTTAAGGGATACTTTTAGGTCCAGGTTTGCTTTTATAAATCAGAGCTCTCACTATGCTATTATTGTTGTATGTCACTGAGCTTTCAAAAATATGAATAGTACATAATATAACTTCATTTCTTTAATAGCCTTTGTTACGCCTTTGCAAGACATTCTGACCAATATGTACACATAAAAGGAAATGGATAAATTGAGTAATTCTACTAGTAAATTTGCTGTACAATAAACAGAAATCCAATGGAAGTTTTCTTACTTACTTTTCCTGAGTAAACCACCCACTAGTTGTATGTTGTACATGGGGAAGACATTTTTGAATAAATGACTTCTTAACTTCAGTAAGTCAAAATTCATTTATAAACTTTTATTTTGAAAAAAAAAGTTCTTATTTTATACTTTTCTGTATATGTGTTATACTTTGATAAAAATTTTGTTTAACTCAAATAGAGTAAGGGTAATTCTAGAAAAAATATTTAATTCTGACTTGAAAATATAACTCTGCTTTGGAAAATTTGAGTTCTAGTCACAAAATAGCTGATGGAAGAGGGAGCTTGTGATATGGTTTGGCTCTGTGCCCCCACCCAAATCTCATCTGGAATTGTAATTCTCACGTGTCAAGGGAGGGAAGTGATTAGATTATAGATGTTGTTTCCCCCATGCTGTTCTCATGAGAGTGAGTGAATTCTCACAAGACCTGATGGTTTTATAAATAGTTTTTCTAGCGCTCTCTCACACACTCTCTCCGGCCTGCCACTATGTAATACATGCCTGCTTCCCCTTCTATCATGATTATAAGTTTGCTAAGGCCTTCTAGCCATATGGAATTGTGAGTCAATTAAACTACCTTTATTTCTAAATTACCCAGTCAATGATAGCGTCTTTATAGCAGTGTAAGAACACACTAATACAGTAAATTGGTACTGCAGAGAGTGTAGTACTGCTATAAAGATATCCAAAAATGTGGAAGCAACTTTAGAACTGGGTAACAAGCCGAGGTTGGAAGAATTTGCCAGGCTTAGAATAGGGCAGGAAGATGTGGGAAAGTTTGGACCTTACTAGAGACTTGCTGAATGGTTTTGACCAAAATGCTGATAATGATGTGGACAATGAAGTCCAGGCTGAGGTGGTCTCAGATGGAGATGAGGAACTTCTTGGGAAATGGAGCAAAAGTGACTCTTGCTATGCTTTAGCAAAGCGACTAGCAGCATTTTGCCCCTACCATAGAGATCTGTGGAACTTTGAACTTGAGAGAGATGATCTGAAATTGGAACTTATGTTTAAAAGGGGAGCAGAACATAAAAGTTTGGAAAATTTGCAGCCTGATGATGCAATAGAAAAGAAGCATCAATTTTCTGGGGTGAAATTCAAGCCAGCTGTGAAAATTTGCATAAGTAATGAGGAGCCAAATGTTAATTACTGTGACAATGGGAAAAATGTCTCCAGGGCATGTCAGAGGTCTTCATGGCAGCCCCTCTCATCACAGGCCCTAGGGCCTAGGAGGGAAAAATGATTTAATGTGCCAGGCCCAGAGCCCCCTTGCTCTGTGCAGCCTTGAGACTTGGTGCTCTGTGTCCCAGCTGCTTCAGTTCCAGCCTTGACTTAAAGGGGCCAAGGTACAGCTCTGGCTGTTGCTTCAGAGAGTGCAAGCCCCAAGCCTTGGTGGCTTCCACATGCTGTTGGCCCTGCAGGTGCACAGAAGTCAATAACTGAAGTTTGGGAACCTCTGCCTAGATTTCAGAGGATGTATGGAAATACATGGATGTCCAGGCAGAAGTCTGCTTCAGGGATGGAGTCCTCCTGGAGAGTCTATGCTAGGGCAGTGTGGAAGGGAAATGTGGAGTTGGAGCGCCCACACAGAGTCCCCACTGGAGCACAGCCTAGTGGAGCTGTGACAAGAAAGTCACAGTCCTCTAGACCCCAGAATGGTAGATCCACCAGCAGCTTACACCATGCACCTGGAAAAGCCACAGACACTTGATGACAGCCCGCAAAGGAGCTGTCCAAGGCCATGAAGCCCACTCCTTGTGTTAGCATGCCCTTGATGTGAGACATGAAGTTAAAGGAGATCATTTTGGAGCTTTAAGATTTAATGACTGCCCTGTTGTATTTTGGACTTACATGGGGCCTGTAGCCTCTTTGTTTTGGCCAGTTTCTCCCACTTGAAATGGGAACATTGACCCCAATGCCTGTACCCCATTGTATCTTGGAAGTAACTAACTTGCTTTTTGGGTTTATAGGCTCGTAGGCAGAAGGAACTTGACTTATCTCAGAAGAGACTTTGGACTTTGACTTTTAAGTTAATTCTGGAATGAGTTAGGAGTTTGGTGGATTGTTGGGAAGCCATAATTGGTTATAAAATGGTTATAAATTGGTTATAAAATGTATAAAGGACATGAGATTTGGGAGAGGTTAGGGCAGATGATATGGTTTGGCTCTGTGTCCCCACCCAAATCTCATCACAAATTGTAACCTCCACATGTCAAGAGAGGGAACCGTAATCCCCACATGTCTAGGGAGGGAAATGATTGGATTATGGGGACAGTCCCGCCATGCTGTTCTCATGATACTGAGTGAATTCTCAGGGGATCTAATGGTTTTATAAAAGGCAGCTTTTCTGCACTCTCACATATGCTCCATCTGGCCTGTTGCTTTTATTGGTGGAAGAGATTCAAGTTACATCAAGATACAGGTGGAAAATTCATATATATCTGCAGCAACTTTAGTTCTTGCCTTCTCAGAAGAAAGTATTCAACCAAGGGACATAAAGCAGAAAAAGAGACTGAGGCACGTTTCAGAGCAGGAGTGGAAGTTTATTTAAAAGAGTTTATAACAGGAAAGAAACGAATGAACCCTTGGAAGAGATCCAAGTGGGCACCTGAAGGTCAAAGAGAGAAAAAGCAGGACCTTTAACCTTGAACCTGGGACGTTACAGGCTTGCCTCATTCCCATGATTCTTCCTTTAGGGTGTGCTTTCAGCATGCCTGGTGCCCTTCTTATCCTTGGGAATTGAGCACATGCAGTGTGCTTAGGGAGCTGTATGCATGCCTGTCTGAGGCTTTCTTCCTTTTCTGGTGGAGTGTACCCAGAAGATCATACTTTGCCATTTTTGTCTCTTCAAGTTCATGCACAGGAAGTTGCTTCTCCTTGGGGCCTGCCTTCAATTAACATCTTGATGTTAACATTTGTAGATCATCAGGAAATGACTTCTCCCTGGCACTGGCTGCCAATTTTTCACTTTTAGAGAGGCAATGCGATAATTGCCAAACCATCGCCTGACATTTCTAGTGAGTGATGAGCAGAGCCCTCTCCTGTCCTGTTCATACCTAACTACCTGAATAACTGGCATGTAAGGTGTGCCTGCTTCCCCCTTCTGCCATGATTGTAAGTTTGCTGAGGCCTCCCAGCATGTGGAACCGTGAGACAATTAAACCTTCTTTGTTTATAAATTCCCCAGTCTCAAGCATTATCTTTATAGCAGAGTGAGAATGGACTAATACAGCTTGTTTTCCAAATACAGATGTGTTGGTTTAGCACAAATCTTGTATTGTCTAAAATATTACCATTAAACAATATTGTTTCACAAAACCAAATTTCACCAAAGCATTCTAATCAGGTAAAAATTGTATGGTTAAAAACTTAGATATTGCCTGTTACTTGATATTTTTCAGTGAATTTTAGCCCTTTTTTTAAAAAAGAAAATTCACTTAAGAAGCCAAGTTCTATCCATTTAGAAGTTTGAATGTTTCCATTTGTGCTTCTGAATTCTGTAAGATTCAGTAGTTTCTATAGAATTCTTCTTTCTCCTTTATCCCCATTGCTATCGCATTAGCTCATTTCTCTCCAGTGTCTCTAGTAATTGTTCATAAGATTCTTACCTTCACTTTATGTCTCTTGCAATCCAGCCTTCAGTTTTGTTTTAGGTCTTCTAGTTGTCTGTTTTTTGGACACAAGTCTGATTTTATGATGTAAATAAGTCTTCCATTTATTTACCACATAAGATAAAGCCAAAATTCATTTATGGGTTTACATGTTCTTTGCAATGTAATCCCAATTTTTATCTTTCCCGTAACTCCCCTTCTCTCCCTGCACTACCTACACCATAGACTTAGGCTACAATCAAGGAAAACTTATAGTATTAATTTGAATACCAAATAAGGTATTCATTTTTAATACCTTGTGCTCATTTACACCTACACACATACATAAAAAACTCTGCATTTCACCTTGAATTCGTTTTTTCTTTTTTCTGATGTATAAGGTACTATAAAACCTATCTCAAATGTGATCTCTTTGTTTAATTTTTCTCTGGCTAAACCAAGCAAAAATGAATAATTTCTCTTGCTTTATTCCCGTTGTATCCTGCTCATGTCTATTATATTCCATCAACATGTTTTCACTGTTTCTGCATCATTTTTTTTCTCTTCTATCATATGACCTTTCAAGGACTATAACCAGAAATATTTTATCTCTACATGTGCAGTGATCAACTCATGGTAAACCCTAAAACAAGGGATCGTGTAACTGTTGCATCATTCATGTCAGTTTCCAGTAAGCAGTTCAGCAATGTAAAATTCAAGATTTCAAGTATATATATATATTTTTGTTTGTTTGTTTGTTTTCTTTGTATTCAGCTGACAAAACATTTCTCTACCCAGAGCTTACACAATACAAACTTCTGATACTAGCCCTCTGTATTGCTACTAGGTGACAAACAATACATATCCTAAAATTGCTCCTAAATCAAGATCTGACTCTGATTTCTGAGTAAACATATGCTTCCTGTCAAATACTATGCGGTTAGTTACTCTAAAAATGAGCTTTGCTTTACTTTTCTTATTGATGAAATTGTCTTTCATTCAGGTTAAATATTTTGAATAGGAATAGCAGTTTTTGGTATATTTTTCACAGCACTGTGATACATATTCCTACAACAATAAACACTCACTTCTTACCTCTGTCTTCCCACTCATTATCAC
Organism: Colobus angolensis palliatus; assembly: GCF_000951035.1. Lineage (NCBI taxonomy): Eukaryota > Metazoa > Chordata > Mammalia > Primates > Cercopithecidae > Colobus > Colobus angolensis. The sequence goes on along the minus strand of NW_012114710.1, from coordinate 9,752,519 downwards.
TGCAAATGATAACACTTTAAATGATTAGCTACCTTATACTTTTGCTAAGACAATTTTCATAAATATTATGATTTTAAACTTCTTTCATTAAGAGTGAAAGTTTAAAATCCCAAACTTTAGATGTCTAATTCTTCACAGAGTGTTTACATCAAAATTATGTCATAACACCTCTTGACTGTATCAAAATTAACACAAACCATCAGTGAATTTAGACTCACAAATGGCTTTGAGTGGAAGGTATTTCTAATTTAAGCTTTCTTTCAATAAATGTATCTATTTCTTGCCATGCTTCTTTGTTATTAAAATTGCACTTTTTTTTTTTAACATTGTGGAAGAGTTTTTATTCTTTGCACATTAACATTTCAAAAAAATTAAACAAAATTTGGAGCAATTAAATATGGATATATAGTTTTCCTTTTTATTATTATTATTATTATTATTATTATTATTATTTATACTTTAAGTTCTAGGGTACATGTGCATAACGTGCAGGTTTGTTACATATGTATACTTGTGCCATGTTGGTGTGCTGCACCCATCAACTCGTCAGCACCCATCAATTCGTCATTTCTCTCAGGTATAACTCCCAATGCAATCCCTCCCCCCTCCCCCCTCCCCATGATAGGCCCCGATGTGTGATGTTCCCCTTCCTGAGTCCAAGTGATCTCATTGTTCAGTTCCCACCTATGAGTGAGAACATGCGGTGTTTGGTTTTCTGTTCTTGTGATAGTTTGCTAAGAATGATGGTTTCCAGCTGCATCCATGTCCCTACAAAGGACGCAAACTCATCCTTTTTTATGGCTGCATAATATTCCATGGTGTATATGTGCCACATTTTCTTAATCCAGTCTGTCACAGATGGACATTTGGGTTGATTCCAAGTCTTTGCTATTGTGAATAGTGCCGCATAAACATACGTGTGCATGTGTCTTTATGGCAGCATGATTGATAATCCTTTGGGTATATACCCAGTAGTGGGATGGCTGGGTCATATGGTACATCTAGTTCTAGATCGTTGAGGAATCGCCATACTGTTTTCCATAATGGTTGAACTAGTTTACAATCCCACCAACAGTGTAAAAGTGTTCCTATTTCTCCACATCCTCTCCAGCACCTGTTGTTTCCTGACTTTTTAATGATTGCCATTCTAACTGGTGTGAGATGGTATCTCATTGTGGTTTTGATTTGCATTTCTCTGATGGCCAGTGATGATGAGCATTTTTTCATGTGTCTGTTGGCTGTATGAATGTCTTCTTTTGAGAAATGTCTGTTCATATCCTTTGCCCACTTTTTGATGGGGTTGTTTGTTTTTTTCTTGTACATTTGTTTGAGTTCTTTGTAGGTTCTGGATATCAGCCCTTTGTCAGATGAGTAGATTGCAAAACTTTTCTCCCATTCTGTAGGTTGGCTGTTCACTCTGGTGGCAGTTTCTTTTGCTGTGCAGAAGCTCTTTAGTTTAATTAGATCCCATTTGTCAATTTTGGCTTTTGTTGCCGTTGCTTTTGATGTTTTAGACATGAAGTCCTTGCCCATGCCTATGTCCTGAATGGTACTACCTAGATTTTCTTCTAGGGTTTTTATGGTATTAGGTCTAACATTTAAGTCTCTAATCCATCTTGAATTAATTTTCGTATAAGGAGTAAGGAAAGGATCCAGTTTCAGCTTTCTACTTATGGCTAGCCAATTTTCCCAGCTCCATTTATTGAATAGGGAATCCTTTCCCCATTTCTTGTTTCTCTCAGGTTTGTCAAAGATCAGATGGCTGTAGATGTGTGGTATAAAATTGCACTTCTAATCCAAGCACATGATGTTTGATGACATTTTGATGGTATCTGAACAAACCATGCTAATTCATGCTATGAATCAAACCAATTTAATCATAACTTCCACTTATTGTGACACCTATTTTTAGTTTGAAAAGGATTCATGGCTTTTGTAACAGAAGGTTTAAAAAATTCCCAATGCTTTTAGACATTTAAGACTTGCTGAAAGACTTTCAAGGCCGAATATGCATTTAGTTACCTAATGGACCTTTTGCTTTTATTTATTCTCTCAACATAGATTTAGTAGTAACTATGTGTTAGGAACTTAGTATGATGAGGCCAGCAAAGCATATGCGGTACCTGACCCAGTCTAAAAGGTAGCTGTAGACATTACACGAGAAAATATATAATTACAAATTTTAATTTGGCATCAATAGCCAACATGGAACACCTTGGAAAACACTAGAGATGGTTTCCACATTCAAAATTAATTTTACAGCAATAGTAAATTTTGAAGACATTCTACCATGTGAGGATTTTGTTTTGAAATTGCATCAGATTATGAACATAGGTAAATTTTCCATGTATCCTGCGTAATATCAAACTGATTATTATATAAGATAAAATCAAGTTATTTTTATAATTCAAGAAACTTTCCAGATGTCAGTATCTGATTTTATTTAATTTTAAGGAATTTACTATTTTACAGAGTTTTAGGTTCACAGCAAAATTAGAAGATACAGAGATTTCCAATATGCCCCTGTGACCACACATGCATAGCCTCCCCCCATTATCAATATTTCCCACCAGAGTGGCATATTTTTTACAACTGATGAACATGCATTGGCAGATTATTGTCACCCAAAGTCCACAGTTTATATTAGACTTCACTCTTAGTGTTGCACATTCCATGGGTTTGGACAAATATATAGTAACATGTATTCACCACTGTAGTATTACACAGAGTATTTCACTGCACTAAAAGTCTCTCCCTCTCCTTAACCCCTGGCAACCACTGATTCCTTTCCTACAGTTTTGTCTTATCCAAAATTTCGTATAACTGGAATCATACAGTATGATCAATGTAACAGTAACATCATACTGTATGATTCCAATTATATAAAATTCTAGAAAAGACAAAATTATACAGTATGGTATATAATTATATAGTATGATATATGATGTATGATGTAGTCTTTTCAGATTGTCTTATTTAACTTAGTAAAATGCATTTAAATTTCCTCCATATCTTTTACATGGCTTGATAGTTGCTTTTTTTTAAGCACTGGATAATATTCTATTATATACCAGTTTATTTATCAGTTTACCTACTGAAGGACATCTTGGTTTCTTGCAAGTTTTGTCAATCATGAATAAAGCTGTTATAAACATCCATGTGCAGATTTTTGTGCAGACAAAACTTTTCAACTCCTTTGGGTAGATACCAAGGAACTCAACTACTGGATTGTACAGTAACAGTATGTGTAGTTCCGTAAAAATCAAATGATCTTCCAAAGTGGCTATGCCATTTGCATTCTCACCAGCTATAAATTAGAGTCTTGATTGCTCCAAACTGTTGAAAGCATTTGATATTGTCAGTACTCTGAATTGAACCATTTGAATTGAAGTGTAGTGGTATGTCACTGTTGTAACTTAGGCATAGGCCCAAGAACATTTTGCATTTCCCTTATGACATATAATGCAGAGCATCTTTTCATTTGTTTATTTGTCATCAGTATCTCTTCTGTATATCTGAAGTGCCTGTTAAGGTCTTCACCCCATTTTTTATCACGTTGTTTTTTTTCTCATTGTTGAGCTTTGAGAGTTCTCTACAGACTTTGGGTACAAGTCCCTTATTACATTATGTCTTTTGCAAACATGTTCTCCTAGTCTGTAGCTCATTTTCCTATTCCCTTGACAATGTCTTTCACAGAGTAGGAAATTTTAACTCTAACAAAGTATAGCTTATCACTTCTTTCTTTTATGAATCATCATTTTGTTGTCATACCTAAAAAGTCATCACCAAATCCAAGTCATCTAAATTTTCTCCTATGTTTTCTTCTATGAGTTTTATAGTTTTACATTTTACATCTAGGTGTGTGATCCATTTTGAGTTAATCTTTGTGAAGGGTGTATGGTCTGGGTCTACCTTCATTTTTTTTTTTTTTTTTTTTGGCATGTGAAGTCCAATGGTTCCAGCAACATCTGTTGAAGAGACTATCTTTTCCACATTGTATTTCCTTTGCTCCTTTGTTGAAGATCAGTTGACTACACTTACACGGGTCCATTTGTGTGCTCTCTGTAGTTTTCCGTTGAACTATTTGTCTACTCTTTCATTAATACACTGTGTCGATTACTATATACATAGTAAAAACTAAATAAATGATAGATATTTCTTGTTCATGTATAGGAATGCTCAATATTTTCAAGGTACTAGTTCTTTCCATCGATGCTTGCAATCCTAATCAAAATCTCAGCAATTTACTTTGTAGAAATCAACAAACTGAGTCCAAAATTTATACAGAGAAGCAAAAGACCCAGAATAGTAAACTCAACATTGAGTGGTAAGAACAAAGTTGGAGGACTGATACTTCTTGACTTCAAGACTTACTATGTTTTTCTTAATAATTTCTTTCAAATTTTTTTTACTACTTAGTTGCCATGGACCTGAGCTATAGGGAATGACTTTAATACTGTTCCTTCAAAAGAGCCACTAATAATGGTCTACTCTAGAGATCAGGTTCATTCAATTAATGCGCACGTACTGAGTGGTTACTATGTGCTAAGCAGTGGAAAGCATTTTTGGAAAACTTTTAACAGTTCCTGGAATTTTATAACTGCATAGGCATAAGAACATTTTAAGTGGTATTTATGAGGACATTAGGGAATCCCCTAATGATTCTCAGAATTAAATAGAGTACAGCACAAGGGGGTTTGTGTGATCTAAAACTCTAGGTGAGTGCCAGAATAAATATTCATTGTAATTATACTGGTGAGATGTTGATCTAGAATCAGTATTTATGAAGACAAAAAAGAAAGGATAGAATGAGAAGAACACTTTGATTAAGAAGTTATTAGAAATCATTAAGACTAATTATAGCAAGAATATAAATAAATAATAATGTTGTGAATTCAAGGAGAAACAATGAAAACCACAATGAGAAAACACAATGGAAACCATGAGATATACAATGGCCCCACATTTCGATTGCATTTTATTTTGTTTAACATATAATCCTCTTGAAGACATAGTTCAGATTTTCTTTGTTCTGTGTCAAATTGTGAGTTGAAATTCTAACACATTTTTAAAAGGAAGAGAACACTTCCGTTATATACATCCATGTATATAGAAATGATTCTCAGAAACAATGCATTTCCAGACAATGCTCAGTGCCAAGAAGAGAAAAGACTTAGTGGTTTGAAAACAGCTGGTTATATTTATCAAGCCTGGAGTTCCTCTTGTGTGGTGACTTTGCCTGAATTTTCAGTTATGTAGTTAGCTAATAATATTAAAACACAATATAATGGAAAAGCCAAAAAATGTTCAGTTCTATAGCCAACAAATGCTATATTTGTGCCAAAAGATACGGATTTTTTTCACATCATACATTATAAAACTATGATATCATTTAAAATAAATAGTGTGAAATAAAATGAAACAACTATTAGCATATCTTGCTGACACAAGAAATTATTGTTATTAAAGGCAGCTTGTACTTAAAAAAAGAATAAATCACCCATTATTTTTAATCACTAATATTAAGTCACAGAGAAAAACAAATTGGTTTTCTCTCTACACATGCATTTCCCATTACAATCATGGAGCATACATTTTATTGACTGGCAATTTGATTGCATTCAGTGCTCACAAAGTGGCTTAGAATAATTTTTGAGCTATTTCCAACAAAACGAATGTGTTTCAAAGTGAATGCATGTGATGAATAGTCATCTTGGAGTATATAAGCAGGAGAGACAAGAAGAGGTCGATTATGCAATGCTAGTCTTTATTTTAATCGATACATTTGATTCCATAAAAGTTACACTCTAAGAAGTCAAATGTTAATGCAGAATTGATGACTCACACCCACTTTTTATCTTCCAACATTCAAACGTTGTGCAAGGGTGTCCTGGACATTCTCTGTTGGCACTTACAACCTTTACAATCCATCAGTGATTTCCTCGGTATTAGGGGCTGAATGTCTGTAACACCAGGGTTGCACATGCAGTTTTGGTCACACCGATGAGATACATTCACAGGAGTTTGTGGAAGGCTGAAAAAGTAGTCTTTTAAGGCAATAGGCTGACTGTGAAAAATCTTGGAAGCATCAAATCTCTGATTCTTTTGCAGTCAACCTGAAGCTGGTAGCAGACCTAACTTTTATAATGTGGATTTCTCCAGCCTTTACATGCATTTTGTAAATGTCTAATTCCTTGCATTGTATTCTCTTCCTGTGGAAAAATCAGAGATAATTTCTGTAACACATATCAAAACCTGAGTCATAATATTATACTGTGTGGAGCCGATATTTTACACAAAATTTATAAGAAGTCATTGTAATGTTGAAAGTAACAAATCCTTTGATCTGGAGTATGAGATACATTTATGAAGTAAGGTTCAGTTGAAAGTTGAAAATCCACAAATAATTTCTAACATATTTAAAATGTTTAAATAATTTTGACAAATTGTGACTTGAAATTGTAATATATTTTTAAATGTATCTATTTTCATATGGAAAAATCACTGTTACTGTAGATAATATGTTCTCAATTGGGAGACATATCTTAAGTTGCTTATTATAAATTATTTTTTATTTTTTAATAAATTAAAATACATATTATTAAAGCATCTTATGCTTTCTTAATTTTATCTGTTTTGTTCTTAATTAGGTGACTGAAAGCAAACAATTGTTGTATATTCAGTAATAGTGAATTCACTAATGTATTGAGCACATTAATATCTTTACTATTTTGTGTTATTCATCTTTATTCCTATGAGGCATTTGCCGTAAAGGCTATTTTCTCTTATATTAAGATAGCTGTGCAGCTTTTTCTTTTTATTAACAGGTGATTGATAAATATCATTGAAATATGATTTTATACTCCAGGTTAAAACAAGAAATATTGGGCAGTTTAGCTCCATTTATTCCCATCCTAACTTGTGTTATTGTTCTGTATTATTTTAATTCTATTTTTCCTCCACATTATTAGTTTTACATGGTAAGTGTTCTTTAAATTGTGCCTACATATTTACACTTTTATTCCTAGTAATTCCTACTTGCAGCCCAGGCATTCTGTTCTGAATCGCTTTCCTTTTTCCTAAAGGCATTCCTCAGAATTACTTTTAATGAGGTTCTCCTTGTAACAAAATGTATGTTTTTGTTTGGCTGAAAACATTTTTATTTTGCCTCACCTTTTGAGGGACAATTTTGTTGAGTATAAAACTCTAAATTGGTAGGGTTTTTTTTTTGTTTTTTTTGTTTTTTTAGCATATTGAACTCTAAACTGTAAACTATTGAACTCTGATTTCCTGTGTTCCTCCTCAGTCCTCCCTCACTGTGAGAAAATCAGTTACCACTTTTACTACCACGTATTTGAAAGGAAGGTGTCTTTTCCCTCAGAGTTCTTTTGAGATTTTTCTGTTTGTATTTTTCTTTCTGGGGTTCTTACATAGAATGTTTGGTTTTGATTTCTTCTTCTATATCTGGTCTTGAATGTATGGAATGGTATCTTTCATCAATTCAGGAAAATTCTCAGCCATTATCTTGTCAAATATTTCCTCTGCACCACTAATCTCTTTCCTTCATCTGGAACATCAGCTAAGCATATATTAAATCATTTTGTTCTATTTTGTCTAAAATGCTTACTGTTTTTCACTTTTTCTTATTCTAAATCCTGGATTATTTTATTTTCTTTTTCCATAATTTATTAATTTAATTTTGTATATTAAAGTTACATCTCATTCTTTCTAAAGTTTGCTGTGCCCCTTTTTAAGTTTCTATATCCTGTTGATATTTGAGAATGTGAATGTATCAACTAATTCTTCAAACATATTAAACAAAATTATTTGATAGTCTGTGACTGATGATCCCCATACATAAAGCCTTTGCTGCTCTGTTTATGCTGTCTGTGGTTTCCACTAGTTATAACCTATTCTATGTTTCTTTGTTGTTCCGATTACCTTCACCAGGCATTGTCATGCAAGATTGGCTTTAAGATTAATTTGACACCTGAGATAAAATCCTTTCTCAGGAAAGGATTTGTATTACCTTCTTCTAGAACAACTTTAAAACATGGAAGACCTAGGGGTTTCAGACCATGTGAAAACTGATCCATTTCTCAATCAGCCTTATCCTCAGGTTGTAGGATTTTGGATATAGCTTTTATGGAAGGACCTTCTGCTATACTCCTTAGCTTTTGTGAACATTTCGTTTTGATTTCTTGATCCCTCTCACTTCAGGACATTATAAAAATAAAAATTCAAGTTTTCCAGATTAGCAAATAGGTTATAAGAAGAGTGAATTTTTTACCTCATTTGTGTCTTTAGATTCCCATTTCTACCTCAGGATTGGTTTGGTACTTTCTTATAACAGTCTTGTCAGCATTTAGAGGCTTTTAAGGACTCAGAAAGAGAAATCATCCGTACTTTTGTTTTTCTCCTGATTGTTAACTAATCTCCAATTTTAAGATACAGAAATCCCCCAATTAATTATTTTTAATTAGCAGTTTAATTCTGAGGTAGGATCTATGGAAATTGTTACAATCAAAACAACACTCTTTGTGTAGGACTTATGAATGTAGGCATGTGCTTTGTAATAGTTATCTGTATTTATACTGTCTATCTGATGACTGATTTTACAGTGGAGAAAATTCTGTGTCTTATGTATTTTATACTTATCTTTTTAATGATACTCCTCATTCACTAATTTAAGTAATTACTTGCATGAAATACAAAGCACTATAGCCCTGTTGGCAGGACTTAAGTCTTATTCTTACACATAATATAGCATAGTGGCTAAGTGCACAACCCTGGAACTAGAACCCTTGAATTCCGACTCTTCCACTAGCTGCACTGTGATCACTACAAATGTCTGGGACACTGTTTTCTCAGTTGTAAAATGAGGATACTATTTATCCTATAGTTTGAAGACTAATTGAGCTAACATAAATGAAGCAATGAAAAATTGCCTGTCACATAATAAATATTAATCATTATTTTAAATACCTGCCCCAGTTACAAGTACTGTACTTTTGGCAAAGTCGTCAATAAGTACTTGACTGGTGATATAACAGCCATAGTTATCCTCAGACTGACAAATAATTGTGCAATGGTACCCCATATGTACTTTCTGAGTAATACAAATTCATCCCTGCAAATTATAACAGTTCCCAAAGGCTAGTGTTAAAAACCATGGATTTCATTTTTAAAGTTAACAAACGAGTAAACAAGTTAGAATTTGAGTCACAGTTTAAGAACGTAGTAAAGCCAGTGACACAGCTATAAGTTTTCTTTAAATTACTGATGCATATAATAGATGTCATGCTTTTGGACTGCATTTTAAAAAGCTCATTATAATGTCTCTCACCCGCCTTTTGTGTATTATGAAAAAAATTCACACAGTGCCAGAAAATCTGTTATATTTAGGATTGTGCAGAAAGTATGACTTCACACAGCTAAAGTCCACATCTGATAAGTAAAATTAATTTCAGGCAACATCATCCAAAAACGTTAAGTGGTCATTTTGTAATTCCCTTAACCTAGTACGGATGTCTCAGAGAACACAAAGAGAAGGCCTTTATCAGCACAGTTTGTCAGTACTCACCCGTAGTCATCTGTTCCATCCCAAGCCCAAGCTGTTGTTTTCTCAAGTAATATATATTTTTTCAAATATGAAAGTTTAAATAAAAGTACATAAAAGAAAATAATCATCATTCATGAACAAGGTCCCAGATAGAAATCTCATCATTGTTTACTTTTTTGCAGAGAGAGACACCATAAGGAGGCAAAGAAAGATATTTTGGCCCATTTTCTTTGTTATATAATAATATTCTAAACTGATAACACATTTTAACTTCGGATGCAGTTTTTAATTCCACTTAATATTACATTCCTAAGGAACGAATGCATAAATTACATTTCTCAAAAATATTTTAATGTGGAACTTCTTTGTCCCAATATAATCTTGCTTAAACACTTATTAGTAAACTCCCATATAGAGGTTCACTATTATTTGTTTAAAACAGACATTCACTTTTATGGTAAAGTTATATTCTCATTCCCATTTTTTCTGAGGTTTTCTAAAGGTTTGATCATACGGTATGATTATTATATGGATTGCCTTATTTGACCTGCTGCCGTTATACATTTGGCTAATAGATTACTTATTTTACGTCTTCATTGGGTTGGTTTTGGGTCAATTTGTCTTTTGTCATGGTAAATTATCTTAATATTCTGATAAATTTAATGTAATGTATATTCTTAAGGAAAAATGGTCAATATATTTAATTGGGGACTGATTTTAATATTTTGATATCAAGAGACTTATTAGAAAATGTATATGGACATTTAAAAATTGTATCTGCGGCTGGGCGCGGTGGCTCACACCTGTAATCACAGCACTTTGGGAGGCCGAGGCGGGCGGATCACGAGGTCAGGAGATCGAGACCATCCTGGCTAATAAGGTGAAACCCCGTCTCTACTAAAAATACAAAAAATTAGCTGGGCATGGTGGCGGGCACCTGTAGTCCCAGCTACTTGGGAGGCTGAGGCAGGAGAATGGCGTGAACCCAGGAGGCACAGCTTGCAGTGAGCCAAGATTGTGCCACTGCACTCCAGCCTGGGCAACAGAGCAAGACTCTGTCTCAATAAAAATAAATAAATAAATAAATAAATAAATAATAAAAATTGTATCTGCATTCTGAATTGTATCCAAGGTTTTTAGTAGTTTCTTACAAATGTGATTTTCAAGCTATCAGATCTGCTGTATATGAATGGAGGCAGAATAATTTTTATTTTTCTGTGACAAGTGAGAAAACCTGAAATCAACTATTGAGTATTCACTATGGAAATTATGACTCATCAGTTTCTACATGTTCTCATTTTATATTAGTAGTTTTAAGTAAAATAGGTATTGTTGAGAACTGTGAAAGGTCTGAGGTTTTGCCCTGTTCATAAGCTAAAAAGTTAATGTCTGAAAGAATTAGTAAGCTTAAAAGGTAAGTTTCATGGAAGCTCGAAGAAGACATAAGACACCTGGGTCAGAGACACAGAATTATGCTACTCATGACATAGCAGGCAGCATGAGCTCATGTTTTCATTCGTTTCCCCTTGCTCTTAAAATCCCATAGGAAGAACATAGAATAGCCCGGGTAGGTGTACACATTCAGTGGGTTAATGTCATGGCTGATTAAACCTAGAGCTTAGAAAACATCAGGCTATTAAATAGCTTCTTACAAACCTGCCCCATCTTTGCCTCAGAGGGCGACATTATCTTTACTTTTCTGGACAGCAAACAAATCTACCTTCTACCTCAGAGGGAGACACTGTCTTTATCTTCATATTGTTCACTATTTAAAATATCCTTGAAAAGCTGTCAGTTCTGTGACTCAGAGCATCTCAAAAGATGCTCAGAGGATGGGCAGAAACACCTGGGGCAAATTGTCTCTCAACAGTTGAGGGATCACCTTTTTACCCTAATATATTTGAAAACCATTTCTGCAGTATGTAATCTACCCTTTATTTGTGTTATATCCCATTTTTATAATTAGAATGTTTTCCTTATTCCTTTCTATTTTTGTGATTACATCCAATTTAATTTTGCTTATTTGTACAAAGAGCATAATTCTGGATGTAAATGCTCTTCATGCTACTGTCATATGTGTGTGTATTCTCTGTGCATGAAACAGTTCTTCCTGCTTTTTAAAAAATGCAGTTTTACCTCTAAAATATTTTGTTTTTTTCTTAAGACATTTACAATTAATGACAATTAATGATGATTGAGTTTTCCTATATTATTAACTGATAGAAAAATTTGTGACCCACTGAGAATGAAATGGAGGCCTTTGAATAGTGCTTTTTTAGATGTATTTACAACTTTACTTCAGCCTTAACTTTGATGTCCTTTTCCTTTCTCCCCAACATGGTTGAATATAAATAAATTAATAGACACTGATATCTTGTGCACTACGGCCAGATAGCGTACTACAATAGAAATACTCCAAGCACTGAGCTAAGCAGTGGTGATAGAATGATAAACCAGAAAATCAGGTTATTTGCCCTTGAAAAGTGTGTACAATGGTACATTGCCTCCATAACATTTTCTACAATTGTAATTTTGCAATATTCTGTGTGAACATTATTTATTACTTATTTTTTAGTATCTTTCTTCCTCACTGGACTGTAAGCTCCATGATAGCTTTAACTATACTGTCCGTTAATAATATTTGTCTACCCACACTTTGCCACACTGTCATTCTCCAACCCTATACAAGCATACTTTGGAGATATTGCAGGTTTGGTTCTAAACTACTGCACTAAAGTGAGTCACACAATGTTTTTGGTTACCCCGTGCATATAAAAATTATGTTTACACTGTACCGTAGTCTATGAAGTGTGAAATAGCATTATGTCTAAAAAATGCTCATGGTTTAATTAGAAGTATTTTATTGCAAAAAATGCTGACACAGAGACACAAAGCGAACATGTTATTGAAAAATTTGTACTGATAGATGCTAGGTACAATGTTACTCACAAACCTTCAATTACTAAAAACTGCAATACCTACCAAGTGCAATAAAGCAAAGCTCAATAAACTGAGATATCCTTGTAACTCATCAGAAAGTAGATATCTTTCTCACTGTTTTAAAATGTTTAATTATCTTACATATTTTAAATATTTAAAATGAGATGGCCTTGTTGCCTTAAATTTAATGTTGTACCATAAATTTAATGTTACATCTAATTTATCTGGCAAGATTTTTCCATTTTTCCAAAAAGAAAGTCTTGAAGGACTTCTATCAGATTTCTCTGAGGCTGAATCAGATGTCAAAACAAATTATTTTAAATATAAATATACAGCTAATCAACATTCAGTAGTTTTCCAAAACTAAGTTAAGTGCCTTTTCTTTTTCTTCATCTCAATACACTTGGATTATTTCTAAGCGATCTCTATTTAGCATTTATTACATGTTAACCAGAATTATGTTTTTCTAAAAAGTTATATCACTTGCATGTTTTAAAAACCTTGACTCCCTTTTCACTATAATCTATTAAATTACAAGCATGGAGTTCAAGGCTTTTCATATTAAACATCGTAAAACGTCCTGGACTTGAGACAAACTACCACAACAATTAAACATGTGTCCTATACCCTAGCCAACAAAGGTCACCTTGACTTTTTTAACCTTATTTAATGCTTCCATATCTTTAGCTAGCCCTATATATCAACCTTAATAAAATATTTAAAAGTTAAAATAGACGACTGATGGGGAATGGAAAGGAACAAAAATAGTATAATTACAAATTGAAGAGAACAGATAGATTGAGTATAAAGAAGAATTAAAGGAATATACATCTATAGTCTTTGTAAATAAGTTGGGATAAAATAAATAAAGTAGAGAATTGAATTCATAGGAACAGGAAATTCCCCAAAATACTGAGCTTCCAGAACTGTTCCAAAACAAAAGAACTAAAGCAATAACAAGAAAGAAGGGCTAAAACCATCTAAGTAACAATTACAGAGTTTTAAAAGATGTTATTCCCAAGAACAATTATGAAAACTAATTTGAAATTGAGCACAAAGCCATGAGTCTACAAGCAGGAGTCCCTTAGGTCATTAGAAGAAATCACTATCAATGTACAGGATTGCTACTGTATAAGTTATAATTTTTGGAAAATGCTATAGTAATATGTTTGCCTTAAAAGGAGAAAAAAGTTGGTGCCCGGTTGTGGTTGTCTACATATAGATAATAACTCTAAGCAATTTAACTCAGCCAATGCTAGTTCAAATCAAAAGAATATGATTATAATGTGATCAAAATATACTCGTTTGAAATGCTTTCAGCCACAGTATATTTATTGAATAATTATAACATTAAAGAATTAAAGTAGGGACAATGAACCTTACATTATCTTCAGTTCATTTACCTTGGATAATATCCCAAATGTGTTTTGTTTAATTTATTTAATTTTAGTAATTAAAGTTATAGCTATCTTTTTTTAAAAGATAAATAAGGTGTGATGGCAAGGATATAAAGGGTATTCACTGCGTGAAGCAATGAGTTTGCTAAGGATTGGCTAAAATGTTAATTTTAATGATGATCTTCATTAAATATTTGGAAAGGAAAATAATTGATTGAAAGATGGATGTGTTACAAATTTAGAGTATGTTTCAAAAAGCAGTCAGATTAAAATAGGATCACATCTCATTAAATTTTCTGTAGCTAGACTCTAGAGCCTAAACACAGATTCTGTCAATTAATAAGTGATTAGTAACACCCAGATGAATGATGACTGAGTGTATAGAACTCAGATTCATACTCAAGATGTATAAGCTATTTGTTGGAGTTTGTTCATTGAGTGTTATCTCTGTGTAATAAATTAGTTGATGGTTGGTAATAACTGTTGTTGTTTATGTGCATATTTTGGCAATTAACTAGAAATAGGATTTACAATGATTTGCAAAGGAGAAAACAGGGAGTTTTGCAGAAGTAGATAGTCACAAAGATTTCTGCTGTAAACCTTCATTACTACGTAACGTAATATAACATCCACCCCACCCTATGATGTTACACTGTATGTAATTACCTAAGGCTTTATGTCATTTACAAACCAGGAGTAAAATTAACATTCAGAATTTTAGTAACCTGTGCCTGCACACATTAATATATATTATATATTTGAATATTATGTGTATTTAAATAATCTTTTGTTATCAAGTTTGTAAAATATTGCCTGATTTTGATTAAAAAGACAGAGCATTGTCTTCAATTTTGTCTTTGTAGAAACACTGAATTAGAGATTTTCAATAAATTGGGATATTAAATTCCTTTGATAGAGCAAACATTGCACAAAAAATTTTACATTTTACTGGAATCTTATTCTTTGCAGACCCTCCAATAGTTCTGTTTAAACAGATGTACCACAGATGTGGAAACATCTGGCAGGTCAACACTACTCTGCCATGACTGTACTCAGGTTAGGATTGTGCATTTTTTGACATCTAATTGTTAAGCAAGGATCCATGCATGGAAGAAGGCATTGCTTCAAATGACATATTTCTACTTGCTTCTCCTTTCTAAAAAATATTTTCACATGTGCTCACTGGAAATATATTTTGTGTCCACAGTTACTTTGTGTGTGTTTTAGAAATGGCTATATGATTTTTTAAGTGTTTGATTTTTTTTTTTTTTTTTTAAGTAATCACCTACTCAAGTGTAAGGAACAGGTTGAATTAAAATCAATAATGTATAGGTTTCAGTCACTTTCATTTTTTTCTTGTCCTAAGAGTTTTGCAGGTCCATTCAAATTACAAGAAAATTATTTCAGTTGTACACGTTAAATATACCAAGTCATCAAGTTCTTGGATCTTATTTCTTCACTTAAGTTTTATATGTCTCAGAGAAGAATGAAGCTTTTTTCAACATTATATATAACCATAGAAGAGCCTTCAACTGGCTTCTTTCTGTCATTAGCATAAATGTATAGGACAAGATATACATATAATATATGCTGTGAATGAGTATATTTGTGGTGTTTGTAATTTTAGTTAACGTTTTTGTAAAGGAAGGCATAGAATACTGGAAAATTTAAAAATTATAGATTTTGTAATTATATTTTACCTTATACATTTATAAACCTAACATTAGAAATGCGCAATTTTACTTTAAAGCAGCTCTCCCACTTTTTATGAAGCAAGAAACATTTATGAGACAAAGGAAATATTTTACAAAGCTCAGTCTGAATATCTATAACATTTACCTAAATCAGAGCAAATTAGTAAGATTTACAGCACTGTACAGAGTGTTAGAAAGCCCTGAGGGAAAAAGCAGATTGTACCATTTCACTCAGTGCTGAGAATTTGGGTGATATGTAGTGACAATAAGAGACTTCTCACTCCTAAAGAGACTGAGGCTGTGTGACCCCAGGGATCACTGTGCACTGTGGGAAGCTGTAAAGCCCATCTAATATTTATCAAGATGTGCATTGTAATGAAAACAGTCTGAAATCATACACCGCACACACAACCTCAGCCTGGATAGAATAGCAAGCCAAGGAAATGTAATGATAAGCTAAGTTCTTATGCTACATTTCTCAGCCCCATTTCTTCACTTTCATCAGCTATTTGTTTATATTTTCTAGCCACTTTAGCATTAATCGCTGAATTAGATTTATTTTCAAATGTATCATGAAATACCCACGTTTTCGAGTTTCTGTTTGTTTGCTTGCTCTCCTTTAAAACATGCAGTTTTCCTGAAAAGTCGACTTTTGTTTGTGTTTAAAATAACCCACACATCTAAATTTTAATCAGGTTTCAGTAATATTAAATATTAACTCCGGCTCAGAAATGTATGGCTACTCCCCCAACTTCTGCTTGGAATCAACAAATGTGAACTGTGGGTTTCCACTGTGTTACCGCAGGACAAAAGCACCCCAAATTTTCCATTACAACTATTAGTTGAAAAGAGGCTTTTTTCACAAAAAGATTTTTACAATGTTGCACTAAAGAGGTCTAGAAACTCACAAAATGGTCTGCATGGCAATCAGCCCACAATGGGCTTCTAATTCCTTCACCATAGAGGCCAAGGCTACTTCCAAGTTTCCAACAAGGATCTTTGCAATGTGCTTTTTCCTTTGACAGCTGTTAATTGCCATAATGTCTACAATAGCAGATGCTGGGAGTACTCCAGATGTCTTAACACAGTGGTAGGTCCATTTCTAACAATATCCATGGAGAGAGCTAAAGGCTGACCGAATAGCTATAGGAATTTCTTCATCTCTAGTGTGTTGTCGATGTTTATGGTTCTAGGTGGGGCATCTGGCTGCTACCAAATGTGTATTTTTTCACCTCTGGGTTTAAGTATCAGGCTCTATTTAAATGTTTCTATTCCCATTAATTCTGTCTTTATATCTCTGTCTCAGGTCTTACTCAAATTCTCTCTCCTCTCTCTCTCTCTCTCTCTCTGTCTTACCACAAAATTTACTGAGCATTTTTTTCTCCAGGTGCACTTAACTCATTCCTGTTTATCTCAGAAAATAAAAGAGTTTCCATCCTGTGTCCCTGTCTATATGCCAAAAATGCTTTGGACTGATGCAATCCAACATGGGCATGTTTAAAAAAAAATATTAGGCCATATGGAAAGATGTCTTGTTGAAATACTGAAGCAATTTACTGTTTAAAGAGTAGTTTTCCTTTGGACCTATTTGATTTTGACTGTAAGCTTTGTGCGCAGAAATGTTCCTTTGGTCGTTCTTTCCTCAAAAGTTATGAGAGAGGGATGATGAAAAGACCACTTTAACCAGATTGTTGAATTCGAAAACAGCCAAGGAAGATAATTAGTAAAAGATGCTGCAGAAAACATCATAAATTGTGATATTGGGCTGGTTACAAACTTTTTTGAGGGTGTGGGGAGTGGAGGTCTCCCGTTTTTATGAAAGAAAGGAGATTCTTAAATGTTCTGTTTGTACCTTCTTCCCATCCTAATATTTACTAATATACAGTCCAATTTTTTTTTTTTTTTTTTTTTTTGAGACGGAGTCGTGCTCTGTCGCCCAGGCTGGAGTGCAGTGGCCGGATCTCAGCTCACTGCAAGCTCCGCCTCCCGAGTTTACGCCATTCTCCTGCCTCAGCCTCCCGAGTAGCTGGGACTACAGGCGCCCGCCACCTCGCCCGGCTAGTTTTTTTGTATTTTTTTATATTTTTTTAGTAGAGACGGGGTTTCACCGTGTTAGCCAGGATGGTCTCGATCTCCTGACCTGGTGATCCGCCCGTCTCGGCCTCCCAAAGTGCTTTTGAGCTCTCTGGATTTCTACAACTCTCATGTACATGCCTGCCTTGACACTTGATGTCACATTTCATTGATGTTTAGAAGTCATTCTTAATTTATCGAACTCCCTTGCCTTCAACCATATCAGAAGATGAAAGAAAAAAAAAAAAAAAACATGGTAAAAAGAGAAGTGTTGACTCATTATTCTCCTTTCCAAAGTGAAAATAATGAAGAACAAGGAGTATACCTTTTGATTTGTGTGTGTGTTTGTGTGTGTGTGTGTGTGTGTGTGTGTGTGTGTGAGGACCTGCAATATTGTCTTAATTTCTTGAGGGCAGAAAAGCAACTATATGGAAATAAGCAAATTGATTTTGGCAACCAAATCTAATTAAAACAACTGTAGGAAAAAAAACCTTTAATAGACTAAAAGTAAGATCAATAACAATAGATTCTACTAATTTATGTTTATTTTGTTTAATATTAACATGCAAATTAGTGAATGGGTAACATCATTTACTTAATGAAACCTATTTTATTTTGAATTTGGAGATACAGTTCAGATTCTTCCCTGCTGTGCTCATTTGTACACTACTAATCCAGATTTTTCAATTCAGAATAGCTCTAGAATGACGTCTCAGCCACTATTTAATCATTAAGATTTTTAAAAATTTGTATTCTAAGCAAATCATCAATAAAACGTTTTACTTCCTAAATGTTCTTTTTCTACCACTTATTTTGATACTAGCATTGGCCTTATGAATAGTATATCTGTCCATAGGTAACCTAGGAATATAATTAAACTGTCAGGTTATGACATTTGAGATAAATGTGTATTCAAATAAAAACTACAATTATTATTTAAAGACATTTAAGATGGGAGTTGGACTAGTTGACCAGACATTGGAGAAATGTTTTATATCAGAATTATCGGGACCCCCGTTTTTTGTTGTTGTTGTTTGCTTTTTTGAAAAGACACCTGCGCCAACCCTAGGACTCCTATTCAGAATAAAATAAGGAACTTCGAATTTAAACAAGCTTTCCAAATGGTTCTTTGGCACTGCTCATGCAGTGAGCAGCCAGTGATCTAACTGGCCTACCCTTTTTTGGGTCCAGGATAGAAATGCTCAAATTGCCAAAAGGTATCCAGTGGGTCCCATAATGAAAGCTTCTGGCTTCCCTACCGTTGTCAGCTACCTTTGCCTTCCCTCCTCTTCAAATAAGAAAATAGTCAAAAGAAGGTGGTGAACTCACCCCAGCCTTCACTTCCCTAATTGTAGTAATAATCTGAGACACTACTTGAATATTCAGCAAGAGCTGTATCACATGGTGAATGTACTACTAACAACTTCCAAGGTGCCAGCTAACATGGAAATTCAGAAAGGAAAATCAGACCGAACTTCCAGCCTCCCACAGCAAGCATAAAATTGTAGACCTGATTTTCTACCACTATAATTTATTAAACTTTTACGTAGTTTAGCTAATATAAGGGGTACACTCTAGTAATGTGGATCCTTAATACTTAAGATTTATCAACTGAGTAACATAAATTAAGGTTTGGACTTACTTAAGTGCAAGGTCTGAGATCCTAATTTTTAAATAAATATGACTTACAACTTACATTCCTAACACATTTCATAGTGAAGGTTCTATTACTTTACTCTAATTAGGTCTTGAGAGAACAAACACTAGAGTCATAAAGATAAATAATTGATATTAATTTTAAATTGAAGTTCCTTTGCATTAACTGAGTGAATATTTCTTGACCATTATAATACTCCATTAAAATTCTAGGCCCTTCAGTTCTGTTGGTTGTCAATTTTTGAGTAAAGTTTATGTTTTCTGATTATTCTTGCTCCTGATGTATGACAAGATTCAATTTAATGTTTAACTTTTTTACTTTGGAAGGCCAGTAGAATTATATGAAAGTGCTCTCTCTGTCTTTAATGTATAATTATTTGTATTTCTGCTTATCTTGTGACTTTTTTATTGTGTGATTTTTTTATGATTTTTAAAAACTTTTATTATACAAACATAAAAAGTAGTGAGAATTATTACCTGTATCTATATCTATATTTTGAGACAGGATCTTGCTGTCACCAAGGCTGGGGTGCAATGGCACTATCATAGCTCACTGCAAACTTGACCTCCAGGGCTCAAGTAATTCTCTCACCTCAGCCTCTGGAAAAGCTGGAACTACAGGTGTGCACCACTACGCCCAGCTAATTTTTGTATTTCTAAAGAGATGGGGTCTCACTGTGTTGCCCAGGCTGGTATATTTTCTAATCTAATGAGGAGCTCAACCTTTTACCTGCTTTCTACCACATTCCTTTCTCCACTTTCTAAGAGCAGGAATTCTAACACAGGTTAAGGACAAGATGAAATACTGGAAACTGGAATGAGATCATGGCTCAAACAAAGATGGAGAATTAGTGGGAAGAGAGAGAGGTTAAAAGTCATTTTCCATATGGATCCTTTTGTTGGATCTCTTTCAAACTGATTTTTTTTTTTTCTCTCCTTTGGGTCATATGCTACTATGGACACTACATGACATGACATGTGTATATTCAACAATATCTCTTCAAAGAAAGATGGGCTTTGATATTTATCTATATTATCTGAATTAGTTTTTTACAAAACCCTGTTTGGAATGGGGTTTATTCCATATTTCAATTAATTTATCAGAATTTGTATTTAATAATCCAAAATGAGTTGTATTATAGCTGCTGCTTTGCAGATCCTGTTGATACCCACCCCTGCAATACAACAGCAAAAAAGTTAATTGAAAGATGGGGATTTAGTGTAGCAGGCACCAGTAGGAACAACAGTTGGAGATTTCTCTTCAATGTTGAAATAGCTGGTCAATGGAAGGACCAGACATTTAACGGGGAATATAGGAGCTGAAAAAGACTTTAGAAATTATCTGGTTCAGCGTTTTGACTTTATAAAGTATTATCTACAAATAGTAGGTAATTTTCTTTAAACCTAGATCAGATAATTGCTTTCTGCAAACAATTTCATTTCTAATGCTGGATTTCATTGAATAGAATGGATGGTCTGGTTTAGCATTAACATTTCATCTGCTAAGTTAACAAGTTCTTTATCCGAGGAAACGCAAGTTTCTTCATTTCTAAAATAGGGACTAAAACAATTCTTACTTTGTAGATTTGGCCTTAAGATTATTTAAGATAAGATGTGTAAAGAATTAGAAAGTGCAGTACATGATAAAACTCAATATGGGTTGATTGTAATTAATAATTGTATTAGAATGTTTATCCTAATTATTGTACTTTGAAATAATTGTTTTTAATTTAATTTAGGTTTAGTTTACATACTAATATTACATAAACAATAATGTAATGTTTATAAATGTCAATGTTATTGTAGTTTAATTAACAAAATTCTCTAGCGCTTACACTGGCAGAAGATCTAAGGTAGATATGCACAATAGTGAAGAGATGGAGAATTATTTTCATTCTGTTTATTTCAAAGAAAAAACCCTCTTTATTTGTTATGTTTTAAAAATGTATATTTATTTTAAATGAGAAATTTTGTTTCTATATTTGATTTTAATAAAAATCGAATCACTGTCAAACTGCACTGATCATTATAAGCTATCATCTTTGCAGTGAATTTTTCATAAATTGCTTTATTTTAATGAAGCTTTTTCAGCTCTTCAATGTACTTTCAAGTTTTGGAGTGTTGTTTTAAACAATTTGGTAATATGCTAATTATATTTAAGCCATTTTTCAAATTAAAACCAAAACAAGAAAATCATTGTTTTCCAAATCTGTACTCTTTTTCCATTTCTGTATTAAACACAGATAATACTAGTACTCTAAATGCAATTTAATATACCTTATTCAGTAGCTTGTTTATGAGGATCTACATTTTTACCTTTAAAGTACATTTACTTTGTTTTTAAATCATTTTTATGTAGAAATAGTTGAGTTAGTTTGATCCTAACACTGTCTTAAAATTGACCCTGTAATAAATACACTGTCTGAAATATCTAATCTGTTTCTGCATTTTAGATAATTTCAATTTTAAAAATTTGGAGGAAGTTTTCATAGTATGTTAATGAGCCTATATATCATTTTCAATTCATTTTATCTCATTCATTCTGCTGCACACAGATAATAAACCTCCCTGTCTTTCTACCAGGCTGTTTTCTGCTATTTCCACCTCTTTGGAGATTATGATACTGAGTACAATGAAATAAATTATGTTACTAGTATGTTAAATACTTCATTACACCTTAACTGTTTTATATCAATTGACATTTTGGTGAATTTCATAAGATATACTTCCTTAGAAATTATATTTTATTGATGTCCAAAATAATTCAAATTTAATGGCTTCTGTTAATTCAATAAAGATTCATTTTCTTGGCACACAGTTTTCTCTATATAGTGTTTATAAAGAAAGAATTCTGACTAAAAGGCGTCTTCAAATAAATAGTTTTGGTAAATGAAGAAACATTTTTGAGTCACTAAATTTTACAATAAAAAACAGGTTAAAACTAAAATATGGTCTACATTAAAACTAAACCTTAGTTTTGTTTTCTGAATTCAGGCAGGTTTTACAAGGATAGACTTAAGGGACTCATTAATACTTAAGGACTGAACAGCATTCTCAATGATCCACTTTGGTTCAAGTCATTATTTCAGAACTAACCTTCTGTGGCCTAAGAGGCCAAGGACCATGTGAATATGAGTGGAGTTGCAGTTCACTGAATAGGGGTGGTGATGTTTCCAAAGAAGGGGTCAATGTTAAACAAAAATAAATTGGGATCTATTGCAGTTCTTGGTTGACTGCCCAGCCAGCACATGCATTCACACCATCCCCACCACACACATACATACAAAGTATCCATAACATTGACAAAAAATTATTGCATGACATGATACAATGTGCGTCATTTCCCTGAAAAGAGACAATTCAAATTCAGTTCAGACTTGAATATCCACAGGCCAGTGATCTGATAGCTCACACATTCTGACATTTATTTTGCTTTATTTTGTTTTGTTGTTGGCTGTTAAATCTTGAGCCCTGCTTGTGTTATAGCTCTTTGAGTCCCACCATTTGATCCTGAGTTCTTGTCCCATGTCCAGGAAGTATGCAGACAATTGGAGGGTGAGCAAGATAGACACTAGCTTCATTGAGCAACAGAACAGCTCTCTGGAGATCCAAAGTGGGTAGCTCCTTTCTGCAGCCAGATCATCCCAATGAGTATCCAGCTCTCAGCAGAGAAGAGACCTGCAGTGGGTAACTCCTTCCGCAGGCAGATCATCCTGACAAGTCGAAGAGAATGGAAGTAGATTACTCCTTCCCACAGTTGGTAGTCCTACTATCCAAGTCTGGCTGAGTTGGGGAATTTATGGGCTCAGAAGGGAGGAAATGCATGCTGATTTTTTCATGGGCAGCCATGGCCAGGCCCAGAAAAGCACCATAAGTTCCCAGTGGGTCACACCCAGAACTGGCAGCCCAATCCCGAGGCTTCAGGCCATCCCTGGCTTAAAGGTAAGGCTTCACCGGGGACTGGCCCCTTTCTACCTAGGAGCCTGTTTACCTCCTGCCACCGACAACATATGATCCATGGCACCCAGGCTGTTCCTGCCAAGGGGTACCTGCAGGCCCACACAAAGTCACCCTCAGCCCCACCCTGGTCTCCCTCCTTGTCAGTGCCCAAAGTCTGAAGGGGGCCAAGGCAGCAGAGAGCTGGTGTGTCACTGCTGCCCGGAATGCAAATGCACTTACACCTGGCTGGGTCATGACAAGCCTGGAACTGACTACAACTTTGCTCCCAGGTGCCAGGAGTGGGGAGAGGCCAGGGAGCAAGAGCAGGCACTTCTGAGCCTTCGGGGGCAGAGGGGGCTTCCCAGACACCTGAGAGAGCCGGGATGCTTGGGTCCAGAGCCAGGGCTAGGTTGCTGCAGCGGCACTTGGGAGCATGGGGCTCCCACCCTGTTAACTTGGTAGGGGACAGGGTTCCTGACTGTTCTTGGCACCTACCAGCTCTGTGGAAGGCACAGCCCCAGCCATGCCTCCCCATCTGCAGCTGGCATCCCTGCAGTGGCTGCTCCAGACAGGCCACCTCCGCTATCAATAACACCATAACAATGCCTATTTTCATACCACAAGTGATTATTTAACTTCATTTTTTTAATCACTTCTTGAGTTCTATTTTGGCATGTGAGGCTATTTAGAGTGCATGAGAAAAGTTAACTCCCTTTAACTAAAATGAATATAGCACTTGATCCATGTATGAATTCCATCTGTAATCATAACTGCAAAGAAAATTAGAGTACAGATAATTACTTGAATAATCTAAAATTACATTTTTATATTCAGTGTCTAGATAATTGATTAAAAAATTTTGAACTTCAACTACATCAAAAACTAACTCCTTATTTGGAGTTTTTAAATACGACCTTTGCATCTGAGACACTTTATATTTTTATTCTTTTTTTGAATGTCATCTTTTATAAGCTTTTTGTCTTTTGTGCTTTGAAATTTTAAAATAAGTATATAAAAATAAGTCTATTTGTTGTAAGGAACTTCAGATTTTTAAATGCATTTACTTTTTCTTTTCTTAGACTTTCTGCAATCATTTTTAGTCCCTACTCTGACATTTTTTTGAAGTTTCTCTTTTTCAAGTGTCTTATATTTACCCTGATGAGGCAGAAGAATAGTCAAAGAAAATTACCCATAAAGGAGCTTTAACAAAAAGAGAAAGAAACCAAAACCCAAGGAGAAAATAAGGCTTACATCAAGACTCAATCTCTATGGATCGGTCAACAAAGATGAGAAATCCAAAGACTATGAATATTTGTTTTTTTGGCATATTTTAAAATCTCATTTCAAGTACTCATTAGTACCAAATGATGAAAGGGAAATGACTTTGAAATATATTCCTTTCAACAAAAGGAAAGGTGGGGAACATACATTTCTTTGAGGACAAGAGGATTCCATTTTGCAGGGGTGTAAGTAACTTCCATTTCAGCTTCTGGGTCTGACACCAACTTCCCTCCACTGACACTAAATAGTGAAGGTGATAGCAAAAGGCAATACTGAAAATATATCTGCTTCAAAATGCTCTTTTCTTCAAATAAATGGCACAAAGAGGCAATGGAAACTGGTGAGTGTTCGAATCACCTCTGCACCTTTCAGAGGACCATTTTGTTACAGTGGCAGGACTACTGCTAATGCCTCAAAGCTCTCGGGAAATATGTCTTCATATTGGCTAAGCATGCAAAATTCCAAGGGTAGTTTTATTAACTCACATGAGTAGGTGTAAGGCATCATTTTTTCCTCTAGCTCTTTACTTAGTAAAAACAGTTAAAACCGTTGTTTGAGTAATGAACAAAATCTCTCCTTAGCAACAGTATAGTTTTCATTTATTTTTTCTTAATAGAAATCAAATGGTGTCCTACTTTTAATAATATGAGTTTTTTTTTTCTTCTTCTGTTTTCTTTTTAGTCTGGCTAGACTAGAAAATGTTGGTTCACTATTGAGATTTATAAGAAACTAATTGTCTTTTTTCCTGCATTAGCATATCAAGAATTACAATATAACTGTAATAGGATTCCAAATATTGTTACCCCAGTAAATTGGGTAATGCCTTATATAAATACTTCAATTTCCCATGACAAAAATTCCAGAACCTAAACTAAATAAGAAAACATTACTACTAGTATTAATGACCCCTAAATTACAGCTTCATATTTTTATTTATCCCTTTTGTTTTTTGTTTTGACTGTGTTTCAGTGTTCTTTTAGGGAGCAGATTTCTATCAATAAAGCACTGATGATATTTGCTTTAGTTGTATGGTTCTCTAATGGGCTGTTATCCATTTATTGCTTTTAGTGAGAAACTATAAAAGGTGGATAAACTGCAATAACATAAACTTGAAATATGTAAGTATCCCATAAAATTACAAACATAAACACACTGATTATGAAAAATGTAAGCTATCACATGAGGCATAATCTATTATTTCTGAGGTCATTCAATCATTTTGCATTATATCAGACATCAAGGTTTTTATTAATGGAAAAGTTCTTAAAATTGATAGCTTTCTACTTGCTTCATAAAAATTTTAGAAAACAAACTTGCATTTAATTTTAATAATGACACACCTTTATTCAGTTAAAATAATATCAATCTTCTACAAATTTATAGGGTGAGGCCACTATTAATGTTTTAGGTAGCATTAAAAGGAGTAATAAAAGTATTTGACAAGAGACGAAATTTCAAGATTTAGATTGGGCCAAAGTGAATCAAGATAAATGCTAATGTTTAACCATATTTTGAACAGCCTGCAAGATGACAAAATATCACAAAATCTGTAACTGCAATAGAAGATCTGTAAATTTCAGATGGAAGTTACTATTATTTACAATTAAATTTTCCAAAGCCTATTTCTTGTAGGATGTAGATGTAGGAATATATAAATCTAAGTAAATAGATGAATTAGAAAACCTTTTTAAATACATTTAAGAAGTATTATTTTATCAACATCACAATTTGCCTATCAGTCATTTCCCATTTCTACTCCCTCTTGTCATGCAGGCCAAGTTTCATGGGAATTGGCAGATTCCAAATCCAGAGGATAGATCTAATCCTTCTAGGCCATTCACGGAAATTCCATTTCCTCACATGTGTCTGATTTAGGGTTAAACATGAACTCCAACTGTGGTCAGTGAGATGAGATGAGAATTCTCCTTGGAGTCTTTGAAGACGTGTTTCTTTTTTCTTTTTTTCCAAGAGACTAAAAGAAGTCAAACTCTCTTTCTCCTTTGGAGGTTGCTGTCCTGGGAAATGATACCTTGAAGTACTGCAGTTATTTTGTAACTCTTAGAAGAATAAATATCCAAGGCAGATATTTGACAATAAGGATGGAAGGGTAGACAGAGGGGGAAAAAATTGGGATTCTTGATGGGATCAATAAACTTCAGATAACACCAGGAATAGAGCCTCCCTTACTTCTGACCTTTTTCTTTAGTGACGAAAATAATGATGATGGTAGTGATGATGTTCCCATTTTTCCAAGACAGTTTTAATTAAGTTTTCTGTTTTTTAATGTCAAAGTATTCCTAAAAGACAATATTCTATATGCACCAACAAACTTATTTTCATTAACATGAAACCAAATTAAACAGGCTAAGAGCTCACAAAATAAAAGGAAAATAAAAGATACTCAAACATTCACTCATGATTGTTTGTTGACACTATAAATAACCCAACATTCAAACATACTCCCATCTCATACACACAACCCTGAAAGAAAAGAGGTCTAATTTTAGAATCTTCCCAAAAGCATTTAGTAATGCCAAATAATCAGTTACTTGGATGGCTTTGACATAGCAGCATTTGTATTAATGTTTTGGTATTATGTAGACAAAACAATCAGCTGATTGATTTCACTTTTTCACCAAGTGTTTTGGCATAATGAGGAATTATCTATGACAATTATGAAGCTGGTGTTGGGACCAGAATTTCAGTCTCAGTACCCAGTAGAAAACATTGATTGGGCTTATGTACTATATCTCATGTACTCCGTTAAGTGCTAAAATCAGAGAAGTGATTGAAACACAGCCCCAACCCTAACAACCCAATGCACAATTAAAAGTGTCAACACCAAGAAATTCTCAAGTCTTTCTCCAAGATATGAAAAAAAGGACATGAAGTAAATATCATGCACCTACTTCAAATATAACCTGTGTTTATAGAAAAACAATCAAAGTGGAAGAAGATTGTTTAACACAAGCAAATTATTGAATTAGATTTTCATGGCTATTATATTAGATTAAAAAGATCTATGAAGCAAAATTATATAATTCGCTATGAAGTACATTTAGAACACAAATTATTTGAGGACGTAGTAGAAATCAGTCAACAGTATTCTACTGTGAATGATCTGGTTCATAGTGAATTATATAATTTTGCTTCATAGATCTTTTTAATCTAATATAATAGCCATGAAAATCCAATTCAATAATTTGCTTGTATTAAAAAGCGCACTGTCAAAAAAGCTTATATTTTAACATTATCCTATAACATATGAGGATCCATTCTGGCTCACATGCTTTTAGTTAAAAAAGCATGAAATGTGTTTTCAAATGATGTGTCTATAGTTTGTTGGAGTTAGAAGTGTTAGGCTATTTATTGTTGTGCTGTGCTGGAATTTGAAAGGGACAGCTGATAGAGATGTAATTAAATCTTGCCTGTTAAGTAATCTTATGAATTATTAAAATCCAGATCCTATTATTCCTTCTTAAATTGTTCTTTTAAACTTCTTGTTGCCACTTGTGCCATCCCACTCAAATGTTATGCAATTACCCTTTATATGGTCAAAGAAGCACCTAAAAGGTCCATCTGGAAAGCTGAGATAAGGCCCTATGGTTCAGCTTAAATAGTTGTTGAACTGAGACATGAAGATCGGGTTGGGGAGGAAGCCATTACCTTGGGGCTTTCTGAGTAGCTAAAAGAGATTTATTCTAGTACACTCTACATCAATTCTTGGACGCCTTTCTGTATTTTTATAAAGGTGAAGCTTTTATAAAGCTTCATTTTCATGTAACTTCAAAGTATTTACTTGTCTTAATATGAAATGCTGAATTGAAAATTGAATACAATTTTGCAGAAGGAAATATATATGTCTATATATATTATATGTGTTTATATATATATATAATACATACACACAACTATCATCTATCTGTCATTTATCTATACTTCTTGAAAAATGACTTAACAACCTGTGAATTTTGTTAAAATAAGATGAGTAGAAATGATTTTTTTAATTCAAGCAGTCTCATACTTGAGGGCTATTCTGAAGTAAAGTTTATTTTATATATTTATTTGTTCTGAATTTTCTGGGAAAATCTCTGTATCTCCAGAGGAGAGAAAAATTTGTTTAATCAATGCTGATTTTAAAAATAATCATACAAATATTGCATGTTTTTACTCATGCGTAGGAGCTAGAATATTTGAACAGGCCTAGTGCATTAGTACATACCTGTAGTTCCAGATACTCAGGAGGTTCAGGTGGGAGGATTGCTTGCGCCCAGGAGTTTGAGGATACAATGAGCTATTATTATGTCACTGCACTTAAACTGG
The DNA here is from genome assembly GCF_000951035.1 of Colobus angolensis palliatus. Classification (NCBI taxonomy): domain Eukaryota; kingdom Metazoa; phylum Chordata; class Mammalia; order Primates; family Cercopithecidae; genus Colobus; species Colobus angolensis. The sequence goes on along the minus strand of NW_012114710.1, from coordinate 9,723,654 downwards.
TGTGAAGGCATGACACCATGTCTCAAAACAATTATTTTCCTTTGAACACATGGAGGTAGAGAATGGAAAAATAGAAAACAGATTGGGAAAAGTAAGTGGAGGAGAGATGGGAGAATGAACAGAAGTGGGTTAAAGGGTACACACATACAGTAAAATAGAAGAAATAAATTCAATTTGATAGCAGAGTGGGATGACCATACTTTAACAAATGTATTATACTTGAGTGATGGACAACCTAAGTATCCTGACTTGATCTACACATTACATACATGTAAAAAAATTCTTATGTAATTCAGACATTTGCACAAATAAAAAATCATAAATATTTCATCAAAGGAATTTGCTAGGTGAATGCTATGATTGGGCTTTCATAGAACCACTGGCCCATTATTTATTTCATAATTTTGACCTATCCTTATATCTATGACATTGAATGTTTTCAAAGATAAGTTAAACGTTGGCTTATGACCTGCTTACACAGAGACAGTTATGCAAACACCTTCACTCATGCTGGATTCTTAGATGCTGACAATAGATCCTCCGCCAAGGATGAGGTGGGAGATTGACAGTGCCACTGTATGAATATAGCAGCAGTTTGTGAAAGTAAATTTGCTCTGAAAACAGTCTCCCATCAAAATAATTATCAATACATTAATTAAAAGCAATTTTCATTTTATTTAAGTATGGATAGTAGCAGAAACATTTCTAGGTATTCCAGAGTATATGCAGATATAGGCTAATACTCATCACTGTGCCTGCAGCTGGATCTAAGTACTAAAAGATCATCAATGGTTTATATGATCAGTGAAAGTAGGAAATACATTTACACTGTCACCTAGGCACGGATCTCACAAACAAATATAAATATAACAGAGTTGATTAATTTTTAAAGTAAAAAACTGAATTTACACAGGTATACTAGGCTAGAAGTCTTCAGGAATATACTACTAAATTTTCATCAATGCGTACTTTTTTTTTTTTCTTTTTTTTTATTGCGATGAACTCTCGCTCTGTCACCCAGGCTGGAGTGCAGTGGCACAATCTTGGCTCACTGCCAGCTCTGCCTCCTGGGTTCGTGCCATTCTCCTGCCTCAGCCTCCTGAGTAGCTGGGACTACAGGCACCCACCACCACGCCTGGCTACTTTTTTTGTATTTTGTTTATTAGAGATGGGTTTTCACAGTGTTAGCCGGGATGGTCTCGATCTCCTGACCTCGTGATCCACCCACCTCAGCCTCCCAAAGTGCTGCAATTACAGTCGTGAGCCACTGCACCCGGCCAATGTGTACCATTTTTTTATGACAACATCTGTCACATGGAACATTCTTTTAGTGAATTATGCACTGCAATGGAAAGCAAGATTAAAATTTTCCACTATATGTACATATATATGTGTGTGTATATATATGTTATATATACATTATATATATATAAACACACAGTAACACACACATATATTAAACATTTGCTATATGGTGCAAGACACTAAGCTAAGCATTGTCATGTATTATCCAATTTACTATTAACAAAAATGTCTAGGATATATATTATTACTATTTTTCAAATTTTTGTATTTCAAAAACTTTAGGGATACAAGTGGTTTTTGGTTGCATAGATGAATTGTGTAGTAGTAAAGTCTTGGATTTTAGTGTACCTTTCACACAAGTAGTGTAATTGTACCCCAATAGGTATTTTTTTATTTCTCATTCCTCTCCTTCTCATCCCCCTTCTGAGTCTCTATCATCCATTATTCCACTCTGTATGCCTTTACGCACCAACAGCTTATGCCTCCACTTGTAAGTGCAAACATGTGATGTTTAGTTTTCCATTCCGGAGTGATTTCACTTAGAATAACAGCCTCCAGTTGCATCCAAGTTGCTGTAAAATATATGATAAAATTCCTTTTTATGGCTGAGTAAAATATATTATTTCATTCTTTTTTATGGCTGAGTAGTATTTTATGGTATACATATACCACATTTTCTTTATGCACTCCTCAGTTAATGGTCAGTTAGTGTGGTTCCGTATCTTTGCAATTATGAATTGTGTTGCAATAAACATAGGCATAAAGGTGTGCTTTTGATATGATAATTTTTTTTTTCCTTTGGGTTGATACCAGTAGGATTGCTGGACCAAATGGTAGATCTATTTTTAGTTCTTTGAGAAATCTCTCTACTGTTTTCCACAGAGGTTGTACTAATTTACATTCCCACCAGCAGTGTATAAACATTCCCTTTTTACCACATCCATGCCAACATCTACTGGTTTTTGACTTTTTAAAAATGGCCAGTCTGGGCTGGGCACAGTGGCTCACAGCTGTAATCCCAGCACTTTGGGTGGCCGAGGCAGGCAGATCACCTGAGGTCAGGAGTTTGAGACCAGCCTGGCCAACATGGTGAAACCCCCATCTCTACTAAAAATACGGAAATTAACTGGGCGTGGTGACACTCACCTGTAATCCCAGCTACTAGGGAGGCTGAAGCTGGAGGATTACTTGAACCCAGGAGGCAGAGGTTGCACAGAGCCAAGATTGTGCCACTTCACTCCAGTCTGGGCAACAGTGTGAGAATCCATCTCAAAAAAAAAAAAAAAAAAGGCCATTCTGACTTGGATAAGGTGGTATCTCATTATGGTTTTAATTTGCATTTCTCTAATGATGAGTGGTGTTGAGCATTTTTTTCATGTATTTGCTGACCTATATGTCTATTCATGTCATTTGTTTTTTCTTGCTGATTTGTTTGAGGTCCTTGTGGATTTTGGATATCAGTCCTTCATCAGATGCATAGTTTGTAAATATTCCCTCATTCTGTAGCTTGTCTGTGTGCTGTCATGATTATTTCTTTTCCTGTTCAGAAGCATTTGGTTTAATTAGGTCTTATTTATTTATTTTTGTTTTTCTTACATTTGCTTTGGGGATCTTTATCATAAATACTTTACTTAAACCAATGCGTGAAAGAATTTTTTTCTAAATTATCTCCTAGAATTCTTATGATTTAAGGTTTTAGACTTAAGTCTTTATTGCATTTTGAGTTAATTTTTGTGTATGGTGAGAGATATGTATCCAGTTTCATTTTTCTGCATGTGGCTATCCAATTTTCCAACACGATTTACTGAATAGGGTGTCCCTTCCCCAATTTATGTTTATGTTTGCTTTGTCACAGATCAGTTGGTTGTAAGTATATGGCTTTATTTCTGGGTGCTCTATTATATTCCATTGGTCTATGTGTCTACTTTTATGCCAGTAACATGCTGTTTTGTTTACTGTAGTCTCATAGTATAAGCAAAATTGGGTAAAGTAATGCCTCCAGGTTTGTTCTTTTTGCTTAGGATTGCTTTGGTTATTCAGGCTCTTTTGGAGTTCCATGTGAATTTTAGGAATGTTTTGGCTAATTCCATGGAGAATAGCATTGGTATTTTCATAGGAATTGCATTTAATCTGTAGATTGCTTTGGGCTATATGGTCATTTTCACAATATTGATTCTTCCAATCAATGAACATAGGATGTATCTCCATTTGTCTGTGTCATCTACAATTTATTTCAGGAGTATTTTGTAGTTTTCCTTGTAGAGATCTTTCACCTCCTTGGTTAAGTATATTTCTAAGTACTTTATTACTATTTTTTTTATAGCTGTTTAAAAAAAGATACTGAGTTCTTGATTGGATTCTTAGATGGGTCATTGTTGGTGCATAGCAGTGCTACTGATTTCTGTACCTTAATTTTGTAACCTAAGACTACTAAATGCATGAATCAAATCTAGAAGCCTTTTGGAAGAGACTTTGGGGTTTTCTAGGTATAAGATTATATCAAAGACAAACAGAGATAGTTTCACTTCTTCTTTTCCAATTTGGATGCTCTGGATTTCTTTCTCTTGCCTGATTGCTCTGGCTAGGATTTCCTAATATTATTATTTTTTCAGATGAGAAATCTGGAGTCTAGATAGTTTTAAGTGGTTTTTTTTCTGTTTTTTGTTGTTTTTTGAGACAGAGTCTCACTGTGTTGCCTAGGCTGGAGTGCAGCTCACTGCAACCTCCACCTCCTGGGTTCAAACAGTTCTCCTGCCTCAGCCTCCTAAGTAGCTGGGACTACAGGCACACACACCCGGCTAATTTTTGTATTTTTAGTAGAGACAGGGTTTCACCATATTGGCCAGACTTGTCTTGAACTCCTGACCTCATGAACCACCCATGTTGGCCTCCCAAAGTGTTGGGATTACACGCGTAAGCCACCGCATCAAGCCTTAAGTAGTTTTTACCTTACACAGCCAGTAAGTTATGAGATTATAACTCCAGGCCTACCGTTAGAGAATGTTGTGTGTTTGCTGGAATATGTGAAAATTTTATTTTCTGAGTACATGTGAGGTCAATGATAAAAGACAATCATGTGATTATGTGATAATTGTTAATAAAGCTGTAGACATTTGATAACAAAGTATTTGTGATTATAATTATTATTTACTTACTTTTTTCAGTATTTTAATTATTTTAATTGTGCTGCCACAATTTCAAAACTAAGGTGGTCTCTCTTAGTTCTACTATCTTATATCAGTACTTAGAAGATCCATGCTTACTTATTTTAAATTCCTGTGTGTAACTAGTCCTCATTAACATAGTATTCTCCTCACTTGTCATTCAAGTAGAAAGTCAAGCAACCTTGGTCAGGGAAAGCAAATGCTTGTTAAGTCCAACTGTCTTTATGCAGTTGAAATCATGCTGGAATAGGTCAAGTTTGAAATTGAAATTCTCAGCGTCGTATTCACTACCCAAACTGTCTCTTTTTCACCCTCATATACCATCTTTTTTGAGAGGAAACAGAAGATTTGTGACTCAAAGACTGATGAAACTATAATGGCCACAAAATTTGGTCTTTAAGATACAGACAGAAAGAAAGGAAGGAAGAAAATGAGGAAGAACAAAGGAAGAAAGGAAAGAAAAGAGGAAAGAAGAAGGAAGGAAGAGACGAGACTTCACACAGTATTATTTTGAGTGAATTTTCTAATAGTAAATAAGATGTGCCTTTTGAATGGACAGACTTAGATTTTGTGGGGCCTGAAAGTCATAAAGTGTGGGTCATTTAAAAGAAAGCATGTATGGATTAAAGAATAACTTTCCCACTGCCGCTTGAGCACAACTTGGCATGAGAGATTACTAATACAAAATGGCCTGTCACTAGGAGTCGGGCACTTCTGAGTAAAGCGCCCTGACGTTTAAGTTCCTAAAGCTTCAGTTGAGTCTGTCTCTGACTGAGGGTTAAATCCTGCCTTGAGTTTATTTAATCTCTTCTTCAAGCAAAGGAGAGAGGAAATTGAGGCCTGGAAAAGTCGAATAATTTGCCCAAATGTATACAGTTATGAAGGGATGGAGCTAAGATGCCAACTTGTGTCCTTTAGACTCTAGCACTAAGGTGTTCAGCTCCTCTAGGTTCTGTCTGAAGATTTCATTACTGTTTGCAAAGGAATGTTATACACTCAGCAAGGAAAGAAAAATTACACCTGGTTAACACTGGAACTTTTGAGAAATCTTAAAAATTGATGGACTAGAAATGGTCCAGATGATAATAAGATAATATGATGAATGAAGAAAATTTCTTGTTGAGGAGAAACTGAAATCTCAGTATTTATAATTATATTCATCATTCAATGTGAAAGGATAAGAAGAACTCATAAATAGCTTGAGCTTTTAAATGAAAGGATTTGGTAAATAGGGAACTATTCACACAACTGTAGAGAAGTAGAAAAAAGGGGAAAGTCTTGATGCCTTGAAGAGATGAGTCCAGAACAAGGAAAATAAGTGCCCCTTTACTCTTTGAAGTAGTGGGAGGTAAAATAATGCAATATGTTATCCTTAGAAAGAGGTTTTTAAAATGTTTTCATTGGAGGTTTAGGAATTTCAAGACATTCCTGGATGCTGCCTCCCCACCTTAGATACATCTCCATCTATATCATATATTCTAGACAGAAAATTTTAAAAGGAAATATAGAAGTAAAAGCAGATTATGTTTATAGAGCAGCCCCAGGAACTGTGTCCTACAGGTACAAGTAAGGAAAAATAATAACAATCTGGTGCTAGGGATTTATTGATACATGTGGAACTAACTAAAATCAAATCAACAAAGGTTTTTCTTACACAAATAAATCCCCTGCCTGGGTACATATGTAATGGACTCATGGTGCTCTTAGAAAATCTATCTTCAAATCAATCAGAATCAACAATAGTTCATGAGTCAGAAATTCTATGATGAGACACATGTTTTGAGTTTAGAATTTAGATGATTGGAAAAATTTTAGAAATTGTTATTATTTTTCTAATACCTTATCAAGTTTGAAAGACATGTTCCAACACTCGGTGTTTTGGATCAACTGCAATAATTCAAATGAATGTCATTATTTCATTCTTTCAAACAAATCTGGAAGTTATATTTTGTGAATAAAGAATAAGACAATTTTTGTTTGTTCTTCAGTTTGCTCTGGGCTAGCATTAGAGAAAGAGGCATTAAGTTGTCACTGGTCATAATAAAAACAGAAATGCTAGTACAGAGGATGGATGTAATGCAAGCTCAAAAAATGTTAACCAAACAAGTAAGTGAATGGGTGAATTGAATAAATCCTACAAATAGAAAAAAAGTATGGATCCTGCCTTGAAATTATCTGTGAACTTTTAGCAACTGTGCCATACATCGCTTCATCAACCCTAATTCTTGAACTACGAACTTTCTATTATGAGACGTGGAGTGGTTTTTAGGCTGCTTTGAAGAAGCCTAGGGCTCCTGAGAAAATTTTTAAGGGGTTTCATATACAATTATTCTGAATGAAGATTTAAACTTTCCAAGGAATTCATAATTGTTTTTTAGTGTTTTATATATTTGTTATTCTAAATAAAATTTCAACATAAAATATTTCTAATGTTTTTAAAAATGACAATCACCACAAGATCCTTGAATACATGAAACTGCTTGAGTATCTTTTTAAGGGGTCACATAAAGAGTTTGCAAGGAGAATAAAAGTAAGATGTTAACAAGTAGGAGCTTAACTAGTTTAACCAACACAAGTGCTAAGGAGATCTCATTTATCTTCATTTTTATTGAACTTTTATTTTAAATTCAAGGATACACAGGACTGAAGCGTGGTGGAACTGCAAGGATTTACAATGATAATATAGATTACCTCCGATTAAGTGTATTCAACAGTTTGATCATGATGCAGCTCAATTTTCTATGAACACCCTGTAAGCATGCCAACACAAAATGCTGACAATACCTTCTTAACAATTGCAAATTGAAGAAGATTATGAAGGAAAATAGTACTTTGAGAACTCCAAATGCTCCATTATCTCCCAAAATATCCTGGTCATTGAGTTAAACTGCGTGTTTTTATCTCTTGCAATCATTTGTTTGATAATTGCCATGGTCCTTAATATTCTCAAAAATTATTCATCCATAACCCAATTTCCTGAGCCTCTAACTATAAAAGATCCTGACACAGAATTAGGCACAGGACAACTGGTATACCAGAACCAAAACATTGTATTTACTTAACGCCAAATACTGATTCCAAAATCAGAAACTTTTCCTGAGAAATTGAAAGCTAAAATCAGGAGATTGCATAATTTTGATGACTCTGTAAGCTTGTTAATACTCTGTTTTTTTATGTTATGAAAAAAATTAAAAATATGAATTTTCATTACATTGGGAGGAAGGGGAAAGAAATCTTCCCTTTCTTTGTTCTTTAACTTTTGTTTTAATTTCAGAGATACATGTGCAGGTTTGTTACATAGGTAAACTTGTGTCATGGGAGTTTGTTGTACAGATTATTTCATCACCCAGGTATTAAGCCTAATACCCATTAGTTATTTTTCCTGATCCTCTTTCTCCTCTGACACTCTACCCTCAAGTAGGCCTCAGTGTGTGTTGTTCCCCTCTATGTGTCCATGTGTTCTCATAATTTAGCTCCCACTTATCAGTGAGAACATGAGGTATTTGATTTTCTGTGCCTGTGTTAATTTGCTAAGAATAATGGCCTCCAGTTTCATCCATGTCCCTGCAAAGGACATGATCTTGTTCTTTTTTATGTTTGCATAGTATTCTGTGGTGTAAATATACCACATTTTCTTTATACAGTCTATCATTGATGAGCATTTAGGTTGATTTCATGTCTTTGCTATTTTGAATAGTGTTGTAATGAATGTACACATGTATGTGTCTTTACAAGAGAATGATTTACATTCCTTTGGGTATATACCCAGTAATGGGATTCCTGGGTTAAATGGTATTTCTATCTTTAGGTCTTTGAGGAATCACCATACAGTCTTTCACAATGGCTGAACTAATTTACACTCCCACAAACAGTGAATAAGTGTTGCTTTTTCTCTTCAGTCTTTCCAGCATCTGTTATTTTGTGACTTTTTATAATAGGCAGTCTGACTGGTGTGAGATGGTATCTCATTATGGTTTTGATTTGCATTTCTCTAATGATCAGTGACGTTGAGCTTTTTTTCATATGATTGTTGTTTGCCTGCATGTCTTCTTTTGAGAAGTGTCTGTTCATGTCCTTTGCCCACTTTTTAAGGGTTTTTTTTTTTTCTTGTAAATTTCTTTAAATTCCCTATGGATGCTGAATATTAGACCTTTGTCATATGCATAATTTGAAAAAAATTTCTCCCATTCTGTCAGTTATCTGTTCACACATTTGTTATTTCCTATACTGTGCAGAAGGTCTTTAGCTTGATTAGATCCCATTTGTCAATTTTTGCTTTTGTTGCAGTTGCTTTTGGTGTCTTTGTCATAAAATCTTCACCAATTCCTATGTCCAGAATGGTATTGCCTGGGTAGAAGACCCTATTTTTATGCAAGACTGGAAGGCCTGAAGACTTTAGATTGGAAAAAAAAAAAAAAAAAAAAAAATTTCATTTTATCTTCCAAATTCATGGATTTTGAGTGCTATACAATGATGTTCTGAAGCTTGAAGTAGTAACTAAAGATTATTGGGATAGGTTTGAGTAAGCTGAGATCGCACCAACACACTCCAGCCCAGGTGACAGAGCAAGACTTTAGATTGGAAAAAAAAAAAAAAAAAAAATTTCATTTTATCTTCCAAATTCATGGATTTTGAGTGCTATACAATGATGTTCTGAAGCTTGAAGTAGTAACTAAAGATTATTGGGATAGGTTTGAGTATGATGTGTCCAATCAAACTAGAATAACTATTTCTGAAGAGAGAGAGAAAGGGAGACAGAGACACAGAGAGAAAGAAAGAAAGAAAGAGATAAAGATACTAAAGGTTTCATATTATGACTCTATTATCGTAACCATGTGTGAACATAAATTGCCTTTTGAATAGTGAGGGGCCTGCCGAGAATTAGGTTGAGGAGTGAGAGCCATTTTTCCCCCACACATGCCATGGTTCTGATAACATTCAGCTTTTAGTAAAGCAAGACAAATTAATTCACATTATGAGTAAATCCTCTGTAGAATTTTTGTTTCAAAAAATATAATCATATTTTCATTTTTATAGAAAACAATGCTAGTTAATGCCTTGTGGATTCCATGAGACTATAGGCAGAATACTGTGAAGAACACTATAATAACTTGTAATTTAAGATTTATTGGGCACAGAAAATATGTTTCACACTGCCAACTGGCAGAATTAGATGAACCTTTTGCTTAGAGGAGTTACAAAATAAGAGCAGTGCACATTGTTAGAGAAAGGACCTAAATGTTCATAGCTTAGTACATTAATTGTCCAAGTGGAAAATAGCTCACATTATTCCTTGAGTTCTGTGTTTTAAATTTTAAAAAATCTATTATGAATGCTATGTTAATCTTAGCAACAGCACATGTTAGATAATTATGAAATAAGACTTACATTAGTTAAGAATTGACAAACTGCCTCAGATAAGCAGTAGTAAGTATTCCGTAAACACTGATTAAATACATGTTTAAATTAAATAATACAATTTTGATTACTTATTTTTGCTTAGCATTCTACTTAGACAGTTAATCTACCACACAAAATTTCAAAATTAAAAATGACCCAATTTACATAATTGTCTTATTGACTGCCCCCTAGTGGTTGTAAAACAAAACTTAATTATCTTATTAAGAGAAAGATGACCCCACCTTTTAACTAAAGTTATCGTTTTTTTCATCGGGGTTATTTTGTAACCCTTCTAAGCACATTTTGCTGAAATGTACAAAAGTTTTCTAGCCAATACTTCTATGTGGAGAATATACTGCATACAATATGAGTGTGTACAGAAAGTGAAGGTAGAGAATATGTGAGCAATTAATGAAAGTGAATGGCTGTTTAAATTCCATTTTAAATACAAAGTTAATTAAGAAAATACTATAAACTGGGAATCATATTACACACTGAGGATCCAAGCTGTCGTGAAATACAAATCAATGGCAGTAAAACAATGAGCAAACTAAGTCGCTCTGGAAAGAGGATACTTAAGCTCTCCAAAAATTATGGTTTTGAGGTTAGAGGATGTGAGAAAGAGATAAGGTTACTCACCTTCCCCGATACTGGTATAAAAATTAATAATTTTTAAAAAAGATTTACTTTATAATTATGTATACTTTCAGTAATCTGTATGAAGGCTTCTAGCTTCATTGTTTGTTTATTGTCAGAATTCTTTCCAACATTGTAAAATATTTAAAACAAGAAGAAAAATGGAAAGAACTTTATAAATACCTTATACCCACCACCTGGATTCTATGTGACTTACTTTATCTTATACCTATCAAAGTATTCATTTTTCTATACATTTACTCATCAGCTTTTAAAAATGCAGTTGAAAGTAAATTGAAAACAATACTACAGTTTCTCATAAATACTTAACATTTATGTCATTAAATAGACACTTCATTTGTTCATAGTATTTTTATGCAAAGCAAAATAGATTGAAATGCATGGGTACGTATTTTCTGAGTTTAGCCAATCTTTCTGAAGATAGAGAACATCAAGATCACCTCCAAAAATGTTCCCTTCCTTTCCCAATAAATTCCTGCACTCATATTCAGAGAAAATGGATGGTTCTGATTTTTTTCCAGCATAGATTAGTATTGCCTGTTTTAGCTTATCATTAAAACTGGATTACAGATATAAATTTTTTGGATGTATGGCATGATTCCCTAAAGGTAATACTGTCAAGACTCATTAATGTCATCGCTCGTATCAGTAGGTACTACCTTTTCTTATTGCTAAGAAACTTTTCCGGCCAGCGCGGTGGCTCAAGCCGGTAATCCCAGCACTTTGGGAGGCCGAGTCAGGTGAATGATGAGGTCAGGAGATCAAGACCATCCTGGCCAACATGGTGAAACCCGTCTTTACTAAAATACAAAAAATTAGCTGGGTGTGGTGGTGTGTGCCTGTAGTCCCAGCTACTGGGAAAGTGAGGCAGGGGAATCACTTGAACCAGGAGGCAGAGATCGCAGTGAGCTGAGATCACACCACTGCACTCCAACCCGGCGACAGAGCAAGACTCCGTCTCAAACAAAACAAAACAAAAGTTTCCATTTTATGAGTATACCAAAGCTAGTTGTGATGTTGACAGACAAATGTCTGTGGGTCTCTTAGATTTCTGCACAAATACAGCAAGTGAGGCATTAACTGCTCTTTGATCCAGGCTATTTTTACAAGATGTTTGTATAGCACACAGCCTTGGAACATAGAGATAATATTTTTCTCCAGAGCAAAGAGCAAGCTTACTGTCAATTATAAAAGATCCAAGTTCCCTAAGCTCAGGGTTCCTATCCCATATGCAACTCATTGTCTGTGCACATATCATTTAGTCCTGTTCACATCACCTTCTGAGAAGCCATGGGAAAATGTTGCCACTCCAGCTACTGCGATTGCTGTGAGTAAAAACACATTATTGTTCTATGACCCAGAGTCTACTGTCTCCTACCAGCATCCATGAAACCTTGGCAGACTACTTTGTTATTTGTAAGTAAAGTAAGATCTCAGACCTTTCAAAGATTTTGACCAGCGGTAGACTTTGATATTCCCACCAAAAATACATGAGAGCTCTAGTTATGCCACAAGCTGGCCAATATGCAATGTTTTCAGTTTTTAGATTTTATCTATCCTAATAAGTATCTGGTCGTATTTGACTTTGATTTCCATTTGTATTTATTCAATAAATGATGAGGATAAAGACTCTTAGGTATTTTTTGGGCATTCATAAATTTTAATAAAGCTTCTGTCCGGTTATTTTGCCCATCTTTTATTGTTTTATTTTTATTTACGAAAAACAAAAAATGAAGTATAGGTATAGACATAGATTGTGGATGTATGTTTTGTTCAATATATGTTTTGTTGATTTGTTTTCTACAAATTGTGCCTTGCCTATTCACTTTCTTAAGGGTGTATTTTGATCAACGAAAGGTATTAATTTTGATATTTAGTGTATCTTTTTTCTTTATAAACTATATTAAGAAAAAAGAAACTTTTGCCTGCCACCAGTACACAAAATAACCTCTGATTCTTGCATTTAAAAGATGCTATCTATTTAATTGAAACTTTTACTTTGAGATAATTGAAAATTCACATGCCCTTGTAAGAAATAAAACAGTGTGACCCCCTGTACCCTTTACCCAGTTTTCCTCAATGATAACATTTTGTAATACTATAGTAAAATATCACAACCAGGACATCGATAATGGCACAGTCAAGATACAAAATGTTTCCATCATCACAAGGATTCCTTATGTTGCTCTTTTATAGTTGCCCTCACCTCTCTCCCACCTCCATTCCTTCCTAAACCCCAGACAACCAGTAATCTATTTTCCATTTTTATAACTTTGCATTTTAAAGAGTATCATATAAATGAAATCATATAGTAAGCAACCTTTTGGGATTGGCTTTTTCAACTTATGTAATTCTCTGGAGATTCCTGGGTGTATTGTTTGTTCTTTCTTATTGCAGAGTAGTATTTCGTGATATGGTAGGACCATATTTGTTTAACCATTCACTCTGAAAAACATCTGGGTTATTGCCAGTTTTAGACATGACTAGTAAATCTATAGGTTTTTGTGAGGATATAAGTTTTTATTTCCCTGGGTTACATACCCTAGAGTGTAATTGTTGAGTCATATAGTAGTTGCATGTTGAGTTTTCTTTAAGAAACAAGCAAACTACTTTTCCAGAATGGCTGGACCATTTCGCATTCCCACCAACAATGCATGAGTGGTCCAGTTTCTCTACATCTTCTCCGGCATTTGCGTTGTTGCTATTTAAAAAAAAAAAAAAAAAAAAATTACTCATTCTGAATGCTGTGCAAATGTTCTTTCTAAAAGGTAATCTGATTTTTCACACTGCTCAATTCTATTGACATGTGCTGTTTTTAATTGTATCATCTATACTTGGGGTATATAACATGAGGTTTTGATATACACAGTGAAATAATTGCTACAGTCAAGCAAATTAACATTTATTTACCGTAGTTACCTATTTTATGGTAAAAGCCCCTAAAATCTACTTTCTTGGCAAATTTTCATTAAGCAGTATTGTTAACTACAGTCCTCAGAGTCCACAAATTGCATGTTTGTACCCTTTGACCTTTATCACCCCATTTCCTTCCCCTCCTTGTGCCTAGTAACCAAAATTCTACTCTCTGTTTCTATGTATTTGACTTTTTAAATATACTTTCAGCCATGAGCTTGAGTATGTGTCAGTTTTGTCATATTAACATGATATGTGGGAGAATTCAAAAAAAGAGAAAGTTATATGAAAAATTAAAATCCATCATAAAACTTAAACTTCCCAAGTGTACTCCATTTTTCCTCTGTAGCATTTTCAGTTTGTAATTATATATTTATTACATGACTGTGTGAAATTAGGTCATTTATTTTCTTCCCTTTTATACTGAACTTCCCCAGTAGAGAGCAAGAATCCTGGTTCCTGCCTTGTGCCCTGCTGTATGGCTTGTGTCTAGTATGTAAGAACACCTGATAGAAATTAATAAACAATTACTGAATGTTAATATGCTTCCTAAATATGTTCATCTCTTGAATATAAAATTATTCTATAGATTATCTTAAGTAGTCGTTATGTAAATAATTGTTTAAAAACTGTGTCAGTGAGCATTATATAATGTTTAAACTTTGCAAAGTGCATTAGCTTAATTCATTTTTATTACATATACAACAATTGGAAAGGCCTGAGTTAACTCCTACTAGTTTTTACCTATCAGAGAAAATTCTGTTCTTATTCAAAGTGGGGCTTTTTCCTTTAAAACATTTCTAAATTTTAAAACTTAAAAAATCTGACCTCCACTACAAATAAAAAGTCTCCTTTTTATAATTATATGCAATAGCTCTGATAGAAACATATAGGACTTGTTCAATATTCTTTGCTTCAGACACATTACACATAAAGCTTCCCAAGAGAGAACTTAAATTTATTCTTAAAATTCCCCAATAGAAAAGATGGAGCTATCTTTGTTTTACTCTTCTGTCTTAATATATGATCCGTGGTACATACTTGATTTTGTCAGTTCCCTGTTTACATTTTCTTGCCCTATTGCACTACAGCTCTTGCCAGCGTGCATATATTTTGCCTGAGAGCTATCCTTGGCCGGCAATGTCTTCTTGCCATCTATATTGCAGTCTAGAAGTGCCAGAGAATGAATGCCTCTCCAAGTGTAGATCTCTAACAAAGACTAACAGCAGTTGATTTAGGAACATCACAGTTCCCTTATGTCTTCATTGGGATAACTCTGAAGCATGTGCCCTATCCTGACTTTCAGAGTTCTTCCAGTGGTGTTGAGCTCTACTAACCAACCATACCACTTGTTTTAAAGTGAGTGCTTTGTTAGCTGCCTTCATTCCGCAATCCTCTGCTGCTGTGTTTGAGAATCACACCCAAAATAAATTGCATCTTAATCTTTGTCTCAGCCTGTTTTGGAGGAACACAAACTAACATACAAATTCACATTTGAAGAAATAAAACTGAATTGGAGTTATTACTTTCACTCCAAATATCCCTAATTCTGAGGAGTGTAATGCAGTGACTTTAATAAGGGAGCCAGTACAAATAGAAAACAGTTGTTTCCATCCCCTTCCCTGCTATCCTATTAAAACCACTTTGTCAATTCATCCCTCTCTCTGCATTAAAGCTTATGAGATTCCCATATCTTTTCTCTTCACCTTGATGTTTAATAAATAGTTTCATATTCAACTATTAAAGGCTACAATTTTTGTAGCCCCACATACAGGCTGATCAGTCTCAGAAATCTGCACTGGAGAAAGAGATAGAGTTTCTTTCTTTCCTATTTATCTACTTTACTCATCTTCTGTTCCTCCCACTCTTCCACTCTCTCTGCTGTCTCCAACTCTTCAAGGTTGAAACAGGGAAAGAGAAAAAAGAATCAAATGGGATGTTAGACTGGAATGTTATAATCTGAAATGGTGCAACTGACGCCACAGGACCAATTCTGCCGCTCCTTGGAGTAGGATGGGCTCCTCAGAAATCCAACTGCACCTCCTGCTTCAGACCTTACTCAGCACTCTTGCCTATGGTGATAATACAGCCTCCCACTGCCAGCTTAAAAGTTTTGCTCATTCCATCGTTTACCTTTCCTTCTGCATCCGACAGTACAGACCAGCCTCTTTCAACCAGGTTCATCTTTCCTCACCAGGAAGCCCTTTGGGGTGTGATCATTTTCCAAACAATCGAAGGCCAGATAGCTTCTAGAGTTCCAAGAGACCTCTGGAAATAGTACCCTTGGTTTGGGATGAGCAGAAATAGAATTCACTTTCATCCAAAGCCTCTTGGCTCTTCTTTCTATAAGGTCCACTACAGGCAGCTCAGCCTATTGGCATGGGACTTTTTTTTTTTTTTTTGGACAGAGTCTCGCTCTGTCGCCCAGGTTGGAGTGCAGTGGAGCAATCTCGGATCACTGCAAGCTCCGCCTCCCGGGTTCACGCCATTCTCCTGCCTCAGCTTCCCAAGTACCTGGGACTACAGGCACCGCCATCAAGCCTGGCTAATTTTTTGTATTATTTTTTAGTAGAGATGGGGTTTCACGGTGTTAGCCAGGATGGTCTCTGTCTCCTGACCTCGTGACCCTCCCGCCTTGGCCTCCCAAAGTGTTGGGATTACAGGCGTGAGCCACCGCGCCCTGCTGGCATCGGACTTCTACAAGTGCAAGTCAACACAAAATCCTATGCCCCTGACTGTAGGGAGGGCAAATTCTCTGAAGTTCTCTGCCCACCGGCTTGCTCCAGGTTA
Organism: Colobus angolensis palliatus; assembly: GCF_000951035.1. Classification (NCBI taxonomy): domain Eukaryota; kingdom Metazoa; phylum Chordata; class Mammalia; order Primates; family Cercopithecidae; genus Colobus; species Colobus angolensis. The sequence continues at coordinate 9,707,425 of NW_012114710.1, read as the reverse complement.
GTCTTCTTGTTGGCAGGAAGCACACCCACGCTCTGTCAGAAAATTTTTATAGCCTCCTAACTTGGCTCAAGGTATGGAGAAGAAAGGAGAAATCTACAGCTTTTCTCACAGAAACCCATCCTCATGGTCTTTCCATTATTGCTCTTCTTTTTTCTCCTAGTATTGGCTTGAGGCAGGTCATAGACAAATGCTTATCTGTCTTTTGGGGTTATCCCTTAGCATGTTCTACATAGCTGGCCTGGCAACTCGCTTGCAAATTAATGGGTATTTAACATCCTCTCTTTGATCTCTGTAGCTCCAGGTGAAATTCCGAGACAGCAGGAAGAGTTCTACTTTGACATTCTGCAACGGTTCGAATTCACATACTAAATTAAAAAAAAAACAACAACAATTTTTATTTATTAGGTTTTACTACATTCCAAACTTTGGGCTATATCTTGACCGACCATACATAATCAAGTTAGAATTGTCTTTTAAAATACATCATCGGATAGCTTTTTATCATTGACACAAGTTAGGAACTCAGTTTACATGTATTTTCCATGAAACTATTATTTTTTTTAAGCATTGGGACCAACCTATAAGAATATACTGGTAAAGTATGTCTAAGGAAATGCCTGGGCATTTTCTGATTTTTTTTTTAAAAAGTTAGAAATGTCTTATTATAAAATATATTGTGAGTCCTAAAATGACAAAAAGAAATATTCATGTCATATTCTGAAACTCACATTACTCACATTAGATTTATAAATTCAACACTAAATATCATTTTAAGTCTTCCACTACTTTTATATATTTTCTACTTTTAATTATGAATAAATATTAAAGGCATACACAATTTATTTTTAGATATAAAATTAGCTAGATCAGAATATGGCAGCTGTGTTTTAAGAAATCTTCAAAGGGCTAATATTCTCGGAGCTAATTTTGCATTACACCGATTAGTAACACCTGTTAATTGATTTGGCAGCTATTTAATAATTACTCCAAAAACTGGATAAAAACTGTGGGCTAGCTCACTGCTAGTTCACTTTGTAGTTTCCAGTATCAATAATACATCTTCAAAAATGTTCACATTTTGTTTAAAGCTGAAAGATTGATCTGAGTTTTGGTTGCAAAGATACTGAATCCAGAGGTACAGTGTTTATGTGCTGATATTAAGAATAATGATTTTTATAGAAACTCATAAATAAAGATACATGCATTGTCTCTTTTCTCTTACCTCAAGTTGTGAAGCAAAGCCCTTCTTAAATCAGAAGGCTATTTAGGACATTCATCTTACTGAAAGTCAAAATGATTATTTGCCCATGTGGGATATTGCTTTCTGATAAACAAACATGGGCTTCAGAGATTTATAGAATTAGATATGGCTCTTGGTAGTGTAATTTTCCCCCATTTCTCTTTAAATTTATAATTCCTTGAGATGTTAAAAAATCATCAATTAATTTTAACTAGTCATTTGCAGTAATATGGGAATTTATGGCATTTTTCTATAGTAAAGGCTAAAATTGGCCTTTTAATTGTAGATGTTAAATAGTCCTTTAAAATTTCATATTTATGTATTATTATTTTAGTCAATAAAAATGGTTAAATGAATTTGCTTGAAAATAAATTTTATGTATTCTCTGTCAATGGCTTTTCTGTGTTTACAAATAGAAAGTTGCCTTTTCTCAAAGTCAGGTGGTATACTGAACCTGAATTCTAAGAGTCACGCTGTGTTCTTTCTCACTTCTATCATCAGCAGTAAGGATCTGCAATTAGAACTTATCTGACCATCTGGGTAGCGGATGAGGCACACAAACACTTCTGATTGCTCTTAACTACATTATCAACTTTGCATGATATCAGCAACATTATTTTGTTTCTAGCAAAACCTTACAAAAATAAGTGAAATAGCTTACATTATTATTGTCTCACATTTAAGGTGTTCTAGCATTCTCAGGCCAATACATAATGAGCAAGAAGAGAAAATGAAAAATCAGTGGTATGGTTTGGCTGTGTACCCATCCAAATTTCATCTTGAACTGTAGTTCCCATAGTCCGCACATGTTGTTGGAGGGACCCAGTGGGAGGTAATTGAATCATGGGGGCAGTTACCCCCATGGTGTTCTCATGATAGTGAGTTCTCAGAGCATCTGATGGTTTCATAAGGGGTTTTTGCCACTTTGCTTGGTACTTCTTCCTGTTGCATGTGGAGAAGGTGCCTTGCTTCCTCTTTGCCTTCTGCCATGATTGTAAGTTTTCTGAGGCCTCCCCAGGCCTGGGGAACTGTGAGTCAATTAAATATCTTTCCTTTATAATTTTCCCATTCTCAGGTATGTATTTATTAGGAGGGTGAGAACAGACTAATACAGTAAATTGGCACTGGGTAGTACAGTGCTGCTTTAAAGATACCCAAAAATGTGGAAGTAACTTTAGAACTGGGTAACAGGCAGAGAGGTTGGAACAGTTTGGAGGGCTTAGAGGAAGACAGGAAGATGTGGGGACATTTGGAACTTCCTAAACTTGTTTAACAGCTTTGACCAAAATGCTGATAGTGATGTGGACAATGAAGTCCAGGCTGAGGTGGTCTAAGATGTACATGAGGAACTTCTTGGAAACGAGCAAAGATGACTTTTGTTATGCTTTACCAAAGAGACTGGTGGCATTTTACCTTGCCCCAGAGATCTGTGGAATTTTGAACTTGAGAGAGGTAATTTAGTGTATCTGGCAGAAGAAATTTCTAAGTGGCAAATCATTCAAGAGGAAACAGAGCATAAAAGTTTGGAAAATTTGCAGCCTGATGATGCAATAGAAAAGAAAAACCCATTATCTGGGGAGAAATTCAAGCCCACTGCAGAAACTTGCATAGGTAATGAGGAGCCAAATGTTAATCACCAAGACAATGGAAAAAATGTCTCTGGACATGTCTGAGACCTTTGCGGCAACCCCTCCCCTTATAGGCCTAGAGACCTAGGAGGAAAAAATGGTTTTGTGCATCAAGTGCAGGGCCTTGCTGTTTTGTGCCCTGCATCTCAGCTGTGGCTAAAAAGGGCCAACATACAGCTCAGGCTGTTGCTTCAGAGGGTGCAAGTCCCAAACCTTGGTGGCTTGCATGTGGTGTTGGGCCTGAGGGTACACAGAGGTCAAGAATTGAAATTTGGAAACCTCTGTCTAGATTTCAGAGGATGTATGGAAATGCATGGATGTCCAGGCAGAAGTGTGTGCTGAAGTGGAGCCCTCATGGAGAATCTCTGCTATATCAATACAGAAAGGAAATGTGGGATCAGAACCCCCACACTGGGTCCCCACTGAGGTACTGAATAATGAAGCTGTGAGGAGAGGGCCACCATGCTCCAGGCCTCAGAATGGTAGATCCACCAACAGTTTGCACCATGCACCTGTAAAAGCCACAGACTCAATGCCAGTCTGTGACACCAGCCAGGAGAGGGTATGTACCCTGTAAAAGCACATGGGTGGAGCTGCTCAAAACCATAGGAATACCTCTTGCATCAGCCTCACCTGGATGTGAGACATGGAGTCAAAGGGGATCATTATGGAACTTTAAGGTTTAATGACTGCACTGTTGGATTTTAGACTTGCCTGGTACCTGTAGCCCCTTTGTTTTGGCCAATTACTCCCATTTGGAATGGGTATCTTTGCCCAGTGCCTGTACCCCCATTGTATGTAGGAAGTAACTAACTTGCTTTTCATTTTACAGGCTCATAGGTGGAAGGGACTTGTCTTGTCTCAGATGTATCTTTGGACTTGGACTTTTGGGTTAATGCTGGAATGAGTTAAGGCTTTGAGGGACTGCGAGAAGGGCATGATTGTGTTTTGAAATGTGAGGACATGAGATTTGGGAGGGGCTGGGGAAGAATGATTTGGTTTTCCTGTGTCCCCACCCAAATCTCATCTTGAATGGTAGTTCACATAATCCGTATGTGTTGGGGTGGGGGCTGGTGAGAGGTAATTGAATCATGGGGCAGTTATCCTCATGCTGTTCTTGTGACAGTGAGTTCTCACAAGATCTGATGGTTTCATAAGGGGCTTTCCCCCTTTGCTCAGCAATTCTCTTTCTTGCCTCCTTGTGAAGAAGGTGCTTTGCATCCCTTTTGCCTCCTGCCATGATTGTAAGCTTCCTGAGGACTCCCTACCCATGCTGAAATGTGAGTCAATTAAACCTCTTTTCTTTATATGTTACTCAGTCTCAGATATGTCTTTATTAGCAGCATGAGAACAGACTAATACAATCAGTAAGTGAAAATGGAAAATCAACAAGGTTTCTCTGCAGGGACTGTAAAAGGAGGATCAATTTAGCCTTTGGTAGCCTGGGTCTGAGCAGCATGGCAAGAGAAGGAGGAGGAGTATGAAGAGTAGCATATGATGTTAGGCATCTACTTCACTGTCTTTTTAAAAAATTAAGTAAAAATTTAAAAGAAGACTTCAGTAAGGCTTATATTAATTTTTTAAGACTTTTGTCATTAAAAAAATTTTTTTATGAGGCAAGGTCTTACTATGTTGCCTAGACTGGTCTCAAACTCCTGGGCTCAAGCAATCCTTCTGTCTCAGCCTTCCAAAGTGCTGGGATTACAGACATGATCTACATGCCCAGTGAAGATTTTTGTAATATAATTGATATTTTATTTGGATGTGTCAGGCATTAGTGACAGTCAAACCATGTGCAGGATACATATTAAATTCTAACAGAATTAAAGTTTCTGCTCTTATTTTCTAGTATACAGCTTAAAGAACTATCAGAAGGGGCCAAGCCCATTTTTGTCTTACATATAATTAACATTTTGTTGACGTTTGTAAAGGTGCCATTCAAGGAAAGTTGCTTGCCTACTTGGCTTCTTCATATTTGGGGTTCGTGTTTACAGTTATTTCTCATCACACACTCACACTGGATTTTGTGCTATTTTGTTTAGTAACATATATTTACTTTCTATTTGGCAATACAGAGTACCATAAATTTACTGGCTTAACATCGCCATCCCCCACAATCCACACACAAATTTATTATCTTACAGTATTAGAGGTCAGAAGTTCAACAGAGATCTTGCCAGGCTAAAATCAAGTTATTTGCTGGGCGGAGTTCCTTTCAGGAGGCTCTAAGGGAAAGTTTTTTCTTTCCTTTTCCAGCTTCTACAGAGCCCTTATTTCTTGGCTCATGGCCTTTCCTTCATATGCAAAGCCAGCAATGTTTGGCTAAGTCATTATGTCACATCTCCCTGAACTACTCTTCTGCCCTCCTCTTTTTCCACTTTTAAATTTATGTGATCATATTGGACCTACCTGGTAATTCAGTGTAATCTGCCCATCTCAAGTTTAGCCCATTAGAAACATTTATTGCATGTGCAATCTTAATTTTCTTTTGCCATGTAGGGTAACATAATTCACAGGTTCTGGGGATTAGAGTGTGGATACTTTTGGAAGGTCATTATTCTGCCTACCAACTCCTATACCTGCCTACCGATTAGGTTTTGCTGTGAATAATAGAGACTAAAAATAATAATGACTTAAATAAAATAAGTTTATTTTTCTATCATATAAATGTCCTAATACAATGATTAGCATGTTTGTATTATAGATGTTGAAACTAACACTAATAACTTCAATGAATCATATGAATTATGGATATTATTAAAATATGAGTTTATTTTCATTTTAGCACCAGTGCAAAATTCTAAAATAGGTTTATTTTATGTATATATGAAGTTATTACAACCAGTCATTTTTATTAAGTTTGTAAAAAAAAAAAAAAAACCAGTAACAACAAAAAACTGAGTTCTAAAGGGAGACAGGAAGGGCAAAAGCAAAGATCACTTTTCAATCATTTGCGTGAACATCACATAGCAACTTGCAGTGATACCAATGACAAAAACGTGTTTTTTAGGAGGTTTAAAAAAGGTAATGAGATTTCTTGGCTATTTAAAGTGTTTATGAGAAACTGAAGCCCTGAAAATACCTTAGTGGACAGGAATAATAAACTAATTATTAGAAGGTGACATTTAATAGGGATAATGTGATTTTAAAAATATGAAGGGACAGTATAAGGACATAGTATTTTAATAGAAACATCTATTTAATTTTCTTAAGCTGGTAGGAAACACAGGATGTGATAGTAGTGTAATAGCCAGATGCTAATTACAACCTAATTTGAATGAATAGCATCATATAGAGAATATTCCTTAAAAAATGTGGGGAGGGTGGCACTCTGGGCTGTTCCTTCTATACCTGAACATAAAGTACAATTCTGGACGCAGTTACAAGAAGGGCACATTTAAGCTGAAACATTTCCAGAAGAGAATAAACCTGAGAATGAAAAGTCTGACACTGTGCCAGTTCTGAAATCAGAACTGTGTGTCTTGTGGAGATAAACATATAGGGAATGTGATAGCTGTCTTAAAATATCTACAGAATATCAGATAAAGAACATTTAGACCTGATCCATGTAGTCTCAAGGGACAGTTCTCAGACCAAAGTGAAAATTTTTGGTTCAATTTAAACTCAATACTTTTCTAATAACTAGAGATTTGAGGAAGTAGAATAGACTACATCAATGGGAAGTGGATGATCCATCACAAGATTGTCCCTGCACAAACTAAGAATTTATTTCCAGAAACACTTTCAGAGAAGACTTAGGGCTAATCCTCAGATGTCCTCTAAGCTTCCTTGACCAATCCCTCCTATATTAGTACTGAGTAAAGCACGAATGCTACACTAACATATGGCATTCTTATTCTTTCTTTTTCTTTTTGATATTCTATTTCTTAGAGTTTGTTACATTATTTTAACTAGTATACTAGAAATAGAATTTTGCACATTTTATTTAGCCAATAAAACTGAAGTATATTTTGTTTATTACTGGTGTTAGGGCGTATGGTAAATAACATATAGCATTGAACTCAGGACTTCAAATACAATTCTGTAAGCATGATAACAAGAATTATCTTCACAGTTATCTGAAGGATTTCCTTCTTTATCTGATATGAGAGTAACTAAGACTGACAATTTGGAAAACCCATGGACACCCAAAATTATGGGAAAAATGAAGCCCTAAAACTTAGGAATACATTTTGGGACCAGTAGGATAGGGGTTTTATCTATTTTGTTTGAGTAGGTACAGCTATAAAACACTAACTTATATTAGGTCAATGCTTCCACCAAGAAAAAAATTTGAAATCTAGAAAACATGCATACAACCCTCACAACATCACAACCAACAACAACAAACAACATATAAGCTGTTTTAAGGCAGTGAAAAGAAACAATGATATTTAAGTGGCCAGGACCCCAGGAAGAAGGGAAATACATCATGGCAAGTCCCAAATTGTCTGACACTTTCCCATCCAAGCATTTTCAACCAAGCAGAAAAACAGCGGCTCAGTGATTTCTGCAGTCTCATAAGGCTGAGTAGGCAAAAATTGAAGTTTAGGGTTACCAAGGCAGCCATCACATTAAAAGTCAAGATCCAACAGAAAGTAATCTGTAGAAGTATAAGTCTGATATTTTGTGCATTTTGTTTTCCCTCAAAGCATTCTACTGATCCCTAAAGTGTTCACCAGATGTTAAGAACTTAAGCAGAAATTGATGTATAAAAGTCTAAAACATAAATCAGGGACTTCAGTAGTCCCAAATGGATGAAGAGACAAAAATTGGAGCTTATTGCCTTTCAAAGAAAATAGGCACTGGTAATCAAACCTAGACTTTCAGTTGATTGGTACTCTAAGGACCACACTCTGTAAGTAAGAAAAAACAAAAATAGAGAAGCCTTAAAAAATAAACGACAACCAAACTGAAGCATAGTCTTTAATCAACTCAATCTCTGACTGAATTAAGGTGACTTTTTTAAATCAATGTAACTGTTTTCCAAAGAAACCTAAATCTCCTCTAAATAAGATTGGCATAATTCAAAGGCTAAATAGCTTTTTTTTAATGCACAATGTCTGAAATTTTATTTTAAAACACACAAGCTGTGCTAAGAGATAAGACCAAATAGATGAAAATCAAGATTAAAAAAACCAAAAAACATAAAACCAAAATCGATCTACAGGCTATTCAGATACTAGGATATTAGACACTATGCAAATGTGATATCAATATATTAATGGGTAAAATGATAAAGGTACAGTGAAAAGTATGATTCAAGCATTATGAAAATAGAAGACAAGGTGGAAAGTTATACCTTAAAAGTATAATCCACCAAGAAGAATTAAATAGGAATATTAGAACTGAAAAACATCATAAATGAAGTTAAGAAATCAATAAAATGTTTAACAGCATTCTAATTAGATAGCAGTTGGAAAAATCCAAACTAAATCAGGGGGAGTAAAAAGGATACAAATACAGAACTGTGCATCAGAACCAAGTAAAACAAAATTATTTTTACCATGTGTGTAATTTGTATTCAGAAAAATCAAAACAATATTTGAAAATATAGTGACCACAACTTTTCCAACCTAAAAAACATTAAGCCACAGATAAAAGAAACTCTATGTCCTGCATAAAAAGATAAATAAAATTAAAATCACACATAATAATATCATTCAAAAGCTTCTAAAAGATAAACAATTGGAAGGAAGAAAGAAAATAAAGATAAGAAAGTAAAGGGTCACATTTTATAAGTAAGAACAAACAAAAATATAGAAGCCTTAAAAAATAAACAGCAACAGAACTGCAGCACAGTCTTTAATCAACTCAATCTCTGACTGGATTAAGGTGATTTTACCTTCAAAGGAGAAACAACACTGACAGTGGACTTTTAAACAAAAATGACTGTGGCCAGAAGAAAATGGAATGATATATCTAAAGAGGTGAAGACAAATAAAATAACCCAGAAAAAAATACTTGTCATAAGAAAAGCTAAATAAAGACATTTTCAAGTGAATAAAAAAAACTGTGCTAATTCATTATTTGCAATATGCCATGTGAAACTTGTGAGGTTCAGGTAAAATAATATCTACAGGAAATTTTATATAAGTTAAATGCATATGTTAGAAAGTAAGAACAATTTTTTAAATCTCTATTTTTACACTTGTTTATGTATTTCCAGAAGTTTTTATTCAAAGAACAAATGACATCTTCATATGACAAGGCACTGCCAGCCTAATTGCTGTATTTCTGATCACTAACAAAGTCCTCTCGTGTTAGATGGATATCCCTTTGGGAAACTACTAAAAATGTGGGCTCAATTGCTGAATTGTCTTTGGAGTAGATTAGATTTGTTACAACTGTATTGTGATGTGCTTCTACTGATGTATTAGCTGGAGTGTGTGCACTGGGAGGAATCTGTATCCTAATACAGCTTCTTTGTGGCATGTGACTTGGGTCATAAGTTGAAGATGGTGGCTGACATGGCTCGGTGGACAGATAGGTTGCTTCAGCATCTTCATTTTCTGCAATATTGTTGTCTTCTTCAATTCCAACAGATACTAGTTGAGGCAGCTTCCTATTCTTTAAACCAATATGAGTATATTTTGCCTTTCACCTTACATATTTTCTGTGTTTCACATTTTCATCAATGAGTTGTCCAAATATTATTATGACATCTATTGAAAACTGTGGAGTATAAAAGGGGCTTGATCATCTTGTGAAATCACCCAGCATGATCTTCATTGTCTGAATATAAAAACATTTTCTAAGTACAATTCTCCAAATGGGCAGGACCAAGTATTTTCTTGCCTAATAGCTTCATTATCACCCAGCTGTTTCATAAGCATTTCTAACTGATCCTTTAGCTTTGATAAAAATGTACAACACTCAGGAGTTTTCCTATCAGTCTTCATTTTGGTTTGCATTGCATAGAAACAACAGCAAGAGAGCACCACAGGGTCCTGCTTGTCATGCTCCTGAGCTGTTCTCATATGATGCTGTATGCTCTTAAACTGGGGAGGAAGTGGGGAAAGTAGAGCAATCATGAAGATCTCTATTCCAGAAGTTACCATTTCCTCTGCAGATCACATTTTTATGAATAAAAATAAAAATAAGTTATTGGAATGAATAAGTGATATAGCAAAGATTCTGAATTCCACCAATATAAAGATCCATTTTACTTTTATATACTGACAGTTAGAAAATGTGATTAAGAAAAGATACCTTTACTATGACATGATACATGAAATTTAAGATATGTAGTCCAAACTTTACAAAATGTTTTGGAAACATTAGAAATAAATGTAAGACCTTAAACTATATTATCAACATGGATGGAAAATAATATATTAAAGGCATTACTTTTCCTCAAATTGTTCTATTGATCGATGGAAATCACAGGGGCAATTTGATAGATTGATCCTACAATGTATATGGAAGTGAATGCTCTAAGAGTAGCCAAGATGATTTGAAGACAAAGAATCAGATTAGAAACACTGCACATCTAAACATCAAGAAGTGCCAGTGACTGATACAAGTTGATATTATGAAAAGATAGACAAATACACGAATGGAGGTGACTAGAGCAATAGTTGGCAAACCATGACCTGTGATCTGGATTCTGCTTTTGTAAATAAAGTTTTATTGGAATGGAACTATAACCATTCATTGACATATTGTCTATGGTTGCTTTTTCATTACAATGGATAAGTTGAGTAGTTGTGACAGACAACATATGATACACACTGCTTGAAATATTTAATATATGTTCCTTCAGAAAGTTTGCCTGCCATGGGCTAGAGAGTTTAAAAACATACTTGAGTGCATGTTACCACTTGGCCTATGACAAACATAACACTACCAGTGAGGAAAGTAAGATCTTTTCAATAAATTGTACCAGGTCATACAGAAATGCTTAGAGAAAATGTAACTCTTGACTCACTCTTCACATCACATTCAAAAACTAATTCCAAGATTAGTTCACATACAAATGTAAAAGGTCAAATTTATGTAATAAATTTATAAATTAAGGAGATCAGAATATATTTACAACCTTGTGGTAAACAAAGAGTTCTTAAAAAAGGAAACACTGAGAAGGAGCTATGAGTTTCTCTTAAGCAATAGTAGGCATCATTTTCAGACAAAAAAGACACTAGATTGTCTTTCAAACAACCTTGAGCCTGATCTGCCTGAAAACTGATAGCATTTAGAACAACTTTTAAATGTGAATGAATAAGATATCCTCTTCCCTTCCATATCCCCTTCCCTTCCATTGTACTCAAAAGGTATAAGTTCAGGAAGGATGAAAAGGGCCCCTAATCACTATTATCAGTGATAAAAAATTTGTTCAATAATATGCCTGAGTTATACTATCTTGGGTGTTCTTTATTATAGACTATATATTCTGAGCGAAGAAAAGACTGGAAATAATTTTGGCAAATCACTTGAAAGAATACATATTTCATTTCACTCCAAACAACAGAGCCCATTTGGGGTATTTAATGGAACTGTTTACAGCCTACCTGAAAATCTTAAATTTGATTTTCAGCATCCCCATTTAGTTTTATCACACCATTTGCACTGCTTACTAATTCTAAGCTGTGTGGAAGATTGTGTAAAATCCCAGTTTGTCCCTCCCTGTTGGTAACACCTTTATTCAACTATTTTAAAGCTGAGTAGCAAGTGCTGGTATTTTTTACATCACATAGAGCCAGTCTTTTCTGAAGGCAGGTGGAAAACCATTTAAATGATATGAATATAGGGATTATTAGAAGGCTACCTAAAACAAATCTTTAAACTTCTATCAGGTGTCAGCAAACTGTTTTCTGTAAACAGCCAGATAGTAAATATTTTAGGCTTTGCAGGCCGTATAATATTTGTAGCAGCCATTCAACAATGCTGTGTTCATGTAAAAGCAGCCATAGTAGTCATAAGTAAACAAATGGGCATTACCATGTTCCTTTATTCACAAAGGTGGGTGTCTGGCATATTTTGGGCAGTGGTCCATATTTGCCCAATGCCTTTACTAGGTCAATCCTGAAATTCTATCCTTCCCTTATTTTAAGATAGTGACCCTTCTTATAATATAAGGGCAACTCTATATACTACCAACTAACATGTATAATTTTGTAGAAATTATCTTTCAAATACAAAATGGGTTTCAAAAAGAACAAAAGTAAAAAGCACTGAGAGACCTAGGCATAAATGAAGCCAATGCCAATATTTACCACAAATTATTAGGAAAATGTATTTTTAAAAATATTGACCAGGAACAGAAGGCAAACCTTAGTGAAGTAAGAATTTTTCTGGCGTCCATGTCAACTCGTTCATTAAGTCACTTACTATTCAACAAAACATTATTGACCACTTACTATGTCAAGGGACACTTTATGCTAGGTGCTAAGGATAGGGCACTAAATACATGTCAGCCATGATCCAGGCCTTAACAAAGTTTTCAGTCTAGTAGGAAATACAGACACCAGGTAGCTAATTAAAAGTGTGATTAAAGCTGCCCAAGAGAAGTAGAAATACTGTGAAAGCATATGATAGAAAATCTTATGTAGAAGGCAGGAATAGGATGGGGTGGAGGTGCTGAGAAAATATTTCTGAGTGAGTAATGCTTAAGCCGTAATATTAAGTCAGATTTGGCCAGGAGTGGACTGAGGTTGAGAGGGGTAAGAGTTTTCAGGGCTTCAGTCTTGGATTTGCTGTCCATACTCTAAGGTCATACCTTTCACATTTGTATTTAATTATGACACTGAGGATAACCTTATTTCACTTAGTAAAACAGAACAAGTATTTTCCGACTGTGGCTACTAGGTGAGTATCTCAGATGCCTTAGAACAGAAATAAGGATTTATCCAACCTCCTTGGATGAGATCTCCTGCGCTCTTGGCCAAAATTTAGCCTTGCTTCATCTTTGACTTTCATCTATTTATCAAATATAATTATTTCACTGATATTAAATCAAAGACCACGAAAAAATTTTAGCCAGGAAAAGTTTTATATTTAGAGATGAACACCCATTTGACGAAAGAGAGAGAGAGAGGAGGGAGGGTGGGAGGAAGAAATAAGAAAACAAATGGTCTTGGTATAGAGAGATCCTGACAAGTGACTAATAGCAGAAAAATATCTTCAAGTTTATTTCTAAAGAGGTTTAAACTGAAAATGCCACCCAAAAGGCATTTGGAGAATTGTTTTGTGAGTAAATGTCGTATCTGTAAGAAAAAAAAAAGACTAATAGACTCTCTGAACTGTAACAGCTTGATGCAGTAAAATATACAGTCAATTTTTATAAGACTTATTCATAGTGCAATGGGTAAAGCTTTTGTCACTAAACCAAAGTGTCCCTGATAAAAATTGTACTTGTTTTTTATGTTACAATATTTAATACTCTGTACACTGTGGGTGATACACCACAGGTTTACAAGACTTGGGTCAAGAGAACCGGTACAACCCTGAGGCTTACTTTATGATCCTATCTGACATTTTCATTCAAGAGCTATGTCTGCAACTTCAGCAAACTGTGTAACATAAAAGAACAGATACATTCATATAATTGTCATCTCTTTAATCCCACATCTTTATGACTGTGAGGGTCACAGAGGACCTGTGGTCCTAAGGTACCAGATATGATATCAAACCTCTTGGAAAACAGTCTCCTGGAGGAATTTCCACCTTTCCGATCCAGTAGACTGGACCGTAATACATCAGGGCAATTATTTTCTAAATAGAATATTAGTGCATCACTCATAGGGGAAAATCATTGATGAGATAATTAATGTAGTTTTGATATCATAAGTAAGAAATGTACATTGAAGAACTGTTTATTTGTAGAAGCCAAGACACTGAGGTGAGTATTTCAGATTAAGTTATTTTTGTGCATGGACCACACAAACAGCAATAAGCACTCAGAGAGATGGTTGACTCCTATTTCTCGGGTGTCAGCTCAGTGGTCACTTACGTAGAGGAGCATTTTCTCACCTTTCAAACAAATGTGAATCTCCCACTTAAAACTTATCAAGCTTAAGGTCCTTCTCCATTCTGTAGTATTTATTATGTCAGGATCTTACTAGTATTTGAATGGTTATTTGGTGAATATCAGTATTCCACAAAATAACATCAGTGATATAAGCATGGGCATAATATGTAGTTTTGTCCACCTTTGTGTTCAAAAACATTGTCTACAATAGTACGTGATGGATATAGGAAACTATTTTTATTGAATGAATGAGTCAATGAATGGGAGATAATAATATAATAGCTGATAGATTTATAGAGGGCAAAACATATATATATTTAATTTGTTTTAATTTGGGAAGCGGAGTCAAAATAATCATGTTAATAAAATTATATCCACAATCAGCTTGACTAAATTCAGTTAATTCAAAATACTGGAAACTAAATCTTTGCTTAGGAATTTTCTGGTAAAATGCAATACTCCATAAGCAAAGATACTACATTAAGTAATTAATCCTACAACTGAGTTTGCTAGATTCAGTCCCTTTCTGGATCTGTCAATGAGTGGAAAAAGTTTCACAGATCCTCTTTATCAAATTAGTCCTTAGGGCCCAGTAAATAAAGAGAGTGAGTAAATGAGGCATGGAGGTAGGGACAGAGGAAGGAAGATAATTTAGAGCTGTAACGGTGTGGTGGTTTAGAGCTTGAGTTCTAGCATCAGATTGTCTGGATTCATAAACCTCTCTGCAATGAACATCAGCTGTATGTCTTATGCAACTTATTTAATCTCATTGGGGCTTCACTTTCCCCATCTCTAAAGTGGGCATGTTAATGTGCTTTGCACCATTAGGCAATTTAGAGTATTGATTACGGTAACGTGTGTAACGTGCTTAGAAGGCTTAGAAGAGTGTCAGTCACATTGTGTATGCACTATGCAAGGGTTAACCCTTAATATTCTCCCCTCTTTGAAAATTTGGTATACTTCAGGCCTATAGTCATGCTGTCGCTGCCCTTTTCGGAACAAAAGCCCTTTAGAACTTGACAATCTTAGAAATAATTGAAAGTTGTGGTTCAACATTTAGAAAATACTGCAATAAGCAAGTTTTTTTCACATAGATCCTGTTGAGTTTTAAGCATCTGCATTTTTTTTGTGGTAAACATTACAAATTGTTAGGATGAATAGCAAAAGTAAGAAAGTTCTTATAATTAAAATATTTCTTGGCACACAATCTATTTCTACATTCCAAGTTCTCTATGTCTATATTTGTAATTTACAGATGATGAGAAAACAATGAGCATTACTTTTTAAAATATACATACTATACATATGTATGTGTATGTGTGTATATATATGTGTGTGTGTATATATATGTATATATATTTATATGAAGATAGGGTCCTCTTAGGAGGCCTTATCTGTCTCATCACTCCTCAGGGGGTCAGGATGACCACTAGGTGGCACTCAGATTTCAAATTGCAATGCAAATTAGATAAGGTATCTAATGTCCACAAATGTTTATTGTCCCCAAAACTTTGCTATACTGCAGAATAGCTCTTTCTTCCCCTTTAGCTGTCTAAATGTATGGAGGTTCCACAAGATAAAGTTGAATCTTCACTGTGCACTGTGCAATCGAATTAATGCTCTCCATTTCAATTACAGGTTCAATAATATATACATATAGATTCTATTGCAACACAAATACACATAATTATTTCATTCTTATTCTGTAGCCAAAATGCTTTAAGTTAAGAAAGCCCCTTCAAGATATTGATATAAGCCTTAATATCAGTGCTTCAGTACTGAAACTGTAGGAAAATGTCAATTAGATTTTGCATTGAAAAGTCATTTTTAAAACTTTCTGTATTTGTGTCCTGTTTTCCACATACATGGATTTGTAACATTAATGGAAGTGTTTTAAACATCAAACAATGCTTACTATAATTTTCTAAAATATATGTTACCTCTCTAAAACTGTCTTATTGAAAAACTAAGCCTGATATAAAAGAAATATGGATCCATGAATAAGAAAGAGATTGTGGAATCATAAAGCAAATACATTGGATTTTCTGTCTAAGGATTGAACGAATTTGAAGAAATTGAAAAGGAATTTTCAAATGTCAGAAAATGCCAGTATATTAAAAATTTTAAGCAAGCCATAAGCATTAAAATGGATGCTTCAATCTCAATAAATCCTCCATACCAAACCACAATCCATATAAGATTCAAGGTTTCAACTTCTTGAAATCGAGGTGCATTTGAAATGAGATAACTGTATTTGTAGTTTATTTACTGTCTTCAAACTTTATTAAGAACTTACTCTGTGGTAATCCCTGTTCTGTACACTGCAGATACAAAGGTTAAAATAAGGTCACAGAACACAGGTAACTTAGCTTATTTTGGGTTCCATGGACACTTGTCAAGTAAAGACTTAAAATAATTTTTAAAAATAATAAGTATTATAAGAAAACCAACAAACCGGTCACAGGAGAGACTTTGAAAGGCTTATTTTAGGTTAAAGTATGCATGTCAAAGAGGAAAAGATCATATCAAGTTTTGTAGGGAATAGTCACCCAGCAGAAAAAAAATCATCCAGTGCAAAGGCCTTGGTGAAGTGTATGAGGGTAAAATTAATTAAGGAAACTCTGGAAGAAAAGTACACTTGGGGGAAAATCAAGACACTGATTTTGGTCATGTTACATTTCAAATCCCTATTAGACCTCTAAATGGAGTTGTCAAATAGTTGGGTGTGAAGCTGTAGGGAAAAATTGAGAGTAGAGATTTGCAAAAGTTTAGAATGGAGATTTGTAAAGGGAAATTACCTGTTGAGAGAAAAAAAGATAAAACTTTAGGAGCAATCTTGTGATCATGCCAACATGTGCTGCTTGGACAGATGATAAGAACTCCGTAAAAGGAATTTGTGAATATATAACGGATTGAAATGTACATGGGATTTGTTTTAATCATGTAAGACACATAGACACAGAAACGACTGTCATGAAGAAAGAGGTTTTTGTACTCACAGATCCCTAGAAACACGAGGCATAGCCTGCGATGCTGGGCCACACACCAGGGTTGGTCAGAAGGCAAAAGGAGTAGAAGAAAACATAGGCAAACATCTTTGTACAGTTTTAACAGGAAGAAATGGGCAAAGCAAGGTAAACAGGTATAAAATTGGTAAGTCTGAAAATTTTTTGTGAGCACAGGATTGTCCCTACTTGTCTGGTACTTGACCCTAAGTGATTAGGGAAGGGGAATATAAATCTGAAATGTTAGAGCCCCGTGGGAACCCAGTAAAGGAGGTGGTTGTGGTTTGGGCTTTGGATTCTAAGAATTTGCTAATCCTGGTAGGGGCAGTCTCTCCCAGATCAGCAAAGGTCAACAATGTCAAAGTATCAGGAAAAACAAAAAACAAAAAGATGGACAGTAGAAAACATGATTAATACATATCGGTTATAAAGTTAGAAGAAAATAAATAAAGTATGATTTTACAGCAAACAAGATAAGAAAGTTATAAAAAAGAAGAAATGGTTCCCCATGTCAAAAATGGCTTTGAGTAGTGAAAGTTGAGAGGAGGAGAGGGGCCACTGACCTTGACAACACAAATGTCCCAGTGACCTTCGAGAAAATTTTAAAGGAGTTGTGAGACTGAAGCCTATCAAAATGCGTTGAGAACCCAATGGGCTGGGAAGTGGTGGCAAATAATTTGAGACAGAATTTTGGTAAGAGGAGAACAAAGAAATGGTGTATAAGATCACTTAGTTTTACTTTACTGTTTAGGCCTCAAATTTTGCCTGGTGACTTCCATTTCAGAGACCCTCGGTTTTGCCAAAAGAATGCTGAACGCTAAACCCACACCCAGCCTTCTTTGCTCTCTCAGCTCCCAGAACACTGAGAGTCAGAGTCGTATGTACAATTGAGGTAATATATTACAGTCTTCTAGCCCAATAAAGATATTGGCATTTGGGGTTTCCAACAAATGACCCTCTCAGATGATGTTCCAGTAAAGGGTAAGTTGACAAGTCACACTGCACATCCACAGCTTCCAAACAGGATTTGGTTCTCTACCTTTATGAGTACACGGCCAAGTACTACCTATCATCAAAGAAACAATATTATCATAGTTAAGACGGTAGATTTTAGATCTAGACTGCCTGGATTGAAATCGCAGCTTTAGGCTGGGCGCTGTGGCTGACGCCTATAATCCCAGCACTTTGGGAGGCCAAGGCAGGCAGATCACGAGGTCAGGAGATAGAGACCATCCTAGCTAACACAGTAACCCCATCTCTATTAAAAAAAAAAAAAGAAAAGAAAAAATTACCTTGGTGTGGTAGCGGGCACCTGTAGTCCCAGCTACTCGGGAGGCTGAGGCAGGAGAATGGCATGAACCCGGGAGAAAGAGCTTGCAGTGAGCCGAGATTTGCCACTGCACTCCAGCCTGGGCGACAGAGTGAGACTCCGTCTCATAAAAGAAAAAAGAAGAAGAAGAAGAAAAAAGAAATCACAGCTTTACAACTTACTATATGGGTTCCTTAGGCAAGTTAATCTGTTTACACCTAATTGTTCTCATCTCTAAAATAAAGACAATAAAACTTCCTACCTCATAAAGTTGTGTGAAGTTATTAAGCAAATGGAAAAGAAGTTCTTGGTAAGCCTTAGGTCAACATCAACAATTAATATTGTTACTGTTTTATTAGTAAGATAGGAAGGAAACAGAAAGAAATAGAAGAAATTTAGAAAAAAAATGAGAAAAAATAAAAGACATGCTGAAGGAGAAAATTTTGAAAACAAGGAGGGAAGGAAATCATCAGTGAAAACTATGACAGTTGTCAGAATCAAAATGGAGTCACTAGTGTTAAAACAACAACAACAAAATCTTGACAAATAGAGCCAGGGAAAGCTATGAAGAGAAGATTATTATGCTTGCTTGCCTGATAAGAAAAACGATCACAAACTGCATGGCAAATACTACAACCTTGCACAAAGGCCATCACAATGTTACACAAATATACTTCTGCAAGGACATTTATCTACCCAGCAACTGCCTGTCCAAACTCAGACTGCCATCACCTTTATTATTGATTTTTGAAAATTGAATAACTGAGACCTGGAGCAAGATGGAGGAATAGAAGACTCCACCAATTATCACCCGACAAGAACACCAATTTAACAACCATCTACACACTAAAAAGGATCTTCCAATGAACTTCCAGGTGGCTCAGAGCAAAGAGAGAGAGAGAGACTTTGTTTGGGAGAAAGTAAAGAAAGAGAACAACAGTCTCTGCTTGGTAATCCAGGTAATTTTTCCAAGGCTTGTTTAAGACCATCAAAGTAGTACCTCTATGAGTCTGCAAGAACCACAATGATACTAGGCTTGCAGTTCCCCCTAAAGCAGATACAGCTTATCTCACAATACCCAAGTCCTTTAGAATACTGGAATGCCTTACCATGAAGGATGGGTACAAGCAAGCACCTTTGTTATTGATTTTTGTAACCAAGGATAATTACTTCAAAACAATTATCCTCATTTTTTTCTTTAAAAATTTTTTGTCTTCATTTCTCTGGCTGAGTACTTGCATAGTTTACTATAGCATATATATTCCAATTGCAATGCTCTATTCCCAAATAAGTATCTTTTTCTTTCAGACAACCTCTTTGTGTTATTTAGGTTGACAGAACATACCAAATAATTTCCTAGATACAGAAGGCTTGAATTTCCAGAAGAAAAAAAAATCTGAGTTCCCAGCACAAAGGACAAAATAGACTCACACATTATAGTATTTTAGCAGAAGAATTTTCATATACACATGAAAAACTAAATTTTAAAGTGTACATTTTATAAAGGAAACTTCACAAACGAGAGAGGACTTTAAGCAAAAGAAGCAGTAGCTTCATACCAAGGCTGTAGTGAGTACCAATAGTTAGTAGGGAGCAAATGAAGGCAGACCCCAGATTTTTACACTTATTGTTTATTCCAGAAGGAGGGGGCTCACCTTGAATTCTTGCTTTTACAAGCAAGATAGTGATGACCAGGATGCAAGTTTACAGGTGAAGAAGTATGTGCAAAAATTACAAAAGGGAGGGCACTAATAAAATTTAACCGTGAGAAAAATCTGCAGATGGACAAGCAACTTTTTATGCACACTTACCATAAACAGATATTTTTGTCGAGCAGAGTACTACTAAGGGTTCTCCAGAGTAGTGGGGGACAAGGAGCAGTAGCCACTTTCCAGGCACATCACATGTGCTCCACAACCCTTCCCACTCCTTTGCACTCATTTACAGCTTACTCACTTTTTCTTCATGGGCATCTGAGATTGTGATTCCTGCTAAACACATCCATGTGCTGTGAAACACAAAGGGTTGTCTTTTAGAACCTAGTCTCATACTCAAGTTCCATGAGCCCAGGGAGTATGAGAAACTTTGGAGTGACTCCTAGATTTCATTCTGAGACTCCTGGTCTTTCTTTTCCCTCTTCTTATAGAACACAGTGGAAAAATCATTAGATAAGAAAACTAACATTTTTTATTATCCTCCTAGAAATGAGAAACTAAATTATTTATATGTACAGTCACAAAATTTTGGTTGACTTGAATTAGACTAAAATTGCATTTGCAACTAAAGTAGCAAAGATTTAGTTGAAAGTTGAGCAGAGTGTTAGTTGCAAAGACTGAGAAGGTACCAGTATCAAAGAAATGGGAAATCTTTTGAGACATAAGCCTACCCAGTCAGTCAACTGAGAACTCACATAAACAAATTCTTTGTGGGCAATGAGTAGACATGATTTTTGCAGCTAGTATGGAGCTGGATGCAGTTTACGTTCAAAGAATGCTTGTTTAATGAGTAACATTTTGAAACATCTCTTTAAATAATTTGTAGGGTTTCTTTGTTTGTTTTGTTCCATCTTGTTTGCTTAAATTGTTTATCTGTTTGTATTACAGAGACAAAAAAAGAGCCTTTTTGTGATCCACTGAATCCCTGAGAGGAAAAATTATCCATATTCAGACACTTAAGAGAAAAGAGGAGAATAAATACTAGCTTGTTATATATGACCCTATCCAGGAAGCATGCTAACACTCTAAGTTTCGCACTTAATTTTGCTGCAGATCAGGCAGCCACATAATTCTCCCAATCTAAGATATTTCCAAATCAGACAGTACAATGTACATGTTCTTTTCCAATACCATTATGCACCGCAGGGACAGAAGAATACATTGCGGGGCCATTAAACTTAAATTAAAATTACACCTCAGAGTAAAATTTTGCACTAATGTACATTACGCTACTTTAGGCTGGCTTCCTTTCTTCATTGAGCTAAACATGCACTTGGTTTCATGCTGAAATCTTCTGAGGGGAAAAAAACAAATCACAGCATTCCCATTTTCATCTGCTTTGTACAGGATAATAGCCTTGGGATAGAAACATTTTGTGAAGGTACCCCCTGGGTCTCCTGACCCTGCCCCAACTGTTCAGGCTCTAAGAGGCAAGAAAAGGATTTATAATCTTCCGTTTAGTCCTTCCTATAAAGGAAAAATTATAATGTGATATATTTGAAAAATGTTTTCTCCCATGATGCCTAATTACAAAGAGGGCTACATTGCTCTAAACTTTAAAAAGTTTTATGGAAGTATGTGGATTATTTAAAGTTTCTAAACGTATGTTCTAGATTTTCTCTCTGTGTGATTCAAACTGGAAGCTTGTATGCTTAGTTTCTTTTGAGCCATATTTTATAATGAGATTTAAAATGGTGGCTGCAATGTATATAGAACTGCCATATATATATTTACCTGCATAAATAGTATGAATAATTAATATTCCACATGTTTTGGAGGATTCAGTCCTTACCTACAGTTATCTAACATTTCTTCCTCATTTGTCTTTTGTCTACATATGTACATGGAATTAATAATTTTACCAGCACAATTTAATGTGACTTCATTTCACAGGAAGTAGACTGTCCATTTGCATGTAGCTTTTTTTTTTTTTTTTTTTTTGAGACAGAGTCTCGCTCTGTCGCCGGGGCTGAAGTGCAGTGGCCGGATCTCAGCTCACTGCAAGCTCCGCCTCCCGGGTTCACGCCATTCTCCTGCCTCAGCCTCCCGAGTAGCTGTGACTACAGGCGCCCGCCACCTCGCCCGGCTAGTTTTTTTTTTTTTTTAGTAGAGACGGGGTTTCACCGTGTTAGCCAGGATGGTCTCGATCTCCTGACCTCGTAATCCGCCCGTCTCGGCCTCCCAAAGTGCTGGGATTACAGGCTTGAGCCACCGCGCCCAGCCACATGTAGCTTCTTATTTGCAAATAAATGTTCTATTGTTCTAGGCAAAAATGATCTGAAATAATTTTAGAATTTAACTAAACTTTTCTATAAAAATGATTAAAATCGGACTTTGTCAGTTCCTCAGCTAAAATCATCACTGAAAAATTTACTTGTATTAAGATAACTGAAATGATAACTGCTTTCTTACAAATTTTTTTTCATGTTTTTCTCTCCTCAGTTAGCTTCTATAAAATTAACTCTATATGATGAACTGAAAGTGAGAAATAATCAGAATCAATGTTCTTTTGTCTAACAGAAGTATCCAAAATCACAATGCTATATTCAAAAAAAAAAAGTGTTCAACACATGTATAACTTTTTGTGAGATAGTAATTTTAAAAAGCGAGCATCCAACCATGACTTT
The DNA here is from genome assembly GCF_000951035.1 of Colobus angolensis palliatus. NCBI lineage: Eukaryota > Metazoa > Chordata > Mammalia > Primates > Cercopithecidae > Colobus > Colobus angolensis. The sequence goes on along the minus strand of NW_012114710.1, from coordinate 9,684,932 downwards.
CTCCTTACTGCAACTGGTTTTCCACGCTGCCTGCAGAACTAATCTTTAAAAGATGAATATAATATGTCATCTCTCTGCTTTATGACATCAGTGTATCCTCAGATTTTACATTGTGGTAAGACAACATTATGGCAAGCCTCAGGGTTTATCAGAAAAGTTGTTGTGCCTCACTTCCTGTGACTAGATAGGCTTGAAATCATGGACAATATATTATCTAATGAGGACACTTTCGAGAGAGAAAGAGGAAATAGTTAATCCCCATACTGGAACCAACAGGCATAAAGTGGAAATGTTTGTTGAAAGTTTACTAGTCCATTAAATTAAAAATTATGAAAAGCAGAAGCTTCTTATTACTTATTTAGTTTTCAACTAATTGTATATACATATGCTCAAAATGAATTTGTGACTATTTACTCTCTTTGAACCACTCCGCTAGGAGGTGAGCCTACAAAGATAAATCGTTTTCAATCCCTGCCTTTGAAAGGCAAGGACAAGTACTTGTATACTTGCTGCATTAATGCAATGGGCCACTCACTTTCTTGATACAACTCTCTCAGGAAGCACCATCACATTTCCACTCTGTCTAGCTGCCTTCCTCCTTCTCTGGTCTTGCTAAATTATTAGCCTATGTCTGCAGTTTATTTTAAGAATACTCTCACTTAGTAGGTGTTAAAAATAAGTTTCATTTTAGACATGGAATAAAATTAAGAAAACACATTCAATTATATTTTCTAAGACAATAGGTAAAATGAAATCACATATGAATATTCTCTGAGGCACAGGGAATTAGAAAATATTAAAAGAAGTATTTTCTCTTATTTAAACTTGATGCAAGAAATGGGCATCTTATCAAAACTCATCATATGTGGAATGCTTATAATTCATTTTCAATAAGTTTTAAGGAATTTATATAAAAGTAATGTGGTGTTACAGTTGTAAGAAAAACATTATATTATGTACACAAAGAGTATTAGAATTTTTTGCCTTACTTCCACCCAACGTGTTTTTACATATTTATTTTTACCTAATTACAGTTATAATTTTATAAAGCATTTATTGTGTAATTTTTAAAAAAATCTTTCCTTATATCATAACAGACATTTATTTTTCTACATACTGGTTTATTACCACAGTGCTTTCATTTTATTCCAGACAGTCAATATGCTTTATGTTATGTTTTATATAGTTATTTCTCTCTTTTAGATCACCTAAATCATTTCTATTTTGCTTTCATGTTATAAACATCAATATGGTGAACTTCTCAGTCACGATTTTATATTAACATTTTGGATGAGTTCCTTATGACAGCATAAGTTATTACTAATCTTTAGAGTTCTAAACTTTTTTCCCAAAATGATGACACTAAGTTTCATAGTGGTAAGCAATCCATGGAACACCAGTTTCAATAGCTCAAGTCATAGACATATTATTTTATAATTTTTCTAGTATCATGGGGATAATGGAACTATATTACTTTACCTTCATTTAATGTTTTCTGTAATGAAATATTTTTCCATACTTTTGGTCCTTTGAATTTTCTCTTTTGAGATTCCTTAATAAATGTTCTTGATTTAAAATAAGTCAAGTATAATTTCCCTGTTATCTTTTTCATTTGCTGGACAGGGAGATATCACTAAAGTTGATCAGGGAATATAAAACATTTTTAAGATGATTATTAATTTATTACAATGTGAAAGTATATGTATATTTTTCACTAATAGTGTGAAAACATTCAATATTTCCCTGAAGATTTTTTTATGAGTAAGTTGATTTTTTTCCCACTTCCCAGTAGTAAGATAATACCACTTGTGAGAAAGTTGATTTTTAAATAATTAATTTTGCATTTAAGTGTTTATTGGGTCTTTTAAAGAAGTTAACTAAAAAGATGTTATTTCATATAGGTGGGTCTTACTGAAAAGGTAAGTGACCAGGAGGCCTCTTCCAATAGAGAACTTGGAAAAATTCTGGTTTGGTTAAAGTGGTAGTAACACAGGTCTATGGGACACACTGCTAAAAGCTCTCCTATGGTAGGAAAATGAGTACCAATAGTGGGAGAGAAATAAAAAAAGGCCTACTAAATTTCTGTATAACAGGCTGCACTAGCGTTTTGATTTTAAATATTACAAAACCATGACTTCATATTATAAAGCTAACATGTGCCATTCTGACCTGTCTTTGCCTATCTGGCCTACAGTCATCTAAATTCAGATAATTAACAGCAGCTACCTTAAGGAACACACTGCTGTCAGTTTTCTCACCCGTTAAACAAGCAGTCTAGTAGTGGAGTAAGCATTGTTACCAACATGATAAATAACTTTGTTAAGTTCTGCAGTGGTGCTGGTGAGTTCGTCTTGCCATATAATGGTCAGGGAGACTGACAGGAAGTGAAGTGACATAGCTCTCAGATGGTGAGTGTAAGAGTTTCCTCATGGCCATACAGAAGGTTCAATTGCTTACTTTTTTCTATTTTAGAACAGATATAAAATAATATTTATGAAATATTTGTTTAGTTTGTAAAAAACAGCATCACTTATCACCTGTGTGCCAACCATCCAGTTTAAAACACTGAGCAATGTCATTATTTTTTTTAAAGACTATTTTTTATTGCAGTTTTAGGTTCACATCAAAATTGAAAGGAAGATACACAAATTTATCATTTATACTCTGCCCCCACATATGAATACCTCTCCCATTATAAACATCGTCCACCAGTGTGGCACATTTGTAACAACTGATGTACCTACATTTACACAAAAATATCACACAAAGCCCGTATTTTACATTATGGTTCATTCTTGGTATTGTGTGTTCTGTGGGCTTGAATGAATGTATAATGATACATATCTACCATTTAAGTATCATATGGACTATTATCACTACTCTAAAAATCTTCTGTTCTTTGCCTATTCATCCCTCCCTTCCACTCTGACCCCCAGCAACCACTGATCTTTTTTCTACCACTATAGTTTTATCTTTTCCAGAATATCATATAGTTGTAATCACACAGCCTTTTCAGACTGACTTGTTTCATTTTATAACATGCATTTAAGTTTCCTCCTCTTTTCATGGTTTCATAGCTCATTTCTTTTTAGCACTGAATAATACAAGGGAATTTCTAAAAGTTTGTGGCAAAATTAAATTATAAGTTTTTTGAAAAGTAAAAACTTTAATTCTCACCATAAGCTCCATCATGTTAATCTCTAAAGAACTGAGAGTCCTAGCAGTTAACCATGTTAATGGAGTCCTTTTTACATTATTAAAGGAAGAAATATGAGGGCACTTTAAAGATTTTTGTTTAAGATTAGGAAACAAAAAGAAGTCAGAAGGAGTCAAATAAGGACTGGAAGGTAAATGTCTAATGATTTCCCATAGAAACTCTTGTAAAATTGTCCTTGCTTGATGGGAATAATGAGTGGGAAGGTTGTAGTGAAGAAGAACTTTCTGCTGAAGCTTTTCAGGGTTTTTTCTGCTAAAGCTTTGGCTTTCTCAAAACACTCTCATAATAACAAGATGTTACCATTCTTTGGCATCCTAGAAAGTCATCAAGCAAAACTCCTTGAACATCCCCAAATACTGTTGCCATGACCTTTGCTCTTTAGTGGTCAGCTTTTGCTTCGACTGGACCACTTCCACCTCTTGGTAGCCATTACTTTGATTACATTGTGTCTTCAAGATTGCACAAGTAAAGCCGTGTTTCATATCCTATTACAACTCTTTGAAGAAATACTTCAGGATCTTGATCCCACTAGTTTAATATTTCCATTGAAAGCTCTGCTCTTGTTTGCAGCTGATCTGCATACAATGGTTTTGGCACCTATCAAGTGAAATTTGATCAACTTTTTCAGTCACAATTGGGTAAGCTGGACCAATTGAGATGTCTCTGGTGTTGGCTATTGTTTCTGCTATTAGTCATTGGTCCTCTTTAATTATAGCATAAACAGGATGAATTTTTTTCCTTACAAATTGATGTGGATGGTCTGCTGCTGCAGGCTCCATTCTTAACATTACCTTGTCTCTTCTTAAAGCAAGATATCCATTTGTAAACCACTGATTTCTTTGGAGTATTTTCTCAACTTTTTGTAAAGCATCAATGATTTCAACATTCTTCCACCCAAGCTTCATCATAAACTTGATGTTCGTTCTTGCTTCAATTTTAGCGGAATTCATGTTGCTATGGTATGAGCTCTTTTCAAACTGTATTAACATTCTTAGTGCCTCAAACTAAATCCTATTCGGACATATTATAACAAATCACTATAAGTTTATTTAGGTGTAAAAAATTAAAAGTCCATTCAAAGTTTCTTGTAACATTCATTTTCCTTAAACTTTTTGAATTCTCCAATTGTGCCAAATTTATTTATTCATTCACTTACTGAAGGACATCTTTGTCGCTTCTAAGTTTTGGAAATTAAGAATAAAGCTGCTATAAGCATGTATGTGCAGGTGTATGTGTACACGTAAGTTTTAAACTCTTTTGGGCTGAAGGAGTATGATTGCTAGATCATGATGAGAATATATTTAGTTTTGTAAGAATCGGCCAAAGTGTCTTCCAAAGTGTCTGCACCATTCTGCATTCTCACCAGCAATAAATGAGAGTTCCTGTTGCTCCACAGCCTCACCAGCATTTGGTGTTGTCAGTGTTCTGGATTTTGGCCCTTCTAATAGGTGTATAGTGGTATCTCATTTGTTGTTTATACTATTATTTTTGAAGTTCTCATTTGGCCTTTCCTGTTCTATCTCTTCCTCTCCCTGCCTTTTTCAAGATAAGCAAAATTCTGCAATCAAATGCTCTATCACTGAGCTGTATCCCCACACCAAACTTCCGTATTTTACATTTATCATACTTGTGTTTTTCTTAAAAGTTTTATCATGTATGTTTCTATTACTAAGCAATACATTGTTAGTTTTGCTTGCTGTTTTCAAACTTTCAACACGAAATATTTGATACAGGAAAAACCATATTTATTCATTTATACATTATACATGCATTTTCCATTACAGTGGAAAAACACCAGTGAACCCACCACTTAACAGCAGAATTAGAATATCTTCAAAACCCTTGCCTTTCTACCTGTATGCTCTTTATGCCACCCTCCTAATTTTCCTTTATCAAGATAACAACTAGCCTAAATTTTGCACTCATTAGATTTGTTCTTTAGTTTCTATTTGTTTGTTTGTTTTTGAGACAGACTCGCTCTGTTGCCCAGGTTGAAATGCAATGGCACAATCATGGCTCACTGTAACCTCCGCCTCCCAGGTTCAAGTGTTTCTGGTGCCTCAGCCTCCCAAGTAGCTGGGATTACAGGCATGTGCCACCACGTCAGCTAATTTTTGTATTTTTAATAGAGAGGGGGTTTCACCATGTTGGTCAGGCCAGTCTCAAACTCCTGACCTCAGGTGATCCATCTGCTTTGGCCTCCCAAAGTGCTGGGATTACAGGCATCAACCACTATGCCCAGCTAGGTTTGTCTTTTAGTTTTATGACATATAAATGTGTATGCATATCAGTATGTGCTTTATTGTTTCCAGGACATTGTGTAGTTTTGCTTACTAGTTGTATGAAATAATATTTGATCGTTTGTAATCTTATGCAACTTGCTTTTTCCATTCCCTATTATTGTTCTAAGATTCATCCATATTATTTACAAGGGAAGTTAATCATTTTCACTAGTTTAATATCCTACTGGGTAATTATACTATAAACAAATATGTATTTGTAATCTAGAAATATGACATATAATATATAAAATATTATATTATAAATTATTTTATAATATATAGTAACTGTCCCAGGAATATGACACAGAGGATATCACAAATAGCAGAAACACTTTATTTCTGGGTAAAACTTGCTGTGTACCACTAACTGAACACTTCCGTAGCTGAGAGGGACTGGGCAGTATGGAAACATATACTCTACTTTTCTTAGACTAGCATTGGACTAAATGATCTTTCCTGGTACACTATTTGTGGGCTCTACTGTCTTCCCATTTAACTTCATTTTTAACCTTTTATTTTTCAATTGTGTTGAAAAAATATATATCTATATACAGCTTATTATTTACAGTGAAAATCTATGTAATCATCACCCAGGTCAATCAATAGAATAATGTCTCCATCTTATAATCCCTCTTTGTTTCTTAGCAATCATACTTCCAATTGCACTCAAATACAAAATTAATCACTATTCTAGCTTTTATGATAGTCACTTCCTTGATTTTGTTTAACATGTAACCACTTAAACATGCATAGCAAACATTTTGGGTAGGTTTGCTGTAAATGTGCTCATAGTTTATGTCTGGATTTTTCACTCAAAACTACTTTTGCGAGTTTCACCCACATTGCTGCATGTAGCTATAATTTATATATGTGTATTCCTTAATAGTATTCCCAAAGGTCAGGAAGATATTATTTAATATTATCTTCTTATCACTTTATAATTTTACTTTTTGCACTTGCATTCTGAAATGTACTTGTAATGAATATTTGTGCATGTTGTGAGATAAGAGTCAAAATCATTTTCTTTTTTTTTTCATGTTTTATACTATATAGGTATTCCCATTGTATATTCAATATGGCAACACCATTTACTGAAAGGATTTTTGTTTTCTTTTGGGACAGGGTCTCACTCTGTCACCCAGACTGGAGTGCAGTGGCAAAATTTCAGCTCACTACAGCCCCAACCTCCCAGGTTCAAGCAATCTGCCCACGTCAGCCTCCAGAATAGCTGGGTCTACAGGCCCACACCACCACACTTGGCTAATTTTTGTATTGTTTTGTAGAGATGTGGTTTCACCATGTTGCCCAGGCTGGTCTAAAACTCCTGAGCTCAAGTGATCCACCTACCTTGGCCTCCCAAACTCCTGGGATTACAGGCATGAGCCACTTCACCATCCCTAAAAAGATTTTTCTTTCCTCATTGTTCTGGAGAGCTACTTCTGTCATAAATCAAGTGCTCCTATATGCTTGGTTAGGTAGGAATCTCTACTGTGTTCCATTTACTTATTTATTCATCCTTGCACACATGCTATACAACTGCTTACAGATTTTTGATGTATATACATCTAAATGCATGTGTATATATGTAGGTGTATATTGTTTTTCCAGTTCAGGAAATACTTTTGTTCTTCTTTTCTTACTTCTTTTGTTAATAGGATTTGACCTTTATCCTCCACCATTTTCTCTTCCACCTAAATCTTGGATTTCTTTCCAATGCTGTGAATAATCTATGTAAAAGGCCAGTCAGTATTGTCAGGGGAATTCTTTCTCAGAGAGGCATTAACACCAGAGTGAAGTACTACTTTTGACCAGCAACTTCTGGATAAGGTGTTTTGGAAGACTAAGCTGTACATTTATAATAAGGGCATTTTTCTTTGGTAGCTGGAATGACAATTAATTTATATTAACACTATTCAAAAATATTACCACCTCCTAAATTAATTAGGAATGTCCCTTTAAGATCAGTTACATCTGCAGATACCTCTTATGGTTCTTGGAGGGGTAAAGTTGTCCAGGAAGCCATCATTAATTCATTCACCTAAGAGGTACTGGATGTCTCTTCACTTTGTAGCATTTCTTTGGTTCTTTAACTATTCTTTTGTTTCTAAATATAAAGTATGTGCTGGAATACATATTTAGCTATGTGAGGAAGAACAAAAGCAAAAGAATGAAGTATTGCCTCCAAAATTTTGGCTAATGAAGTCTGATAAGAGTCATTTGAGATCATTTTCATTTTCACAATGAAATCTATCTTTAATTATACTGAAATAAAAGTTAGAGTATTCTGTGCTATAAAATGTTCATAATAGCTAACAACTCTTCCATGATCATATTGTTTTCCTGACTCAGTGTTTGCAAAATCCTACAGTTATGTTTAGTATATACTGATCTATGATATACCTAGCCTCTATCCTTAGCAGGGAGGAAATCTCCTTCTGGATTAGAACCCTGCCCCAACAACAACAACTGAAAAAAAGCATGGTGTATTCCTAAATTTGCTCTTGCCAATCTCATCTCTGGCAGCATATAATTGAACCAACTTTCACTTCAGTGAAGACATTGGACTCAGCTGCCTACCTGCAAAGGACATCAACACTATGGAGATGTTCTTTGCTTTGATCTTGTTCTCTGCTGATGACATCAGGCTTAGCAACATTCCTGTGTGTCTAGAGTATCTATTCTCCCTTTGCTCCAAGGGTAAGTCCATGAACAACCACTGTCTCACAAAGTGAGGTTATTCTTGTTGCTATATTTGTTAGTCAAAGAAGACTAAAGCCACCCCTTAAGCAGGTCTTTTTTCTTCCAAGTACAAATCTACTGTTTGGGCAGTATTCAGAAGAAAATGAAGACATAAAAATCTACCATCAAACCAGATGCCCAAAATATTATTTTTTTGGTTTGGTTTATTTTATTTTATTTATTTATTTTTTTTTATGAGGGGGTCTCATGTCTGTTACCCAGGTTGGAGTGCGGTGGTGCGATCTCGGCTCACTGCAACCTCTGCCTCTGGGGCTCAAGCAATCCTCCCACCTCAGCCTCCCAAGTGACTGGGACCACAGGTGTGTGTGCCTCCATGCCCGAAAGATTTTTGCATTTCTTGTAAAGATGGGATTTCACCATGTTTCCCAGGCTGGTCTCAAACTCCTGGTCTCAAGTGATCTACCTGCTTTGGCCTCCCAAAGTGCTGGGATGACAGGTGTGAGCCACCATACCCAGTCCAAAATATCTCATATTTCAAGGCATCAGGGTCCATTAATCTAAGCTAAGACTTATTTTTGGAAGATATTGCTCCAGGGGTAGAATATACCAGATATCATTGCCTTGTTGTTCCACCAGTTTAATAATATGCTCAATGGTTTGATTCTTCATCAAGGATTCATATTTTGTATTACAGTGAAATAAAATAATCGAAGCACTCCAAACTCTTTGCATTTTTGCACAACAATATATTTGTCTGTCCATAATTTTGACCTTGACATTCAGTGCTGATATAGGAGTAAATTTTACCTTTTTAGACAATTTTTTGACTGTGGTTTTAGTATCCATCATGTTTATAAGCCACTACTGGCTGGTACAAATAATCTCTCTTCTTAGCCCTCCCATCATAGGGATAGTTATGTACTGATTTTTTCTGCTTCAACAGATTCTCTGCAGCTGAAAGCATCTTTAAAACCACAACAGTTCCCTCTTCAAATTTGGTCTTAAAGCTCATAACCTGAAACATTCGTGAAAATTCTGTCTTCATCCACTAAGCAATCAATTGACAGGTTGTTTGAGAAGCCACACTGTTATCTTCCACAACATGAGCTGGGACTGTGTGAATCAATTCTTTCCCTTTTGTCATGGTTATACAATTTGCAGGTAAAAGAGGGGAGATTTTATCAGGAATCGTAGGATGAGTACAAGTACCATTTTCAAAACTACACCTGAAAATGCTGAAATAATTTCAAATGTTTCCAAATTAGAGGTGACAGATTTTACTTTATCTACAGCAAGTACTATATGTAGATGTCTCCAAAATTGAAATACTTCACAACAACATACTTTGATTCTGGAATACAGTAAACAGCATGATAAATGGAATTGTCCAGGGCTGTGTGGTAAAGACTAAAAATACTAACAGAAGAAGAATCGTCTTTAAGAGGTATCCACGCAGAAGAAATCTTCGAGAGAGATAAATTTACATATACAGAATGACTGATTTTAAATTCAAATCCTGCTTTAGCCAATGCAGTCCTTGATGAGGGCAATCAAAACACAGGTTTGTATGATCAATAAGCCAAGTCATTATAACATTTGATGGGAAATTATCAATATTTGGCTTCACATTTTCCATCATAGTATAGCAGCAATTATTCCATTCCTCCCTTATTCGCCAATGAATAAAGGTTGATTTCTGCTTCTCAATGGCTGTTTTAACAAATGAACTGACTTTTCTCCCTAACTTCCACAGTTGAAAGATTCTGAGCTTTTTCATAAAGTTCTGATAATACTTTTTGCTTGTTTTGTTTTGTTTTTTTCAATGAGTAACTCCATAACAACCCCAGCCTGGCATAAAATGTATCTTAGAACTTTTCATCACCTGCTGTTGGTTGGTTATATCTTTCAAAATGTTATATTAGGCATATTTAATAGGAGGCCTATCGCTTATAGAATATCTATCATGAAGATTAAACTCTGTCTTTCCTTTCTCTTCGTCATTACTAAGGTTCTGCAGAGCCATGTTTTTAGAGGGTGCTTCAATTATATTTTCAGCCAATAAACCCCACTGGATCTTTATCTCCATGTGGGGCTGCTGGTGGCCCAAAAACTTCTTGAAGAAGCTAGTCTGCGGCTCCGTGTCCGCATATTTGTCACTATTCAGGTTCAGCAGCTGGTTCCTAGCCCTGGTGACTGAACTCAGCAGAAGCCTCACCATCATCCCTTGCCATCCTGGGTGACCGGGAAGGTGAGGCGGCTCTTACAGATTGCAGGCAGCAGCTGGTCATCGATGGGACAGCTCCAAGGCATGGCTGAGTGCCCTCAATCTCAACTCAATCACTTGGTCCTCAGCTCCTGCCCTGTCCCTGGGGAGCTGGGACCCCAGAGGATCTCCACAAGCCCTGCCTAGAGTGCATACACTCACACAAGGGATAGAAGGAACTTCCAGTGAATTTTCCATTTAAGATATTTTATTTTTCCTCACTAAAAAATCCTATAGATTATGTTTATAGCTTTCTTTCTAAGAACTATTTTGTTAATTTTTTTCTAGGGTTTTATGTATACTTCTAATAGCTATTTTAAATCTTTGCTCTTAACATCATCTCTTTTATTGTGGTGTTTCCATCAATTACTGGTTGCTTCAATATAGATGGAAATGAAAATGCATGTCTTATGCTTTTAAATTTTAGTTTCAACAATTACACTTTTCATACCATTAAATTCTATTTATTTCTTTTAAATATGTGTCTTTCCTATTATTGTTTCCTGTCATGTTTTATGTCTTTTAAAAATGATTATTTTATACAATGTAAATAACTAAATAACTCTACTTATTAGTTTTACTTTTTTTGTTTCTGCTCTTGTGCTCACATTGGCTTGTTTCTCTTGTGCTTTTTTTTTTTTTTAAATGAATCAACTCAGTACCAAAAATGGTAAGCTGAGCTTAGCTAAAGTAATTCATACAATACTCTAAGTCAATCTGATATTTCCAAAATGGGTTTAGTAACTTATTAATTCAAATTCATGTTTAAATATTACATAACTAATTTGCTTGTTTAATATTAGGATAAGGAATATTATTTCTCAGAGGTAGAAGGAGGTAGAAGAAAGCTTTAAAAAATCTTCTTTTGAGAGTTAATTTGGTCAAATGCAGACATGGTACCTTTTAAAAATAGATTATCTTTGGTAGCTTCTCTTTCTTTCTCCCCTCATCTACTTTCTCCTCACCACTTACATAATATTACCATATCTACAATGTAGCTCTTAGTAGACTATCATCCCAATGTTATAGTATGATTTTCATCCATAACAAAGGTACAGTGCTTTGCAATTTTAAATATGCGTTCATATACATTATCTTTTTAAAAATCTCATTACAACTTATTAAAACAAAAATTATTAATTCAGTATTGAAAATGATAAAACTCAGTTTAAGAGAAGTAAAATGACTTATTCATGGTCACACTCTGAGGAACCCTTAGGACTTAGGACTTAAATTAATGTTCTCTAACGTCCAGTTCCATGTACAATAATTTGATATTTCATGTTGGAAAACTTACCTATCACTTATACATCAGATATCATCTAGTTTCAATTCTAAGACCAGTCATGAATATTTTAATCTTTGATAGTATTAATGAGAGATTAAAGTAAAATAGATCATACAAATAATCATCTTAAATGAACCTTTACTTAATAAATATTATGTCCCTATTATGTGTAAGACACTGTACTGGATGATACAAAATATATGTAATAAAGACATACATGTCAAATAAGCAAGAATTAATTTCTTAACTCTAGTCCAGATAACTAGTGAATAATTCCTTCTCTTTTGAGCAATATCTGATGGAATCCTATACTATAATCAAACTCAGAGAAAACAAACTGTGGATTGCAATGGCAGCCAGTTGACCGTGAAGTACTCTTCTAATTAGTAAACTCACCGTACGTCTTACTCACCATACGCTTTACTGTGGTCCAGAAACCATACTTACCATAATTAGTATCTATATTAAAAACCAAGTCAATATTGTATAGTTCTTGAGCACAGAGTAACAAAAGACTGGATAACTTTGTGTAACTATATAAGGACATGCAAGTTAATAATTTACTAGCTTAGCTAAATAATTTTATGCCAAATTGTATTTTAGTTACATCTACAAAGCACAGTTTTCAGAGATTAGACTCGAGGATAAACAATGAAACAACACTTCTAAATATTAAATATTTTCATGTTCCAAATACTGCGGAACAACTAGTATTGTTTTCCCTCATTTCTTGTATACAAAATTTTCAAACTTATTTATTATTGATACAACTACAACTTTGTGTATATCTCTCTCACTGGATTTATCACATTATATTATGCTTGTTTCTGTGCCTTCTTTCCCCACTACAAAGACTGTCATATTAATCTTTGTATTTATAGTGGCTATCACAGGCCCAAGCACACAGCTGACATTCAATATTCTTGAATAAATGATAACTAAATGAGTAAAGAAAGAAAGCCATAAATGTTTCCCAAATATTATAGAATACAAAAATGAAGCAAACTAAATTTGTAATTAAGGTGATATGTATTTTGGTGGGTTCTCTATCTCCTTTATTCCTAAATTATTAAACTGTTCCCTAAATCCCTCTCCACACACACACACGCACGCATGCATACACACACACACACACATACACAGGCAAGTACATACATATACTCAGTAAAATCAAGATTAGAAACAGCAGAAACATTGATTTTAAAGCTATCTCTAAATTATCTTAAAAATAGAAAACATTTTAAAAATAAAATTTATTGATCTCTTCTAATTAGAAATGCAGTATATACAGGTTGTAGGAATCTCATATGTCTCAGAGACATAATAATGGTAGACATTTTGGTATATTTTCTCTTTTTTTCTATCTGTAGGACATTTTAAGAGAGATTATTAAGAGAGGCTAGCAATGGGTTCATCATATGATTGAACACTTGAATGAGCTTGAAGTGGATATCATTAAGCTAATATTCTTGCAACAGAAAATTATATTTCATGATACATGAAAATCAGTACAATGATGCCATTTATAAAGTTATAATGAATTAATATTAACCTCACCTGTGTCCTGCACATCAATTATCAAAAATCATACCAGCAATGATCTTGTGTGTAGCTCGCAACATACTAGTGAAATTGGCAAAAGCAGACTTTTATATTGAGTGCCTCCACACCAACCTTTCTGTATGGTGGTACCCTGACAATGATGTAGCCATGTCTATAAACTGCCATTATGTAATGATGAGAGCACATCCTTATTTATTTATTTATTTATTGAGATGGAGTCTCGCTGTCTCGCCAGGCTGGAATGCAGTGGTGCAATCTCAGCTTACTGCAACCTCTGCCTCCTGGGTTCAAGTGATTCTCCTGCTTCAGCCTCCCGAGTAGCTGGGACTACAGGCACACGCCACCATGCTCAGCTAATTTTTGTATTTTTAGTAGAGACGGGGTTTCACCATGTTGGCTAAGATGGTCTCTATCTCCTGACTTTGTGATCCACCCGCCTTGGCCTCCCAGAGTGCTGGGATTACAGGCCTGAGCCACCGCACTGGCCTGAGAGCCCATCCTTATAAACAGAAAAAGTTTCAAGACTTTTCAATGGCTCTTTTGGCACACAGCAGCCAATAATGACAGTGAAAGTTGGCATGATCCTATGTGCCTAGAGTTCAAATCAGTGATTGGTGGGGCTTCAGGAAAGATGACAGCATGAGTTAACTTTTATGAATTTCCTTTTCACTCTACATGAAAATGAATTGTGGTATGATACTTCGACTTTAAAGAATATTAGCAAAATATGTACAGTTTTGCTAAGGTGAGAGGAGGTTTTATCAGCTAACAAAGAATTGCCCACATCATCAGTCTTATGAGTTGTAAGTATACAATATTGTATTTCCTCTGACATCCCCTGAGCTGCTGAGATGACACCTGGTGAGCGTAAACAGCCTAAAGCAGGAGTGGGGAGCATATCTCCGGGGGTGGTGGTTGGGGGTGCCGGGAGTATATTCTTAAAACAACAATAACAAAATCCAATAATGCTATTTAGTAAAACAAATAAACAAAAAACAAGAGCTATACTACAAAACTTGCCTAGTTGAATGATTAATTTCTCATTTTTAATTGCTGTGGATTTGATTTGTGAGTTTCTCAGTAGAACTGTTATAAGAATCATAGGCTGTAGTATTTGACTTTAGTTTTAGTTTTCTTTTACTATAATGTTTTCCATCCCAAAGCAGTAAAAACGGTATGCCCTTGTTTACCTCTGTCACAGACAGGAAGAAGAGAATGGAAACACAAAGAAGAGTCTTAGTTCCTCTTTGTAGCTATGGAACAATGTGATTATTTAAAAAGCCACATCATAGATTTTTAACCCCATTTTATCCACATTTAAAATTTTTATTGATTTTAAAAAGTAATCTGAAAAATTTTAAACCAATTAACTGGAGCAGAGCTCTCTGATAACAATAGAGTGTCTTTATCACTCCTTTGTCTTTCATGGTCAATTGTAGGAAATCCAACTATAAATCACCTTTGCTATTTCTCTCTTTTATAGTTGGCAACCCCCATGACTTCCATTGATATTGTATGGCGTTTTCCAAATTTGTTTCCTGAGAAAAACAGTTCCTTGAAATGTCAATAAATACTTGTTTCCTGTTTTTTTTCTTTCATTTCTATGATTAAGTTTAGAAAACATTAAGCTATACAAAATGAATGATGCTTCTTCACTGAAAGACTTTTTATAGCCTTTAGATGCTTTGCAAGCCTCCAGGAGGTTGATAGAGCACGCACTATTTCCTAAAAGAATGTGATTAAGAACTCATTTTTTTGTTGGGACAGAAGTCTGGGTGATTAGGTAAGGGACAGTATCTCAGGGGACAATGGTATCATGGAATTTTACTTTGAAAAAAAAACTTATCTGGGAATCAAATAATATACCTAGAAGAATCATATTATGAATAGTTACATTTTTACTTTGATTTAATGGTCAAAATATTTAAAAGTATCTCAAGAACAAAGAACATTTTTTGGATAAATATGATTGTGATATGTTCCCTTGATTATTTTGCAATATTTTGGAAATGTTTAAAAGGTTCTTATATTTCTTAATGTTGGAAAATGGCTTCCAGTATTTCTAATAATCACAAAGTCATGTAGTCTATATATCCTTTCCTTTGAAATTACAAAAGTCTTCAATTGCAGGTAAAGTCAGTAAACACATCAATCTATATCAGTGCATTTAAATGTTTTATTTTAATTTTTTGGCAAGTGAAAGTGCATATATCCATGCAGCGTTTAATGGTATATACCTAGTAAATAAGAACACATTATAAAATTTTAAATATACATATCTAGGACAGTTATTCTGCATGACAGCAGAGAAATGTCAAAGTAGTAAGAGTACTAGAATTCAATCAGCTGTCATAAAAGCTCAAGAACAGGAAATACTTGTATTTAATAATTGCACTAATTTTACTTAATTTACCTTTCATACCAGTCAAATCTGTGTCATTGCAAATGTCCATGAATAGACAGTTTATTTTGATTTTCTTCTTTTATTTTATTCTGATAGGATAAAAGTGGTGGTATAAGTTAAAAAAATATGACAAGATAATATATGTAACAAACTATTGAACAGTTAACTTCAGTAAAATGACAGAGACATATGACTGTGACACAAAGTTATTGTTTTACATACTCAAAATATATAATTGTACAATTTCTAAAAAATTAACTGAGGCCTAATTACTGTGCTACTTTATCTTCTTTCTACCACATTTAATTCATGTTCCTTTGCAGCTCCATGGTATTGTTGGAAATGTCTTTGTTCAGATTGGTCTAAAGATAATGACAATTATACTACCCACACCGTAAAACTATAATTTCTAAACTATCATTTCCTGGCAAGAAAACCCTTTTTAGGAATGAGTTTTTTTTTTTTTTTAATCAGCCACGTACTGTATTTATTGTGAAAGCAAGTCTCTTCTTTTTGATTAGTTAACATTTTGGAATTCTAATTAAGTGCTCAAGGTAAATAAAGGGACAAGTTCTTCTAGAAAATAATAATAAAAAAACAAAAATCATAAGAAAATATCTGTATCACTTAAAAGAGAGAAGGGGAGAAATGTAGTGTTGAATCCACTTCAAAAATCATTCTGACAAAATGACCTTTAAATAATCTACCAGTTTACAATTGATCTCTTTTGTTCAGGAGGCCCCAGGGGCTCTCCTTGATAAGATTCCACTTCAAAGCATGCAGCTTAAATTGCAAACAAAGGAAACTTATACTTCTTTAGCTTACTGTGCAAGCTGGTTTTAAAATGTCCTGATCTGTATTTAACTTTACTAAAGTTCTGCTCTGGTTACATCCAGCACAGCAGTCAACACATCAAGATTCATAAAAGAATGAACTACTAAAAACTTAATATCAAAAACATTGCAGGCAAAGTAGAACAGTAATTAATTACATGTCTTGCCCATCAAATAGGTATAAATAGTACATCAAAGCTTACATTGTTTGAATACAAGTGAAATTTGGGTTGCACTGGGGAAAGATCCTGGGTGTCTGTCAGAGAACATGCAATTACAAAAAAAAAAAAAAATCAAAGGTTTCCCAAACTTATATGTAGAATCATTTAAGAGTCACCCAAAATACTTACCCACTCTGATCTTGAATGAAGGTGATTTATTTTTCACTGCTCTTAATTTTTGCTAAATTATATTGATTGCTCTCAACAATGCACCTAGGATGTGGTACTTTGGGGAAAAAAATGGCATTTTCTTGATTTAATCTCAGAAACAAGGGCATTTGGATTTTAACAAAATGTCCTCGTTTCAACAGTATTTGCCAACCCCAAAGTCAACCATGCTAAAACAGCAAGCTGTTACAAATAATCGCAATGGCACAGAGTACATTTATTTCTCTTTCAGTACAATTCTCTTTCAGTAAACAACTCTAACAAACAAACAACTATCTTTGAGAGTAACATAAAACTTATATAACTTAGCTTAGGCAAATTGTCTGTATATCTGCTACAGTTTCTATAAAAGGTGTAAGTAAACATTTATAGTCATTATTATTGAGTTGCTAAGTTGCCAAGACCTGATATGTATTTTCATAAAAGTTTCTTTTTTGTTGTCAAGAAGTTAGTCAAACCATTAGCTTCCAAAATTCTGAAAAGAAATAAAAGCTATCATATGTACAAGTGTTAAAACATATTTTCAACATGTGAGCAATAAAGTGAGTATGAAAACACCAGCTGGTCCTGTGTTCAGTGGCACTTCAATATATCATTTCACCCTGAATTTGTTAGGTAATAAGGAAGTTATGATTTTTTTTTCCAGAATAGAGTCAAGTTATTGCTATTAGACTTTAACTCTAGACCCTGAATTTCTAAAAATAAAATCGAATATTCAAACTATTGGTACATTTAAATACTATTTCTACAAATATTATACAGATTTCACAGAAAACAAATATAATGTTTTTATACATTTTATTAGTTTATTTTTGCAGAGACACAGTCTCCCTATGTTGCCCAGGCTAGTTTCAAACTCCTGGCCTCCAGTGATCCTCCTGACTCAGCCTCCAAAAGTGCCGGGATTACAGGCAAGAGTCACCATCCCTGGCCTTATGCCTTTTATTAGTCTATATACTTGCATAAAAAACTTACAACTCATGAATTCTTTATTCTTAAAGATTTATTTTTCAGAAATTTTAAAAATCTAATATTTCTGCAGTTAGTTTGGCTTTAAGGATAGTGAGTGTACATAAACACAAAGATTGTTAGAAATAGGAATGAACTATTATTATAACCCTCTGGTACCTTAGTTTTCCTTTAGGTGAGGCCCCTGTATTGCAGGGTTAGACATGTAACCCTAGCCTGGCCAATCAACTTTAACCATTCTTGTTGCAACATAGATGGTCAAAACCTGGATACATGGCACACATTAGTTTAAAACACACAATCCCTACACTTTTTCTACAACTGTTGGGAAAGAGACTCTCTCCTCTAGGTCACAAAGGAGGCTAGCTGATTAGAAATCCATTTTTGCAGCACTATAAAGGAATACTTGAGGCTGGGTAGTTTATAAAGAAAACAGGTTTAATTGGCCTACTGTTCTGAAGGCTGTACAGAAGCACAGCACTAGCATCTGACTGGCTTCTAGCAAGGCCTCAGGGAGCTTTTACTCAGGCAGAAGGTGAAGCTGGAGCAGGTACATCACATGGCAAGAGCAGGAGTGAGAGATAGAGGGGAGAGGTGCTACACTCTTTAAACAACCAGATCTCCTGTGAACTCTGAGCAAGAATTCACTCATTATCAGGAGGATACCACAAAGCCATTCATAAGGAACCCACCCCCCATGACCCAAACACCTCCCACCAGGTGCCACCTTTAACATTGGGGATTACATTTCAGCATGAGATTTGGAGGGAACAGACATCCAAACTATATCACCGATGTAATAATAGATGATGACAAGAGAGAAAAAGTGGGTCTACTTTGTATAGAATTTCCAGCAGTTTCTTCTCAAGAGTATGATGTTATAGTGAAGACCAGAATAGAAAAACTAGCCAGGAAATTTCTGAGAAAATGAAAAAGTAAGTGAAATATTTTAAATTCAATTACAGTGGAAAGATGTACTATTTGGCATGAATAAGAAAATAACTTTGAGGAATTATCTTGTATATGTCTATCAGCAAATCATCTCTAAATTTCAATCAATATTAAATTCTGATTTTGGTGGTAATAATTGCAAAACAAATTGGAGATTTCATAATTTACTTTGTCTATTCCATTCTTAGAATATTAGGATATTCCAAGATTAGGTTGAAGGGAGAAGAATTTATTACCTTTGCCATCAAATCAATGCAGTTACTTTTGGCAAGTTGTGTATCATTGATGCCAGCAAGAAAAGAATTTTAAATTTTCCTGACCAATAACCCTTAAAGAACTTTAAGGTATTTGTCAGTTTCTCCCTGAACGACAATTAACCAGACTTTATAATTCTCACCATTTTCATGAAGAGATACTGTGTTCAGCACTGAAAATTCTAACGTATCTCCTCTTCATTCTTTTAAGATTACAGCATGGACAAAAAGAAATAACAGATTTCATTTGTCTCTATGATGAGTATAGACATTTGTTTGTAAGTACACCTCACTTTTTCAGCTGAAAATGATGAGTAAATCAAATAATGAGTGATGATTGCCCTCTTACTACTTTTTTTTCCTTAATAAAAACAACAAGAAACAAGATAGGGTTACGGGAAAGTAGGCGATTTTCATTGTTCACTCAAAATACTTAAAAGAATTACCCTTGGGGAAATCAGTTTAATTTCTGTCTAAAGAGAGGACATCAAGTTCTATTTTCTTTTTTGTAACTGTACAGCTGAGGTAAAAATGGCAATTCAAGGCCTTCATAATCATGAAGTCTCTTTCAGTAATAAGCGAAGTCTTTGTATAAGTGCATATAGAAAAACGAATGAGTCACTATGGCATACTAGAAAGAATGTTTTTACCAAATGCAGTATTAAGCATCTCAAATTCTACCTTTATGTACAGAGTAGAAATTAGTAGATTTTTGTTCTAGCTAAAATTTTGTTTGGCAAGAAAACAGTTCCAACATTTCATGAATTTCGGAAGCCTTTGAAATTTTACAGCCTAGGAATTATACCTTGATGACATTGGCATGCATATAATGAATAAAATTGAAGAACTTTCTGCATTGAAAAACGTTACTAATTTCGTCCAACCGCATGATGAAAGTAAATGAATTAACTGCCAATCCTCATTGCCTTTTTTCACAATTCTAGAAAAACATCAAGATAATTTTGCCCTACCAAAAATTGTACAGTATCACATTTTACTTAATATTTTCTCAAAATATAATAATAGTTAACAATACAGTTTTCAAAAAAAAATTTTTCACAAATTAAATTTCAGAGTGATGGAAATAGAAGTTAAATAGTTCCCCTAAGACATTTGTATACAGTTGTAAGACTATACCAGATTATATTGCATTTCTTTCCAAAATTATATTCTATAGATTATATATATAGCCTTTGTATTAACTATACAAATAACACTATATAACAAATTCTCACTGAGTGCCTTTCAAGTGACTGGCACTAAGGTAAGTACCAGACTCAGAGCACAAAATAGATAAACATTTTCGTTAGGGAGGTGGAGGAAAGTGAAATTGTAGATGACTGGCATTGCATACATGGGATAAAATAACACTCAAACAGAAGAACTTGTAATATCTAAAACTCTTACATTCATTTTCTAAGGTAGGAAATCATGGTTCACATTCCACAAGTCATAGCACGTTTTGATTCTATTTTCTAATTTCTTTTTAACCTCATCACTTAAAAGGGAAAAAATAATAGAAATTGTTCAAAGAAATTTCCTTGAGTCTTTTCTTTCTATTTGGAGACTTTTCATCTGCACTGAAAATACTAATGTGTTTCATTTAGAGATCATCTCTCACTCCATTGAAAACTAATATGTTTCCAGCAATGCAGAGAAGAAAACTCAGCACTGAGTTTCGTAGTCCTTCCCTATGTCACTATTCACAGGAGGGGTGAAAAGAGCAGTTGTATTGAGGAGAGAATTATCACATTTTGTTGCATATTCAAATAGACTTGCTGTATTCGGTCCAAAGGCTCAAATATTACCCTGAAGTGGAATTCAAGGTCCCTGCTGATTTTTCAAAATGCGTTTTTCAAAAATTCACTTTAAAGTACACAAAAAATTAATACCACTTTCAAATATAGCTTTCTCTAGGGAAGAGCTGTAACCATGACTCCTACGGAATAAATATCCTCAACTTAACTGGTCATTAGATGTCACTCCTCTTTCAAATGGATAGAGCTGAAAGAGGGTTTCTGTTTTTCTTGGCAGCAAAACCAAAATCCATCCAACAAGGAATAAAAAGACATTCAAATGGGAACTACAGATGTGTGAACCATTTGGAAGAATAACTTGCACTGAGTTAAGTGAAAATTATGAAAGTCTTTTGAACTAGACTCGGAATCATTTTTAAAGTTTATATCATATTGGAAGTATCTTATATTTATATTTTACCAAATAGTTGTATATTGCCCTTAGTGGTAGCTTTTTGGTTTTCATGAATAAATTTAGCTCCTGTGAAACTGCCAGAAAGTCACTCCTGGAGATGAAAGTCTACTTAAACTATTCAAAACACAAACAATAACATGAAAAAACTTCCTCATTCTGTCCTGCTCTTATTTTTTTTAATTCTCAGTTTAGAGAGAATCACCAAAAGAATTAAGAATAACAGCATCCTTACTCACTTGGAATGAGCAAGAAAATTCACTGGTCTAGTAAAAAAAGATACCGATACCTTTGCTAGGCATGTCAGTATTCCAAATTCTTTCTAATGACTCTATTTCTCTCTCTCTCTCTCTTTTTTTTTTTTTTAACTCCCAGTGTGAGTCCTAATTTGGCCTTTGGACAAAATTGAACAGTTACCATTCAAAACAGTCAATCAAATAAGCAAGTTAGGGAAACCTATGAAGTCAACATGCTTTCTCCATATGTGTTTTGCGGTAATTATATGTTGTAAAAATTAGTAGAACAGGTACAGGTCAGCACTATAATACAGTAATGACTGCTTTGTTAAGACAAATCAATGACATCAGGAAAGAAAAAAGATTAATTTTTTGTTTGTTTTAGATGTGGTATAACACACTAGTTAATAAGTAGATAAAACTGCCACTGTTTCTTTTGTTCTTGATGCTTATAATCTTTTTAGGTTTATCGTGTTATGGGTTATGCTTCACTCAGAGTATTATCTTCATTGACTAGATCCAATATATTTCAGTTTACGTAAGTTAAAAAAAATAAAACAAATCATGTTATTAATTTGAAAAATCTAGGCTTTCCTCAAATAAAAATATATTTGCCATAGTATAATATAAATATTGTCTTATACTCCTAAAAATGAGTAAATGGCAGTGAAAAGTTTCTAGCTCAAATATATTACAACTATTTTTAAAAGATTGCTTTAGGCCGGGCGCGGTGGCTCAAGCCTGTAATCCCAGCACTTTGGGAGGCCGAGACGGGCGGATCACGAGGTCAGGAGATCGAGACCATCCTGGCTAACACGGTGAAACCCCGTTTCCACTAAAAAATACAAAAAACTAGCCGGGCGAGGTGGCGGGCGTCTGTAGTCCCAGCTACTCGGGAGGCTGAGGCAGGAGAATGGCGTAAACCCGGGAGGCGGAGCTTGCAGTGAGCTGAGATCTGGCCACTGCACTCCAGCCCGGGCGACAGAGCGAGACTCCGTCTCAAAAAAAAAAAAAAAAAAGATTGCTTTATATGCAGATTGAAAGGTCATCAGAAACTGAAAAGTGGCATTCTAATAGACAAGCATAACATTTTCAAACAGGTCTTAAATTATATGTTTTGTATGTGCTTTCATCTTTAATCCAGGAAAATCGTTCTGTGTTTCTAATTTATATTGCTTAGCAGTAGGAAACTTAAAAAAAATCATAGGTTCAGTAGGCAAAGAGCAATAAGTACCCTAGCTTAAAATGAGGATCATTCAGTCACTATAGGTTTGAATATGTTTTTGAAGCTCATACACTTTTTTACAACCCAGTATGTATGGCATTAAATTTGGGGCTTCATGCATTTTAAAATACTTATGTTAAGATTAATGTCACAATAGTAATTTTAAGAAAAAATTACCAATAAAATCTCCCAGTGGGGAAAATATAATCTGTCATCTCATTCTTTCTTATAATGAGGATTCAATATAAAACAGAGTGGAAGGGATTTTAGTCTACCAGAGTTTTCAGTCACTTATTTACCTGGTGTTTATCATAGCTGCATAGGTGCTTACTTCTCTTTTATATGGGGTAAAGAAGCATTTTTCACCTTCCTTGGGAAAGTAGAAAAAGGGTTTGGAGATTCACAGTGACTATTTCTTAAAGGCCACCAAGTGTTAGGTGCACTTTGCTGCACTCTGCATGATTTGTTAGGTTTTGTTTCACCTACTACTTTGCCGTTTCATTTGCCTGGCAAAAGGAAGAAATTCCTTTTGGAATTCCTGCCTTAATTCTTGGTGCTCAATTTTCATTTATTTGAGAATTTATCAAGGTTTTTTTGAAACATTTTAACTCAAGCAAAACCAGAAGACCATTGATTTATTAGTCATATGAAAAAAAGAAAGTAAAAACTCTAAAGGTAGGGCTTTTGATAAAAATCTACCAATAGAAGCAATGATAACAATAGATATACTGACGGTAGCTAACATTTAATTAAAATGTATTATATACTTGGCAATTTATGAATGCTCTGTTTAATTTTCCCAACCAAATTATGAGAACAATTTCCTTCAGAAAACTGGGGCATTGAAAGGCTAAATGAGTCCAGTTGCAGTGGCTCATGCTTGTAATCCCAACACTTTGGGAGGTTGAGGCAGGGGGATCACTTGACCTCAGCAGTTTAAGACCAACCTGGCCATCATAGTGGGACCCATCTCTACAAAAAATTTAGATTTTCTAAAATTGACCAGGCACGGTGGCACACAACTGTAATCCCAGTTACTCAAGAGGCTGTGGCAGGAGGATTGCTTAGGCCAGAGAGGTCAAAGCTTCAGTGAGCCGTGATCATGCCACTGCACTCTAACCTGGTCTCAAAAAACAACACCCAAAAAAGCAAATTAAAAAAAAAGGCTGAACAGTTTATCCACAGTCACCATTAAATACTTTTTATATACAAAAAAAAAATGATCTTAGATGCAAAGAATATTAAGGTGGAATTTTTATATCTGTAGTTCAATATTAGACAGATATGATACGTACAGCACTGTTTTAGGCACAGGAACTTATAGAAATTCCTTATATTACAAAAGATGCACAATCAGGTAGTGAGAGTACATATATAATGAGATAGAGTCCAATGGGCAAAAATGCAGGGATATATACAGTAAGTAAACATGGTCAGGTAGAACTTATATATGAACAACATTAAGAATATTGGCTTTAATAATTAAAGAGAACATTCTAGGTATCATTGTATGTGGGAGAGAGTAAAAAGGAGCAATCAGTGTTTGTGAGAAAGATAGTGAGGTCCACGTTTATTTGCTGGCGGTTGGTCAGAGTTGATCTCAGCTCTAAGTGGCTACTATCAAGTCTTTGCCACGAGGCTTCCTCCATCTTCAGTGCTAGCAATGGAGAGGATCTCTCACATCGGATCACTCTCAGGATTCAAATATATCTGACTTCAGGAAGAGCCCAGATCTTTTCTAAAGCTGGCCTGATTAGGTCAAGTCCTTTAAGAAGGAGGATCATCAACTGTGCCTTGTAAGATAAACCAATCATGGAGTAAAATCCGTTATACTCACAGTCCTCAGGTTACATAGAGTGTGTATATGCCCAGGGGCTGGGGATCTTGGACACTGTCGTGGAGTGTATGTTTGCAGCCCCCAAAATTCATATGTTGAAACCCTAATCCCCAGTGGGATGGTATTAGGAGGTGGACCCTTTGGGAAGTAATTACGTCATAAAGGTGGAGCCCTCATGATGGGATTTGTGCTCTTATAAGAAGAGACAAAAATAGTTTCCTCTCTCTTTACCCTTCACCATTAGAGGATACAGCAAGAAGACAAAAATCTGCAAGCTAAGAAGATAACCCTCACCAGAACCTGACCATGCTGGCAACTTGATTTCAGACTTCCCAGCCTGCAGAACTGTGAGGAAAAAAAAAAAATCTGTTGTTTAGGCCATCCACTTTATGGTTATTTGTTATAGCAGCTGAAAACAGGGATCATTTTAAAACTCTGCCTACCACAAAGACCACTCTATAAATAATGGGTGTTGACCTTTACGTACCTGTATATCTATGTGAACTTTCAGTAAACAGACATGTCTCATTAGCTAATTTTTTTTTTTTTGAGATGGAGTTTCGCTCTTGTTGCCCAGGCTGGAGTGCAATGGCACGGTCTTGACTCACTGCAACCTCCACTTCCCGGGCTCAAGCAATTCTCCTGCCCCAGTTTCCCGAGTAGCTGGGATTACAGGCATGCACCACCATGCCTGGCTAATTTTTGTATTTTTAGTAAAGACGGAGTTTCACCATGTTGGCCAGGCTGGTCTTAAACTCCTGACCTCAGGTGATCCACCCATCTCAGCTTCCCAAAGTTCTGGGATTACAGGCGTGAGCCACTTCACCTGGCCACTACATTTTAGAAAATGTAACACCTTACTTTTTAAAAGCTGTAAACATAGTTGCTAGTTCAATATTAATGCCAATGTAGTATATTCACTTTTTAAGTTAGTGTTTCTCATAAGGAATTCTCAGTTCTATGGCATGGCCATTCCCTGAGGATAATTCTTTAAAAAATAGATAAAATAAAATGGATGCAGGTATAGACATTTATCCAACCTCGGAGTAGGCCTAATGGACACGTGGTCCTTCTGTCCATAACCAGCTATATAAAGGATTCTAGGAAGCTTTCATCCTCCAAATACACTTTACTATTTGACCAAATATACCCTGCATTTCTGTCCACTGTCAATATCAGTTACATTATTGTTTAAAAAGGAATTTGCAATGGAAACTTTAAGTCAAATAATAACCAGATTATAATAATAACAGAATGTTACCTGACAGGTAAATATGTGTAAAGTCTGGTCTTGTCCTGGGTAAATAACATTAAAGCCAAAAGTTCTTTGTAAAGACAGTGCATGAGAGGAAATAAGTAATATCCAAAAATTCCAGTGAACACGTATTTTTAAAAAGGCGGTATGTGTTGGATAACCATTAAAAACAAATAGATCAAATGATAAGGAATCATGGAGTAACCAGTCAGTTTAATGCGGATTCCTCATCTCTCTCAACCCAAATGAGCAACTGATCGTCTCCTGACTCTTCTTCACCTATGTTGTCAAAAGTGTAATATCCTGAGATGATGTTGTTCCAAATCGCACATGGAGAACAGCAGCAGAGGAAATCACTGATCAAGCCGGTGGCCTCTGACTGAATGTCAATACTGCCATGACGGCTAGGTTATGACCATTTGCCCAAGGACTCTTGTCAATGCAACTTTGCTTCTGGTGATTAAGAAAATCACTCTCCCCATTCACCTACCCTAATTAGTTTACTTTGGAAATTAATACAAATAGTAACGCACAAACATAGGCATTCTACTGATGCTTTGATTTTTTATTGACTTTTATTTTGACCTATGTGAGTTGATTCACATTTTATTTCCAGCAAAATTTTCCATGTGATATACAAAGCAGAACTTTGGAGGTTTAACAGCTTTTTTTTTTTAAAAAAAAAAAAATAGAAACAGGGTCTCTCTCTCTGTCACCTAAGCTGAGCTCACTGTAGCCCCCAACTTCTGGCCTCAAGCAATCCTCCTGCCTCAGCCCATCCATAATAGCCTTTTGTATAAATAAGTTGATTTCTAAATGTTCCTACAATGAGAATTTTGAGTCTGCACATAAGTGCAAAGTCAGCTTACCTTCTTCCAACTACCTATATTTGTTTGGTATGTTTTCATAACAAATTAAACTTTACACACCGTTAAGTGACACAAAATTTATTTCCCATTACATTTTGTAAATGTAGCTGATGCAGAGCTGTAAGACTGATTTTTGTACATTCATTTGATGTCTAGCTATATTGCTATATAATTATGTTGATTCTAGTAATTAGAGGATTCTTCAGGTTTTCTATGTACAATCTGTAATAATTGCATTTTTCTTCTTTACAAATTAATATTTTAATTTTAATTTTATTATTGATCATTATTGGGTGTGACATGGTGACTTGGGGTTTCATTTCAACGTACAATGGAAGTGATGATAATGAGAATTTTGTGTCATTTCCTAATATTAAAGAAACACATTTAAAATTGTTTGCCAAAAATTATGTTTTACAAGAATTTGATAGACACTCGTTATTAAGATAAGAATATCTCCCTCCTTTTCTAACTTGCTAAGAATTATATTATAAAGGTTGCTGCATTTTATATTTTAAAAATTCTGCATCTACAAAGAAGAGTGTGCGTGTTTCCCCTTTTAATATGTTCCTGTGATGTAGTACACTTACTTTTTCTCTAATATTAACCTTCTGAGATATATCCAAGTTGGACATAATGTCTTTTTTCTTTCTTTTGGTAATCTTAATAATTCTGGTTTGACACTTTTTTTTTGTTTTTCCTTTCCTCTATTGACTTTGATATCAGCTTTGGTAAAATTCTACTCCTCTCACAGACGTGTTGAGGAACAGTCACCATTTTTGTATTCTCTGAAAAGCCGTTTGTAGAAGATTGGAGTATGTTTTCCCGTAAAACATTAGTAGAATTCATTTATAAAACCAGCCGGACCTGTCACTTTTTTTGTGGGGAGATTTTTACCTATACAACTACCTTCATGGTCATAGAATGTTTAAACAATTTCTCTATTTCTTTTTTAACCTGTTTTTTAAAATGCATTGTAATAGGGGTTTAGCAGTTCTATTAATTTTTAAAATCTATTGCAAATATTTTATTGCATTATTCTGTCTTTAATACTTCAGTGTCACTTATACATATAAATAATCCCAGTTTTCATTTATAGTGTTTACTTTTGCCTTTTCTCTTTTTATGATCACTGTTTGCCTACTTTAAAGATCTTTTCAAAATATAAACATTTGCTTTTGAAAATTCTTTCTAGTGTGTCTTTGTTTTCTGCAATGTTCATTTTTGTATTCATTTTATTATCTTTATACTTCTTATTTAATTCATTTTTATTTTTAAATTTCTGGATATAGATTTGTGGCTCATTAATTTTTTCCTGCCATTTTTTCTGATATATATGTATGTAAACTATGATTTCTTTCTGATGTATTCTTCCTGGTCACTCCTTTATACAGTTCTCACTCGGTCCTCAGTGCTATCATCATATGTAATCTGTGCCCTTAGAAAATTTATATGAACTTGTATTTTCTTGATATATCTGCCCTTTTATTGAACTATGAATTTTTTAATAAGTGTCATACCTAGTTCAACTATGTACTCCTTATGCCTATGCAATTCTTGGAATATGCAAATTTTCACTATTTGTTTAATAAATTAATTAACAAAATGAGTATTTATAAGTCAAGGAATTTAAGCTGTTTGGACATTGCAGTATTAACACTGAAATTAAAAGTGGATTAATAAAATATAGAAAAAATACCTTAAAATTAAGCCTTTGATGTAGCAGCTTGATACATGGCAAATCAGGTAGTACAGAGCAATGAGGAAGGAAGAACTTGTATGTACATTAGTGTTGGAAAATCTGGATAATAAAAGTAGGAAGACACTTACATTACACTCTAACAGACACAAATCTTCCAGTAGATTTCAGACGTAACTATAAAGGTGAGAGAAAACAATATGAGAGAATGCCTTAATGAGAGAAAATATAGGAAAATACTTTCATGGTAGAGAAATCATCAAAATTTCGGAAACAAAAACCATGAGGTGAAAATGTGGTGGATTAAGTTATGTCAAATGTAAGACTTTTTTGACAGAGATAAGGATTGCTATCCTACATAACTATAAAAAAATGTTTAGCCTCTCATGTAGCTAGATTGGGAAACTATGTCATTCTGGCCAGTGAATTACAAGCAAAAATAATAGAGTTACTTCTCATCAAAGATACTTAGGTAAGATGCTGAGGTCAAACCATGCCCTTTATTTTCCCTTCCTCTGAAACAGTAAAAGCCATATTTACATGGTAGATTCAACGGAAGGAAGACTTTCAGATTCCCAAGTCCCCATTCTGAAGAAATTGTTCTGGAGACCGACCAGAATTGCAAAAAACAGGGGTCACTTGTTACTGCAGCATAACTTGTTCCATCCTATTACACATATCAATAAAAGATACTCATATGTAACCAAAGGCTAGAAAAAGATGACCTCATGTCTAAAACCAAAATAACTAAATAAACAATAACTGAAAAAAAAAATGAACTCCTACAAGTCAACAAGAAAAATAAGGGAAAACTAATAAAAACTATGGGCAAATGACAGGAATGTGTAATTCAAAACAGAGGATCACCAAATGATTAATATTTGGTACTCTAATCCTACAGGAAGTTTGTCAGTGTAAATTTTGGAAATAAGAATGCTAAAAATAGAAAAATACCATATGTTGGTAAGAATTTGAAAATATTGAATGTCAAATATACTTCTATTGAGAGTTAAAGTTATTATTGCCCTTCTAAAAAGTGTTCTTGCAGAACTCAGTAAAACTATGTATATAACTTTGGACTCAGAAATTCCACTGCTAGGGATATAAGCACACTCAATTCCATATGATAATTGCTTCTCATTTATTTATAGTAGATATCCACTCTAACTGAAACATAATTAAAATGTAGTGGACTAAATTATAGAATATTGTGCAGCAATTAGATGCTATACATACGTATGTAGATGTATATATATAAATATACATACATACTAACATAGATTATAAAAACAGTATTGTGTGAAAAAAGAGAAAAAATGATTTATGTGTACAAAGATGAATAACATTTATGGAAATAAAAAATGTATACACACAATACAAAACAATGTTTCATACCAAAGCACCTGAGAATTTAAAGACATAGTAGACACAATAGAGTGATACCCATGAGACAGCGAGCAAAGGAAGTATGACATCACATGAGAATGAAGGAGAAGAAAATGAAAAAAAGAGGAACTTCTAGATATAGGTAACTATGATAATGTAGTATTAATTGGAATGTATGGTTAACTCAACAGGCTACATGTGAGGTCACAGAAGAAACTAAATAAAATGATAAAATATTGAGAAAACAAGAGTACTAAGAGGCTGCTGGGTATGGTGGCTCATGCCTGTAATCCCAGCTTTGAGAGGCCGAGGTGGGCAGATCATGAGGTCAGGAGTTCGAGACAGGCCTGGCCAACATGGTGAAACCCTGTCACTATTAAAAACGTAAAAATTAGCTAGTCATGGTGGCAGGCACCTGTGATCCCAGCCACTCGGGAGGCTGAGGCAAGAGAATGGCTTGAACCTGGGAGGTGGAGGTTGCAGTGAGCCACGATTATACCACTGTACTCCAGCCTGGGTGACAGAGTGAGACTCTATCTCAAAAAAAAAAAAAAAAAAAAGTCAAGAAATTCCCAACTGTGGTCTTCACTTGCTTCTGATTTTTAGGCTGATGGAAATAATACGAAAAAGGAGCTCCTTAAAACAAAAGGGAAGATGATAAAGAAACAAAAATCTTTATTTGACCTGAATTTTTATTTTAATATTGGAAGCAACAAAGAAAGTCAATTTTTATGCTCTGCAATTCTATGTTCGATATCTTTATTGAATTACACTCCTACATTATTAAAAGTCATAAACAAATATTTCCGTATCTTAAAATTTTTCTCTTTATTCTTGTATAATCAAAAAGTAATGGGAGGTAAAAATGTTTTTTTATTGCACTACAAGGTAGGTGTATTAAATACAGCTTTGTTTGGTGGGGCTCATTTGAAGTAGATTTTCCCTTCCTAAATATGTTTATTAAAATGAAAGTGAAATAATAAGCAAATTCTAGTGAGTCATCTAGGCAAAATAAACTAGCTTGCCTGGTGACACAAAGAAATACTAGGCAGTATGTGGTTATAATTTTGCACCAATATTCAGATAAATAATCACTGCAGGAAGCACAGCTGGGGTTGGCATTCAAATTCATAAATCTTCAGGTTTTCTAATGGTATCTAATAATTCAAATTCTTAAATAGATTGTGTACTAAGTGAAAATAATGGGACAAGGCCATATTTTCTAACTTCTTGTGGATATAAGTTCACTTGTCTGTTGCAGTAAATTTATGCCAATTTTTTGGACAATACACTGTGTGATTTGTGACAATGGCCACTAACAAAAACTTTTATTCTAAAGAGTTTGCTAATTTTCAAAAGGGCTTTTTGAACATGAAACTCTATACCACTATTTCTTTTCAGCTTTGTGTCAAGAAAAGGTCACTTTATGGGGGTTATTGTTGATGATATGTTAACATTCACAGGAAAGAGACTATAGTTATTTTAGGATCAAGTTGACAGTTATATGAAATGATAATGTAGCTATATTGGGAAATGTAATTAAACTGCCTCTGTGTGTTGAATGATAATTGCAATGAGACTGCTCAGTGAAAATTTGATGATGAGACATGAAGAAATTCAAAGCCCTACTGACTCCTATCTTATTTAGAAATACAAAATTCCACCCAGATTGGTGAAAAGCATTTGGTTCTATGTAAGTGTTAAGGGAACAACCAGCTAAAAATGGTTCTTTTCTCTTAAGTCAGCAAACTGTACTTTTGACAATAGCCTTTCCCCAAACTACAGAAGTCATTCTCCTTGTACAGTTTTGAGCAAACAACACTTCAACCTTTTGCCCATATATCTCTCAATTGTTAGGCACAATACAGGAAACACGAACCTTGCTGGTAAGTGCTGCTCCAAGAGAGGCTTAGCCTGATTTCAGCAGACTCTCAAGGCCATTTATAAAGTCCAGGTGGCCCTGCAATCAGAAGAGCCTCAAAAAGTACTGCTCTTGCCATGAGATTTGTTTCCATTGACTTAGAGATACTACAATTTACTTCAGTGGGTTTTCTAGAGTTGAGCTACCCTTGCATTCCTGGAAGAAACCAACTTGTAAACTGCATATTATCCAGTTGGTTACGTACATTTTAAAATAATGTGTTACTTTTAATTGAATGCATACCACATGTAATAGGACTATGGTTTATTTTCAAGCTTACTTTCTTGAAGAACTATTTTTATTCTCATAAACCAAAAATTTTAGCAAGCAGCTTTAAAAAATTGTCATTGCATCAAAGTGGATGGTTTTGCTATGAAGTTTTGGGTGTTATCAGTTTATTCTACATGTTTGTTTATTACTTTGGCAGTTTGGTTCTGGTTCTTTCTCAATTCTCATAATCTATAAATTGGATCATCTCTCTTCTCTCCACAGTTACCATCTTCTTTCTGATCATTTTGTCCTGTGTGTTTTTTCTCTTTTACTCTTAAAGAGATCCTCTATTCCCCAATATCACTGATATAATTGTATATAGTATAATGATATGTTTCTCTTCTTGGTACCTCTAAAGCACATTTTAATTTGCTGTTGTTGGCTGGTGGCTCACGCCTGTAATCCCAGCACTTTGGGAAGCTGAGGCGGCAGATCACCTGATGTTGGGAGTTTGAGACCAGCCTGGCCAACATGATGAAACCCTGCCTCTACTAAAAATACAAAAATTAGCTGGGTGTAGTGGCATACACCAGTAATCCCAACTACTCGGGAGGATAAGGCAGGAGAATTGCTTGAACCCGGGAGTCAGAGGTGCCCTGAGTGGGGATCATGCCACTGCACTCCAGACTGGGCAACAGATAGACACTTCATCTCAAAAAAAAAAAAAAAAAAAAAATTAAAAAAAATTTGCTATTGGGCTTTTAGTTACTGTTACTCTTACTATCTCTGTTAACTTTTTAAAATTTTATTCTGTATCTCAAAAAGACAGCTCTATTTTCATATTGTTTTTCTTTATTATGTAATATTTATTGAAGACATGTGCATATGTATTTAAAACATTGTTTTGTTTTTGTAGAAAGCCTTTTACATACTTACAATTTATTCTGCACCTATATTAAAGTCAGTCACTTACGCTTTGTTGTGGTTGCCACCTAAATAGTTTTTCTCCATTTTATTCATCCTTGAAAGAATGACGACCAATACATGTCCAATTTTTGTCAATGAGTGTGAATCATCTCTTTGATCTATATCACAATCAAACTGGATGCTGCCCTGAGATACCCTCACACATACTTTTGTTCTATAATACATCTGTTAATGTGGCTCTCCTGGTCTGGACAGATATTTCCTCCTGCTGCCATTTCTAAGTCTTCAGAGTTTAAATATCTTTCTCCATAGTTAATGTGGAGTTAAGTTATAGCTCCTCTCTAGAAATAGTGCATTACATAATGTAATTCCCAGATTATACAACTACTGCAACTCTTTCTGTAAGTCTCTGCTTGGTCTCACATCCTGGATATTCCAGTTACATTTATTTTTACCCCTGGGCATATTCCTGCATTTTTAGGAAGGGACTTCAGAGTTTTTTTCTTTTAATTTAATATTTTATCAGTGGAGATTTTTAATAGAATGAAATATTTAATTTTTAAAATGATGCCGGTTCCTTCATGGTCTCTGAAACTAAAGACAGAGGCCACTTTATCAACTAAGGCCTGGTATCATAAAATGTGACAGACAAATTTCTATAAGCTAAAATTGGAATTCATTCATCCTTGAAGTTTCTCAAAGTCATTCTTTGATTTTTAAACAATGAATAGTTCTTTGTCTAAGCAAAACAGCATTATTAAATTACCTTCAGTAATTGAAAAGGAAGAATATTTGAGTTGCAGGAAGTCCAAAGTAAAATAAAATCATATGAAGTAAACCAAACTTATCTTATAAATACCATATGTGTGGACTCTTTAGACAATGACTTTTGCTGGTTTTATATGAAAGTAACAGAACAGCAGTTTGTATCATTGTCTTAAGCAGAAAAAGTCTGTAACAATTTGCAGAATTAGACAATACTTTTATTTCAGTAAGGTACTCCCCCTTTTTTTATTTTAGTAACAACACGGTTTGAATAATAAGTGAGCTGGCTAAGGTTTTTGTTGTTGTTATGTTGTTTGAAAGCCATTGAAGATCCTGTCAGCCGAACTTGGAATTTGGTCCTTGGTATACCACAGAGCCAACCAACAGCAGCAAGCAGCAGTGAATGTGAGACACAGTAACAAGTTCTCTTTTTTTCTTCCCTGTGTAAGTTAACAAATCATTGTTGTCTCCAGTATACAAAGCCTCAGCACGGACAGTCTAGAGGTAAAATGTATTTCACATTTTGAAAAGGACCAACCCTAAGGCAGTTGGTAAAGTTAAAAAAACTGTCTCTAAAGTCCTTCATTGACTTTCTGAGTTCTTATTTTACTTCAGCCGTAGTCCAGAGACTCAGTGCTTTAAGATGGACACTTCTCCAATTCTTTCTGCCAGATGAGAATATATAAAAATTAAGTCAAAATTGATGTTAGAGTGAATTGATTCAATGATAATTTTCCACATTCCCCACAGTCATTCTCTAGGAATCTTGGTAAAACTTACACATGTCATACAAGAGGGAGCAGGGAATACAAGAGATGTAAGTTAAGATTTTACCTTTCATTTTTATTGGGGAAGATTTACAAATTACTTAAATGTATTCATATTCTCAATATCTTAATTGAAGAATTTCTGTCTTTATTATGAAAATTAAGCAATAAAACAACATAGAGGAAAGTATTTGCCAGTTAATAGGCACTAAAGTCATTTATTTATTTTAAAATGATTTGTGATTTTAGAACTAGAAATCCTGGATAAGAGAATATTTGAGGTAAGTAGGTAATTATATAATCTGCTTATGTACAGAGGCATCCACACTTTTAAAGATTGGGAATCTTAAGCAATTATTTTAGGGAAAAGCTTTTCTCTACTCTCTTGCTAGTACCAAAAAAAAAAAATCTATCATCTTAGGAAGCATTTGGGACGCAGATTCTTCTCTCTTTATTTCATTCACTCTTCCTCATGGAAATAAGTGACATGTATTTGCAGAAATTGAAAAAATGCAATTCTTTCAATATGTACACATAGCTCAGCCTCTTCTGCATTTCTTTCTGGCCTAGCCTGCCTGTAATCCAGGTTTAACTGCTGTTTCCATGTGGAAATATTACTGGGTCAGCGTTCAGCATCTGATTGCTAAGAAGCTGACCTAACAGCCATCTCTCTTTATTTCTTCTCTTGAAGCTTAATAAATGTTGTGCGAGGGTCATTCCTCTTGGAGGTGACTAGGGATGCATCTGTCCAGCAAATGCAGTCTCTTCATGGAAACATCTCACTGGCTAGTTTTAAGGAGAAGTATTTCATCATAGGACTACATTTTAACTTACTCTTTTTTTTTTTTTTTTTTTTTTAGACAGGGTTCCCACTCTGTTGCCCAGGCTGGAGTTCAGTGAGGAGATCTTAGCTCACTGCAACCTCCGCCTTCCCAGCTCAAGCAATTCTCCTACCTCAGCCTCCTGAGTAGCTGGGACTGCAGGAGCAACACCATGCTGGGCTATTTGTGTGTGTGTGTGTGTGTGTGTGTTTGTGTGTGTGTGTACATACACATATATATTTATATATGTATGTATATATGTATATGTACACACACATACATATGTACACAGAAATATATACATATTTCCTTTTTCTTTTATTTACTTTCATTTTTCCGGGGGAGGACAAAGTCTAGCTCTGTCATCCAGACTGAAGTGCAGTGGCCCGATCTTGGCTCACTGCAAGCTCCACCTCCAAGGTTCTCCAAGTAATTCTCCTGCCTCAGTCCCCTGAGTAGCTGGGACTACAGGCACACACTACCACCATGACCAGCTAATTTTTGTATTTTTAGTAGAGACAGGGTTTCACCATGTTGGCCAGGCTGGTCTCGAGCTCCTGACCTCTAGTGATCAGCCTGCCTCGGCCTTCCAAAGTGCTGGGATTACAGGTGTGAGCCACTACGCCCCGCCTATTTTTCCATATTTCATAGATATGGGGTTTCACCACATTGTGCAGGCTGGTCTCCAACTCCTGGGCTCAAAGGATTCCTCCTCCTCGGCATCCCAAAGTGCTGAGATTACAGGTGTGAGCTACCCGCCAGGCCCATTTTAACTTTACTGTTGAATCGCAATCTGACTAGTTTCTATAATCTGAATAGGTTTTGAGCACATAGAGAGAAAGATAGGCTATGATTGGTAAATGAAAACACGTTGTTTATGTCGGGAAAGAAACAATTTTTTCTAAGGGTAACTCATCCAACTGGTACTATTTTATGGGCTTTTTACATCCAAGATGGATATTAAAAGGTCAAGCAATTCTTTTGGAGTCATGTTTCATCAATCCATGATTATAGAGAAGATATATCCAAGCCCAGATATCACATAGCTTTGTGGTTTTCTCACTTTCTATGTCCTCTGAATGCATTCCAAAGAGCCAAGTGATTGTGATGGAGATATCCAGAGCTCACAAGCACATGGGCAAATGAGTGCATTCCAATTTTCTGAGTTTGAGAATGTATTTTGATCAAATGAGTTACAAATGGCATCATTATATTGGAAAGATAAGAATTTCTTGGCCGGGCACTGTGGCTCACGTCTGTAATCCCAGCACTTTGAGAGGCCGAGGTGAGTGGATCACAAGGTCAGGAGTTCGAGACCAGCCTGACCAACATGGTGAAACCCCGTCTCTACTAAAAATACAAAAAATTAGCCTGGCGTGGTGGTGCATGCCTGTAATCCCAGCTACTCAGGAGGCTGAGGCAGGAGAATATATTGAACCTAAGATGTGGAGATTGCAGTGAGCAGAAATTATGCCACTGCACTCCAGCCTGGGTGACAGAGTGAGACTCTGTCTTAAAAAAAAAAAAAAAA
>NW_012114710.1:9639423-9648112 GCF_000951035.1 Colobus angolensis palliatus | reverse complement strand
AAAAAAAAAAAAAAAAAAAAAAAAAAAAAAAGAATTTCTTGGGAATAGTTTTAATTTAAAAAATGTAAAAAATGAAGAAACAAAAACTTAATAAAGAAAACAAAATTTATCAGTTTAGTAGGTATGATGTCATTTTTTCTTAATCAATTAGATATTTATAGTAAAACAATGACATTGCAAGTTCTTCAGGAGTAGATGCTGGATTTGACTACATGAGTAGTTTTAAAATATTTTAGCTGAAAAGTGTTTTTTAAAAAAATATATTACATGTCATGGATAATCTATACAAACCAATGAGAAAGTGGCTAACTAAGGCTAGGTAGTTTGTGGTGTTATGCCATTAGATCACCTTAGGGCCCATGAGTTCCTTCTATGAAACATACTTCCAACATTCCATATAGCATAGTAGAAAATGGCAGTCGTGGATGGTACAGCAGGAAAAAACACACATAATTATACATTCTACCTATTTTGGATCTTATTTTCTCAGATCATCATTTTCCTCTTCAATCATCAGGACAATTATAAACAATTAAAAACAACAAGACCCATAATGTACCAAGCACTAGACCTTATACACTTTATACTTCTGATACAAAATCTGTAAAGTAATAATGTAACCTTTATTAATTATTATTATTAATGGGAAAATGAGTTCACTGCAAATTTTATGCAAGCCTGAATTCACAAATCATTACCATAAGTGTACGTTTTTTGATCTATATTACATTTTATGTAGTGGGATAATTTTAAAATTATAAATATTTTTAAAAGTCAAATAATTCTTCACCAATCCTCCCTAAACATAACATCAATAATGCTTATATTGCTACATTACTACATTTTGATTTTTCAATGCTGAGCATTTTATACCCCAAGTGTCCTCAAACATTTTCATCTCAGGACCCCTTTGCATTTTAAAAATTAAGAAGGACCTCCAAAGAACTTTTCTTTAAATGGGTTATATATATTTATTTTTTTCTAGATACCAAATGCTATTGTTTATTAAGTATCTGCAATGTGCTGGACATACTATGTCATATGTTTACATGTATCATATTTACATTAGATATTATCTGTAAACCTCACAACAACCCTTCAAGACAGGCAATATCAAGTCTATATTTCAAATGGGAAATGAGCTCAGAGAGGACAAATAACTTGCTCAGGTTTC
The DNA here is from genome assembly GCF_000951035.1 of Colobus angolensis palliatus. Classification (NCBI taxonomy): domain Eukaryota; kingdom Metazoa; phylum Chordata; class Mammalia; order Primates; family Cercopithecidae; genus Colobus; species Colobus angolensis. The sequence continues at coordinate 9,646,938 of NW_012114710.1, read as the reverse complement.
TCAGTTTCCATGGAAGTGGCACAGCTAGAATCTGAACACTGCTTGTGACTACTTGGTCAATGGAAGAGAGGAGTATATGTATATGTATATATTTACCATACTACAAATTAAAACTTAAAAATTTTACAAGTTATTTATTAAATTTTAGTGTAATAATAATGTATGCAAATTACACAAATAACATCTTTCTATGAAAAATAACAGCATTTTCTGAAACAAAATTCTTTAGTAAGTCCTGGCTAACACGGTGAAACCGCATCTCTACTAAAAAAATACAAAAAGCTAGGCGGGCGCCTGTAGTCCCAGCTACTCGGGAGGCTGAAGCAGTATAAACCTGGGAGGCGGAGCTTGCAGTGAGCTGAGATCCGGCCACTGCACTCCAGCCCGGGAGACGGGGCGAGTCTCCGTCTCAAAAAAAAAAAAAAAAAAAAAAAAAAATCTTTAGTAAGAAGAGTGGCTTGCTTTATATTTTTGCAAGTATCTTTAATGTCCACTTAATAGAGAATAACTGGACTCTCACATCTACTTCTGTATTGTCTGTCACAAAACATTGTTTTGGTTGAAGTATATGCAGAAAATCCAGCTTCACATCGCATAGACTTGAGAAAGAGAAATTCTGTCAAACAATTGTGGATATTTTTATTTGATATTAAATAAAACCTAGACAAGACCACTTTCTTAACATTTAGCTGCAATATAAAATCTGAAACTACATTAATAAACTCTTACATTAAAATCCGCTGGTCTCTCCTTTCCCTTGAGTATCTTTTACCCAAGTATAGATGAGTTGATAACATGCATACATTGAACATTTGGAAAACATTGGCTATGATGCAGGTCATCCAGTGTTGACACACTCCATTTTTAATATCAAAAATTCATGTTCATTAGTACCACCAGGGACCACATGTGAAAAGTCGTTAAGTATTTGGAGGCTGTCAAGTCATTAAAAAATGTTGCAAAAATTCTCATCTTTATTTGAAAATTCAAATTTTATCACTGACAATAAATGCTGTCTATTAAGTGACAGGCTCACTTTGTTTATTTTTGAGAAAATATGTATCAAATGTCCAAATATGAATACTCATATTTGTACAGCAGTTTTTCTCTTTAATAAAAACAGCATTCCATGTAAAATCTTTAGATCACAACTCAATTACATAAGTACACTTTTTCAAAACAACCATTGCATTCAGTGTCTGGGGGAAGTGTTGTATGTGGACTTACCATTTCATCACACAGAATATTTTTAAAATGTGTACCCAATGGTTACAAAGTAATAAAATTAATATTTTTACCTCATCAAGTAAATTCTTCAGTAATACTCTAAAAAATTCTTCGAAGTATACAATGACAAGGACATCTTGGAGTCGTCTGCTTTCTTTTTGTTGATGCACTGTTGATCAGTAGTTTTAACACCGCTGTGTAATGGAACAGGCAAATAACACTAAGCATTATTCTAAAAATAGTTTTGAGTCCATAGACCACCTTAGAATGTGTTTAGGATTCCCCAGGGGTCTGTGGACCAAACTCAGAGAATTATCACTCTATTCTTCTGTTAAGGAGAAACACCTAGATCTGTTTTATATGCCGATATATGCACAACTCTGCCTGTAACTTTCACTTTTCATTTCCCCTATCCTCCAGAAACAAAGTATGAATAGTAAAATTGTTGCTTTCACAGGAATTAAAACTTATTTAGTTTTCTTGCACTTTTTGTACAGTTTTCATGAACTATTAGGTGTACACTTTGTGTCAAATATGTAGATCTTGCTATATTCGAACATAATAGGAATTGTATCAGGTTCATCTTTCAGGAAGTCTCTGTAGAACTTTCTGGCCTGCTCTAAATTTTATTTGTTAAATCCTAGACTTCCCATAGAATTTTTTACCCTCTAATTGCCATTTTTCATAATCTTGAGACTAACCTTCCCCATTCTCTTCTTGGTCTTTCTATTTTCTATATCCTACAGCTCTTTCTTAGATCGCTCCTTTATTTTAATGGAGTCACCTGTTCCAATCACTTCCAAAGAATAGAATCATGTGATATAAATGTCTTAGACCTTGCTAGTCTACAAGTTCTGAGGTACATTCACAGTCAAATGTTAGTTTTCCTGGGTATGGAATACTAGATTGAAAATATCTGCCCTCAGGATCTAGAAAGCATTTCTCTGCCACCATCTGCTTCTCAGACTTGGGTTGACAAACTCTGGTGCCATTTTCATTCTTGGTTCTTTTCTCTCTGAACCATGTTTAAATTTTTATTTTGTTTGCTCCAACAATGAGAAGTATTACGATAATGTGTCTTGGTGAAAGTCTTCTATTTTCTATTTTGTTGAGAACTCAGTAGGTGTTTGGTCCTGTTAGATATGAGTTCTAAATTTCTCTTCAAAGAATCAATATGTCAGTATGTTCAATTCTTTGCCTTCTACTTTTAAACTTCATTGTAAAGCAACCCTTTTTGATCACCTGCTCCACCCTGATTCTTTCTAATTTCCTGCTCTGCTCTAACCATTTTTCCCGCCAAACCACTCACCCCTTCAATCTCTTTAAATTAGCCAATCGGAATTAATTTAGCCTGCGAAGTCTAACCCTAGCAAACAGGGAAATGACACAGCAGCAGGGGCCACGGGCGTCAGGAATAAGAACCACTTCCCCTCCCTTGTCCAAGGTTACACTCACCATTACTCAATCTGTGAAGGTGCACCCTTCTGCAGAAGTAACTTGCTTTGCTGAGAAGAAAAAAAGAAAATTTGATATTTAAAAGTTATTTCTTTTGTGGCACCAAAACTTTATAACAGTCCCAGGAAATATTCTTGAATCACATTGTCACTAATGTGTTCAACTCCATTTTCTCCATTTGATCGTCTTGAAACTAGTAGGATTTTGATACTGAACAACATGGACTAGTCCTGTAATGTTGCTATATTTTTCTTTCTGATCTATTCATATTTTTCTTTTTCATTTGGTTCTCCTTTTGCTTAATTTTGCTAAAATTTGACTTCAACACTTCTATTAGTATTTTTGTGTCTAGTAGCATGATTTTTGTATCCAAGTGCTCTTCTGAATTCTTTATAAATTCTCATTTTAAATACAAAAATCTATTTAAAAGTATCCTTCTCTTATCATATGAAAACAAATTCTGCCTTACTGCTCAGGATATTCTTTAATTTTATAAATTATCATTTCATATTACTTCCTCCAGGTAGCTGGGTTTTTGTTTTTGTTTTAGCTTTCTGTCTCTGTATTTTATTAGATATTATCCATAGTCACTTTCTTATTATATCAGGGGCTACAAAATTATTAGTAGCTCTTTGTGTGTGAGAGGGCCTCATTGGCTATCACCCTTAGAGTAAGATAACTTAGTTAAGTCATTTTTTAAAATTTGGAACTGATATTGTGAGTATCTTTAGTTCCCATGTTTTGGGCTTGTCAGATATCCCAGAGATGTCTTCTCCAATTTTCTGCCTGCAGGGTGAAATTTTGGCTGATAGTAATCTTTGAACCAGATGTAGTAAGAAAGATAAAGATTTCAGTGTTTAGTGTGTAAACAGTCACTTAATGTCACTATTTTCAACATAATACATCCAGCCTCAACTGTACTTGTTATCCTCCAATGAATAGATTTTTCTCTTTGACAATGTCCTGAGAATTACCTGCATGCTGCATTCCTGGAGAGGTTGAAATAGGCCACCCATCCAGATGTACAGAATGTAAGGGAACACAGGAAATACAACTGCTGCCAGGTTGGTGGGCCTTTGGTATCAACTCGCTTTTTAGTTTACTACAACTGTTTTTGGTTTATAGCTTTGAAAATTTGATGAGTTACTTATCCTTCATTGATCTGTTTTCCATCTTCTAAAAGTGGATTGCTACTATCAGACTTTTGTCTTCATCATTATGGTTTTATATATTTTGTAAAAAATTATCTTATAAGGGCTTCTGGTGGGATTGGAGGTCAATGTTTGCATTAAAACTGCCATTTTATACAGTAGCCAGCTAATACAGCCTTATGTGCAAATGATTTTTGAATACATAAACTTTTATTATAACATACATATAGATAAGTACATAAACCATAAGTATACATGACTATAACCAGAAAAAGAGCCTGACCATTATTCAGTTACCAGTAGCCTCCTTCACATCCTGAGCCCAAAGGTAAGTATTATTTTGATATCTATCACCACAAATTATTTATTTAGTTATATTGACTATTTTTGAACTTTATATAAATGGATTAAAACAGTGTGTACTCTACGCCACCCTTTTTATTCAAATTTATTTTTGTGGAAATCTTTCATACTGTAGGATATAACAATATTTGCACACTTTCATTGCTGTATATAGTTTTCCATTTATAAACCTAATAATGGGATTTTTACTTGTTTCCAGTTGTGGAGTATACATAATGCTGCTATTAAAATTCCTGCCCATGACTTTTGTCGTACATGAAATTAAATTTCTTTGGCTATATATCCAGAAGTGAAATATCTTCCTCATAGGTGATGTGCATTTTAAACAAAACCCTACACTCTCAAACATTTGGAACTTTTAAAATTATTGAAATATTAAGTAAAGAATTCCAAAAGTCCTCATAGAGTAATTCATCATTTCTTACACAAGGAAAATAGAGTACTTTTGTTTGGTTTTGTATAGAGAAATTTTTAATACACAAGATTTCCAAATAAAGTTACAGTGGGATGGGTGGGGGTTAAGAAATAAAAAGTAACATTCGTATGTCACTAATATGAAATGCAAATAAATTAGCATAGGAAAGCTCCTCTGAAAGATGAACAAATACTAATCATATTCCAGGATATTGACTGGAATATATTTAGCATCAGGAAGCACAAGCAGTTCAAATGTTTCATAAGCTCAGGGTCTATTCCTAATAAACCAAATTCAAAGTGTAAGGAGCATAGATTCTCTTTCCAATCTTGCTCATATGCAGCCTTTTGATGAATGGTAACTTCTGGAATTTAGGGTCACAGCCTACCGCTCTAATTTTGCTTCCTTTGCCATTGTTCCTTCTGCTTATATTCTGCACCCCCCAAAAAAGTTATTATCACAGTATCATCAAAACTTTCACTCTCATTTTTTACAAGTTTTATTACTCAATATCTAGGAGGAGGATATTGTATTCCAGAATACTATATCTAAATTGATAATTAAAGGAAAGAATGTAAATTTCCACATTGTCTGTAAATTTTTATCACTTTTATTTGTGCTAAAAGTATGCCTCCTCTAATTTGCCCCATTCTCTTATTAGCTAAAACTTACATTTCTCATGCATCTTGTTTTTCTCTTGCAAGAAGGCCACTCATTTCCTCAATTTTTCCATCATCATAATGTTCAGAAGGTTCTAACATTCCTCAGGTTCCACACCGTCTTCCAACTATCACTCCTCCCATGAAACTCCAAGCACACCACCTTCTTATCCTTGTCACAATTACCCATTAATTTTAGAGTCATAAGATGCTATTTTGAAAAGACTATTGCACCTGACTCACTTTCTTCTCACCTTCATATTCTACCATCATGAGTATACCAATATGCATCATTATCACCAACATACATCATCTAAAGTTAAGTTCCTGTAATGTAATGTTTGTTTTAATTCAACCACCTTTCTACTTTGGTGTAATTTTTATATGACCACAAACTAAACTTGATGCCTTTTCCCCCATAATATCTCCCATATATTGATATGTGAAATTTCTCTTTTCATATCCTTCTTTTACCACTATTTCAATCATTCCACTGAATTCACACTTCAACTACAGGAAATCTATCCATTTGTTAAATCTTCATAAGTACCATGGTCTTCCAGTTCCTTCAGAGCTTTTTCAGTTCCTTTATTTTTTTCAGATAGTTCAGCTCTACTTTCACTTGAACCTCATATCCCCACAACCTTCCACTATACTTGATCTTGATTCCCAACCATGGTTCAAACCAACGGTCTCTTTGTATTATCTGAATAAAACCATATAATCTGGAAAAACCAATAATTCCCAACTTCAAATAGACCCTCAACTGTTGCTTGATGGTTTTTGCACAAATTTCTAGTTGTTTAACTTTTCTGTTTTCTTTTGTGGCTAGTCTTAACCACTTCCTTTCACTCAGCCAAACCAAACTAAACTAAACAAACAACATAAACTATCCCGTTAAAAAAAATGAATACTTGAAATATGCTCAAATATAACCAGAAGGCCACATTTCCTGGCATCTTTCCTATAGTCTCCATCTCAAGCCAAGGTAATCTTGCCCACTTGTGTCACTGCCAAGAAACCCTTCCATTCTTCTCTGAACTTGCAACCTTATTATCTTCTCCCTTATTCACCTTCATCATTTTTTCCTGTCAGTCATCCTAGAAATATGTTAAGCATCCCTCATTCAAAATAAAATATTAATATTTAAAATCCTCCCTTAAAGAGGGAGTAACTTTACAACTGAGAAACGTATAAACCTTACTTCAGTTAGGTGACCAAGGTCAGCACCAACAGTCATAAATCATGCTGATGGTATGTAACTTTGATATGATATAGTGAAATACCACTTTACTTCTTTAGTCTTCCTTCCCCAAGCCCATGCCTTTTTAAACTATGAGGAATGGTGCTCTCCTAAACTGGCAAGGTAAACCAAAACAAGGAAAGTCTGAAAAGTTGTCACAGTCAAGAGTAGCTAAAGAGACGTAATGACTAAATATAAGGTGGTGTCCTGGATGGAATCTTGGACCAGAAAGGGGGCATTAGGCAAAAATTAAGATAATCTGAATAAACTATGGTCTTTAGTTAATAATAATGTCTCAGTATAGGTAACATATATACCATAAAAAGTAAGATCTTAATAATAGGTTAAACTGTGTGTATGGGGGGAGCAAGACATGGGAACTCTCTTTACTATCTGCTCAATTTTTTTGTAAATCCAAAATTATTCTAAAAATTAAACTCTTTTAAGAAAATTAAAACGATAAAGGTAGGTCAAGAGTTAGACAGATGGACAGGAAACAATTACCTGTATTAATAAAGCTTATATTTATATTAACAATTGAAGCTTAAGTCTATGACTATAATCTATTTTCTGATTCTAAACTCCAGAATTTGTCAGAATAATGAACAAAGTACAGCTTAAAATGGAAAAAGCTAGGCTTCTCCTTGTTAAGATACTTCTTTAAAACTTACAAGTGTGGGGGACAAAACTAAGCAGACCAGAGCTGCATATTCTGGGCAGTCAGTTCTCAAGAGATAGGAAAGAGGAAACAGATCTTATCTGCAAATGCTAATTTGTAGCCCCCAAAATGCCACTGGAATTTTTTGGGAGAGGATAGTGTGTGTGTATAGCTAATCAAGGCCTCTTGACACAGAAAAAAACAGCAGAATGGGATTTCCCTCCGAGAGAGAAGACTAATTCCAAGAAAACTTCTCATAACATTTCCCAGTTACAAAAGAAAAAAAAAGAAAGAAAGAAGGAAGGAAGGAAGGAAGGAAGGAAGGAAGGAAGGAAGGAAGGAAG
>NW_012114710.1:9635536-9639373 GCF_000951035.1 Colobus angolensis palliatus | reverse complement strand
AGAAAGAAAGAAAGAAAGAAAGAAAAGAAAAGAAAGAAAAAGAAAAATCCCCCCTTAGGTTTCCTGATGTGAGTTCAGCTGATAGAATCTGAACAAGTCTAGGAGAACATCCCCCGGAGGGGGAACCAGCGTGAGGTATCAGAACCCAAGTGTGATGAGGAGAGTATTCACACAGACAAAGGGGTAGCAGTAGCAATGGAAAACTGGTAACATGTTGGGGTATTTGATTTAAAAAAGTAACTATATAAAAGATAATAAGAGCCATATATCTTACTATCTTACTGCAAGAGAAGAGTAACACAAAGTAGGACCATCAAACTGTAGTGGATAGTTGACAATGGAAATATTTATGTGAAGTGAACTTATAGTTTTCATCGTGTTTACAGACAACACATAAATACATATATTGAGCATAACTAGGTACCAAATTTTAGCTTATAAATACAATTTTGCATTAAAAGCAACTGAGACTCTTTGAAGAGATGACTACTTTGAGGTCAGCAGGAGGGAAAGTACAAGTCTGCAATATCTCACACCACTAAGTGGAGACATTATCAAGAATGATGAGGATATGGGAAAAGGGTACAGGTGCCAGAATGAAGAGGATCTCACTCCCAATTTCTGGAACTAGTTGAGCGTCAAAATAAACAATAGAAGTAGTAAATTATAACTCATCAAAGAAGAGGAATTTGTAGAGATATAAATCAATTAATTAATTGCAAGTTTAATGATGAATACAGTTTTATATAGATTCAAAATATCTTCCTACAAAAATGTTATGCATATAAAGAAAAAATACCTCCATATCATAGATGTAGACAATACCACTTGAATCTAGTCATCAAAGTGGACATCATAAATAATGGGAAAAATTACAAGCATGCCCACCTAATAGAATGAGAATATGGCATAACGTCTATTCTACCAAAGATGTAGCACTTGACCCTAACCATGGGAAAACTGAGAGACATACTACAGAATATTTTAACTGTAATCCTCAATAAAGAAAAGATAATAAAATCAAGGAACGACTGAGAAACTGTTTCAGAGTGAATGAAAGCAAAGATTTCTGAAAACTAAAAGGAATGCATGATTTCAAACTGAATATTTTTGCTATATTGAAGGTTATTGTGACATTTCATAAAAGTTAAGTGAGATTAGAGTTAAATGGCAATTGTGTCAATATTAATTATGTGGTTTGATGGTTAAATTGTTACCATAAAGGAGAATGTTCTTGTTTGTAAGAAAAATCTACTAAGGAATTCAGAGGTGATGTGGCATCAGGTTGACAATCTACTTTCAAACAGTTCAGAAAAATAAGTGTTTTGCATTGTACTCACAAGTTTCCTTTAAGTCTGAGATTGTCTAGAAAATTTACCCCCGAAGAATCTGCCTCATTCTCAGGTAAATAGTTCACTTTAATCTTATGGTTGTTAAACTTCTTAGAAGATGTGTCTCTTCCACATCCCCATTTTTATCAACTGTAGCTTGAAATTCTTCCAACACTAATCTAACAAATTACTGTTATCTTAGAAGTAACTGATGGCATTCCTTTTTATTTTTTAAACATTTATTTTCCTAAATCTAAAATAATATATATTCATTAAAGATAATTTGCCATTTATAGGAAAAAATAAAAGTGAAAAAAAAAACTGTATTCTGATCACCAAAGGATGACTATAACTAAAATTTGGGCCTTTTGCCTTCTGATCATTTTATTTTGCAGAAATATACTTGCCCTCCAATCATCCTTTCCAATCATAGATGTATTTCTGAAGTGGGTTTATGAGCATGGTCTCCAATTGCACCCTTTTCATTAATTCATGGCCTTAATTTATCTTGTTTTATTATCTATCATTTTGTCAAAACTGCCTTTATCAACGTCCTCAACAATATTTGCATAACCAAATTCATTGAATAGTTGTCATGTCTTCTAATATTTTAATTTGACCAATATTTACACAGTTGAAAATTAACCCTTCCTTGAAATAACTTGGAATTACACGTTGCTTGGAATGAAGTCACTCCTGTTTTTCTTTTTTGTTAACTGGCTCCTCCTTGGTTGCCCTTTCCCAGGTGCTTTTGTTGGTTCCTTCTCATAGCTCCACATTCCAAAGGTCTGAGTGTCCCAGACTTTCATGCTTGGACCTTTTCTATATTTACATATGGATCCCTAAATGAATTATACATGAAGTCATTATGTTCTCATCCTATATAATGTATTTATGTATAATCAGTTATTTTCCATTGATTTATATGTGTATTCTTACACTATTACCCATGATTACTGCAGCTTTCTAATAAGTCTTGAAATCAAGTAATATAAGGTACACAGCATGCTGCTTTATTTTTCAAATTACTTATCTTGTTGGAGATCCTTGTATTACCATATAAATTTTAGAATCAGCTTATTAAATTTACAAAAGAGCCCACTATCATTTGAAATTTAATTTTGTTGAAATTGTAAACCAATTTGGAGAAAATTAATGTTTTAACAATATTAGATTTTCTGATCAAAGACAACATGTAGTGTCATTTATTAAGGTCTTTAACTGCAATGTTTTGCAGATTTCAGTTTTGAATTTTCTAGTATTACATAGTTTGGGATGATATTATAAATGTTATTCGTTTATTAATTTCAATATTCAGTCATTTGGTTTTAGTGTTTTGGAAATGCCAAACATCTTTATTGTCCTTGTATTCAATGAACTTAGTAACACCCTTACCCTATTTAGTAGCTATTTGTGTATTTGTTTATTTTTTATGTTTACAATCATGTCATCTGTGAATAGTGTCTTTCTTTTTTCTTTCTAATCCACATGATTTTCTTTATTTTTCTTGTTATATATTAGTGTCTAGGTTCTGCTGTATGATGAAAATGTTTAGAGTATGTATTCTTTTTTTGTAGTGGCAACTCATGTTTATTCATATAACTGATAATTCCTAAAATATCAGAAGGGAATAGTAAACAGAAAATATATCAATCCATGAGGAATCAAAAGAAGAAAGGAAAAAAATGATAACAGAAATAAGCATAAGCCTAACTATATCTGTAATCTCAACTAAAGTGAATAAAATTTTCCATTATAAGATATATTTTCAGACTGAATTTTAAAAATCCAGTTACTATATGATATATATTTTTTATTATACTTTTACTATACTTTATGTTCTAGGGTACATGTGCACAACGTGCAGGTTTGTTACATATGTACACATGTGCCATGTTGGTGTGCTGCACCCATTAACTTGTCATTTACATTACATATATCTTCTAATGCTATCCCTCCCCCCACCCCACAACAGGCCCCATTGTGTGATGTTCTCCTTCCTGTGTACAAGTGTTCTCATGGTTCAATTCCCACCTATGAGTGAGAACATGCGGTGTTTGTTTTTTTTTTGTGCTTGCAATAGTTTGCTGAGAATGATGGTTTCCAGCTGCATTCATGTCCCTACAAAGGACATGAACTCATCATTTTTGATGGCTACATAGTATTCCATGGTGTATATGTGCCACATTTTCTTAATCCAGTCTATCATTGATGGACATTTTCGTTGGTTCCAAGGCTTTGCTATTGCAAATAGTGCTGCAATAAACATACGTGTGCATGTGTCTTTATACCAGCATGATTTATAATCCTTTGGATATATACCCAGTAATGGCATGGCTGGGTCAAATGCTATTTCTAGTTCTAGATCCTTGAGGAATTGCCCCGCTGTCTTGCACAATGGTTGAACTAGTTTACACTCCCACCAACAGTGTGAAAGTGTTCCTATTTCTCCACATCCTCTCCAGCATCTGTTGTTTCCTGACTTTTTAATGATTGCCATTCTAAC
>NW_012114710.1:9634251-9634658 GCF_000951035.1 Colobus angolensis palliatus | reverse complement strand
TTTGTCAAAGATCAGATGACTGTAGATGTGTGGTATTATTTCTGAGGGCTCTGTTCTGTTCCTTTGGTCTATATCTCTGTTTTTTTACCAGTACCATGCTGTTTTGGTAACTGTAGCCTTGCAGTATAGTTTGAGGTCAGGTAGCTTGATGCCTCCAGCTTTGTTCTTTTGGCTTAGGATTGTCTTGGTAATGCGGGCTCTTTTTGGTTCCATATGAACTTTAAGATAGTTTTTTCCAATTCTGTGAAGAAAGTCATTGTTAGCTTAATGGGTATGGCACTGACTCTATAAATTACCTTGGGCAGTAAGGTCATTTTCACAATATTGATTCTTCCTATCCATGAGAATGGAATGTTCTTCCATTTTTTTGTGTCCTCTTTTATTTCACTGAGCAATGGTTTTTAGTT
>NW_012114710.1:9628133-9629678 GCF_000951035.1 Colobus angolensis palliatus | reverse complement strand
AAAAAATGACAAAGGGGATATTACTGCTGACCCCACAATTAAAAGAACTAGAGAAGCAAGAGCAAACACATTCGAAAGCTAGCAGAAGACAAGAAATAACTAGGATCAGAGCAGAACTGAAGGAGATCCAGACACAAAAAAACCCTTCAAAAAATCAATGAATACAGGAGCTAGTTTTTTCAACAAAACTGATAGACCACTGGCAAGACTAATAAAGAAGAAAAGAGAGAAGAATCAAATAGACGCAATTAAAAAAATGACAAAGGGGATATTACTGCTGACCCCACAGAAACACAAACTACCATCAGAGAATGCTATAAACACCTCTACGCAAATAAACTAGAAAACCTAGAAGAAATGAATAAATTCCTGGACACATACACTCTCTCAAGACTAAACCAGGAAGAAATTGAATCCCTGAATAGACCAATAACATGCTCTGAAATTGAGGCAATAATTAATAGCCTATCAACCAAAAAAAGTCCAGGACCGGATGCATTCACAGCTGAATTCTACCAGAGGGACAAGGAGGAGCTGGTACCATTCTTTCTGCAACTATTCCAATCAACAGAAAAAGAGGGAATCCTCCCTAACTCATTTTACGAGGCCAACATCATTCCGATAGAGTGTGTATTCTTGTCTTGTTTGCAATCTTAGGGGAAAAGATCTCAGTCTTTTAGCATTAAGTATGACTTCAATATAAGCCTTACTTACTTGATGGTTAAAAGAATTAGTAACTTTCCTTCCATTCCTACTTGGCTGAGTGATTTTATCATAAGTGTCGAATTTTTGACATTTTTTAGGCCATAAGATGTTGTTCTCTTTTATTTTGACTAAATGGTGAAGTATAATGATTTGCTCCTAAATATTAATCCAATATTTCATTCCATGGGGTTGAGTGGCAGTGTGGGGGCAGGGGAGTGAAGACATTTGTTCATGATATCTTATATATTGCTGTATTTGATTTATGATTATTTTAATGATTTTTACAGCTATGTTCATGAGGGATACTGTTTCTGTCTGGTTTAAAGTTCAAGATTATTCTTGTTTCATACAATGAGTAATGGGGTATTTTAATCTTTTCTATTTTTTTGAAAGATTTTATGTTAATTTTGCTATTATTTTTTATTGACTATTTTATAGCATTCACCAGTAGAGACCAGTTGGCCTGAGATTTTCTTTAATAATAGGCTTTTAATTAAGTTTACATTTTTAAAACAGATATAAGGATTTTTAAATTTTACTTCTTGATTCAATTTTGGTAAATTGTAACTTTCAAAAAAAGCTCTATTTTATCTTGGTGTTAGACTTATTGATGTAAAGTCATTGAATGATTCCTTACTGTCATTAACATCTATAGAATTGATAACATCATCTCCCTTTCATCCTGATATTGCTCATTTGTCTCTTCTGTTTTACTTAATCGGTCAGATGGAGATATTTACAAATAACTAGGTTTTGCCTTCAAAGATTTTTTTTAATTATTTGTTTTTCTTGCACTGCTTTCTATCTGTTATTATAATTTCCTTCTTTCTTTTTTTTTTT
>NW_012114710.1:9594354-9622458 GCF_000951035.1 Colobus angolensis palliatus | reverse complement strand
AGTTCAAAATGCAGAAATCACCGGTCTTCTGTGTCCTTCGCGCTGGGAGTTGGAGACTGGAGCTGTTCCTATTCGGCCATCTTGCTCCGCTCCCCTCCTTCTTTCTATTTATTTTGGGCTTAATTTAGTCTTCATTAATTAGATTCTTGTGGTGTAAATTTAAGTCATTTGCTTTTGACATTTCCTGATTTTTAAAATAAGCAATAAATTATAAATTTATTTCTAACTGCTGTTTAAGTTGCACTACACGTTTTTCATGTGTGGTTGTTTCATTTTTCACTAGTTTCAGAATACTTTGAAATGCTTGTGTTGTTTTTTTCTCTCCATGGATTATTTTGAATTGTACTGTTTAATTTCCAAAAATTTGTGATTTTTTTCAGTTAACCCTGTTATTGATTTGTAGTTATAATAAAAGAACATACTCTATATGATTTTAACTCTATTAAATTATTAACTGCATATCCCAGTTTGCATTGGCCAGAATTCTAGATCACTTTAAAAAAATGACATACTCTGCTGTTGTTGAGTGGGTATATTATATTCTGATTACTTATTTATCAATAACTGAGAGATGAGTATCTAAATCTCCAATTATAATTGTAAACTGATCAATTTCTCCTGTTAGTTCTGTCCATTTTACTTAACGTATTTTAAGCTCTATTATTGGTTGCATCCTCATTTATAGCTTCTTAATAAATGCAACCCAGCTCTTTAAATTATCCCTATATATGCTGGTAATATTTCTTTTAATCTTATATTTATGTGGTCATTACAGCTTTATTATTCTTAGTGTTTGCATAGTACACTTTTTATCATCTTTTATTGTGAATCCATCTGTGCATTTATATATAAGTAGGTTTATTGTGACACCATATAGCTGGATGTCACTTTTAAAGATTTAATCTGCCAAGATTAGCCTTCAGATTGGTGTTTTTAGACCACTGATATTTAATGAAAATTTGACAAGATTTAGTTAAAATATACCTGTAATTTATTTTTTCCATATATTATTTCTGTATTTTTTTCTATTTTTCTTTCCTTCTTTTAGAAGGAAATTTGAATCGCTTTTTTTTGTTGTTTTTATTATAAGTGCTTCATTTAATGCCACTATTGGTTTATTAACTATACTTCTTTAATTATCTTAGTAGTCATTCTATGGTTTACAATATGTATGTTTAGAACAAAAATGAAAATGTTACAGAACACTGATAGATTCTGGATATATTTTGAAAGTAAAGAGATGATGATCTCCTAATGAATCGGATATTGTGTGTTAGTGCAATGGAGAAGACAAAGCTGATTCCAAAGTTCTTTGTGTGAGGATAGAGTTTTCAAATGAATGAAAAGGATAAACATATAGTAGGTTTGGGTTTGGATGTAGAAACCAGGAATTCTCTCAGTTTTTGATATATTGTTTAAAAGAGACATCCAAGTGAAGAAATTAAGTACTCAAATATTAAGTTAAAAGTTTGGGAAACATATCTAATCTGAATTTGGGTATTATAACATAAGAATGTTATTTAAATCAGAAGACTAAATGAAGTTATCAAGATTGTGAGTGTAGGTAGACAAGAAAAGAGGAAGAAGGACTAAGCTGAAGGACTCAAGTATGCATTAAACTTGAGAGGTAAGAAGAAACTAGTAAAGAAGACTGAGAAGAAAGTAACAGTGAGAAAAAGGAAAAGAGAATATGTTGCCCTAGAAAGTATTATCTCCTTTCATTGCAGGGTTCTCCTACATGCAATGCAACTCTGCATTTATGTCCCACATTAATCAGATAGAAAGTTATATCTGATCTACCAGTTAAATATTTCTGAATGATACCTCATTTCCACTGCCTTGCTTAAAATTTCCTTTGCGTGTCACTTGCAGCTCCTGAGGAGTTCCCCCTTGGCCTACATGTTCCCAGTCTCTTATGTTATCTGTCGTCCATACTGTAGCCACAGTAGCAAGCAGTTTAAAGAAAAAAATGCAATCAACTGTTTACAAGTCTTTGGAGTGTCTTATTATCCAAAAGATAAATTTCTAAGTCCTTAGTATGATTTTCAAGTTCCCTCACAATCTACCTCCTAGTTATCTCAAAAATCTCAACCCCCTCACTTCATCTATATCCCAACAGTATAGCCATACCATGTATTTATCATATTTATCAATACTTCTGCCTGGAGCAATTGTTTTCACACAGTCAATCTGCATTTATTCTCTCTAGTCCAATCCAACTGATATGTCTACTAGAAAGTTTTTCTTATTATCCCTAGGCAAAGATTCCCAAGAATTTTATTCATAACTCCATTACAAGATAGTTATGGGTTAAATTGTGTCCTCCTTCAAAAAAAAAATTACATTGAAATCCTAACTACTTTCATTACATCAGATTTTGAACTTATTTGAACTTTTTGAACTTATTTGGAGGCAAAGTCAGCAAAGAGGTCATCAAGTCAAAATGAGGTCATTAGGATGGGCCCTAATACAACATAATTTGGAGATAGACACACACAGGTAGATACCATGTGAAATGAAGATAGAGATTGGAATGATGCCTCTGCATGCAACATTAAAGATTGCCAGCAAACTACCAGAAACCAGGCAAGAGGCTTAGGGTGTCTTTTCTCTCATAGCCCTCAAAAGGGACTAACTCTGCCAACACCTTGATTTTAAACTTCTAGCCTCTAGAATGTGAGACAATATATTCTGGTGTTTAAGCCATACGGTTTGTGGTGTTTTGTTACAGTAACCCTAGCAAATTAATACAAGAATATAAATCTACTTTTAGTTGTTTTTGTACCTATTTCAATGTATACTAACAGAATAATTTTTTCATCACTGATCCACCAGCATTTGGTGAATATAGTAGTTTTTAAAACGGGTATCTATCTACCTTAATAATACAAAAGTATTTGTGTGTATAAACACAGAGTCCTAAAGATATTTCTATTGGTCTTCGATGAAATGAAATACGTTCTTGGAAAAATACAATTAATTATACTTGTGTGTATTATATGATTCTGTTATGTTTTAAATATTAAAACTTCATTTTGCAGTTAGTTTAACCATTTCCTGCAGAGACTTCATCTTTAATAGCAACGTTCTCCTCCGATTCAGGTACCATGTATGTCTAAATTAGCCTTTCAGCTACTTAACAAAGGAAAAGACTATAAGCTCTTCTGAAAACATTAAGTAAGAAAACTATAAAGTAACCTAACAAAGGGACTAGGAAGTAGAGTTTAAAAAAATCAACTAGCAAAACAGTGTACTTTAAATATCAAGAAGACTACAACAAATTAACATGATTAACATAAAATCCCAAGGCCTCAACGCTTCAGTTTTATTAACCAGCAAGTAGAGAGGTGAGATATAGACAAGGGAAGGCAGAGCCTGATCTGAATCCTACTCAGTTCTGTTCTTCTGACATATAGACCTCCTGGACAGAAATAAAGTTAAAAGGCCCCGTTTTTGACTGGAAGAAGTTGAAAGAAATCTCCAGTATGTGACGATTTCCCTATTTCATTGTCAACCAAATACTTTCAGAAAAAATTCCAGTATCTAATATGTACCAAACACTTTCTAGACACTACGAAAGTACCCAAGCCTCATGTAGCTTTTATTCTCACGGGGGAAATGTACAAACAAGTTCAGTAAGTTAAAGACATAGTAAATTTTCTCCTTTGCTACATGCAATGGAGAAAAATAAAGCTGGGTTGTCAAATACAGAATACGCTGGGAATGAATGATTGAATCTGTAGGTAAGGTAACCAGGGAGAAGACTTCAGTAAGATTATATTTGTGTAGAGACATAAAAGAGTTGAAAAACAGAGCCATATTTAATCCTTCTAGGAGAAGAACATTCCAGCTACAGGGGGAAATAAGTGCAACAGTGAGAGAAGGCTTCACCTTGCATGACTAAGGAAGGCTAGGAGACCATGAGAGAATGGGTAAGGTCAGAGAGGCAATGGGAGAAAAATAAATTACGTAGACCTTGAAGCCATTGACTTCTTGCTGTTGGTATTGAAAATAAATTGAAATAGGTCAAGGATGGATATAGGCAGGTAAGTTTAGAGTACCGCAATAATGCAGGTAAAAGACAATGATGATAAATGTTTTCCAGTTCTTTTCCTGCAAGAACAATGAAGTGTGACGCATGGATTGAGTTTAAACTGTATCTGGGAGCAGGCAAGAACTCACTTGAGGCCAATGCTGGTAATTTTTATCCTATTTGCAAGGTCAAGAACAAAAGTACAAGTTGATCACAATAATTTTTAGCTGCTGTTTTCAGGGATAATTCACTTGAGATTTGAGAGCCACTTGGAGCTGAATATGGTGCTCCACAGACTTAATAAACTGATAAGACCACATGGGTCCTTAGAATACATTTTGGCCTAGGCTCCATAGGCAATTCTCTACTCAAGGAGTTTAGACAATTTATTTTCCTCTTTGTGTTTTGTGGTTCCATTTTGTATTTGCCTTAGCAAAAATGCTATTTATAAAATATGGAACTGAATAGATTATATTAAAGAATTATCATTGATAGAAGAAACTTCTGAGTGACTTCTTATGTTGTTTCATTTGGCCAGTAGCAATTTTTTATAAAACCTGTAACATCTTTCTTAATTAATAATTTTTCTGAACATTACTATGAAAAATAAGTAAGAAAATACTATGCACTTATAATCTTTTCAAAATTCCAATTAGTCATGTAAATATAGTGTCTTTTTTTTATTTGACTTACACTTATCTCTTATTTGACCTTAGAAATTTAAGAATGTTCTATTATCTTTTGAATTTATTTCCTGAAATGTCATGTCTTCCTATACTATCACATTCTATAATGTCTACCTTTATATAGGCTCAAACACTATTCCTGCCACATTTCTGTTTTCAAAAAGAGAAAGTTAATACAGTTTTATGACTGCACCTTTAAATTCTGAGGTCTGCTTTTCTATAGGAAATATTTCACTAATTTATACTAACCCTAAATTTATGCAAAAATATAAACCTGTTGTATTTTTACCCTTCCTATTCCCATTCATCAGTCACCTCAAAAGCCTTTTTTATATATAAATCTCATTACCACTTGAGTAGATTCTTATTTTCCACAAAAGAAAATAAACTCAAGGTACAAGCAAAGAAGAGCCTAGGAAAGTGGTTCATGACAGAACAAAGCTGCTAATAACACCCTCAGTGTTACTGCTGAAACAGCATTCTTTGAATGTTGGAGATGTCCGGGAATGCAGGATTACATACCGTGAAGGTTCTTTGGTCAGCATAGTGAATGCAGTGGTTCTGCACTGATTAATGCATTATTTGCCATGTCATACTCCATTGCTTATCACAAAATGTGCATTTCTTGGTGCTGGTAAACATGTTGCATGTCTTATAGAAATTTTTGCTACATGGAAATGGATAAAAATACTAGCTAACATTTATTGAGAAATAAATATGTGCTAACACAAACCTGATTTTGCCATTCCTCTGCTTCAGGTACTGCATCATTTTGAGATTGTTAAAAATGCTACAAAGTTCTGCCTAATTTGACCCTTACTATATTCTCCAACATTAATTCTCTTTCCAATTCCCTTGTTCTCTGTGCACCAAGGCCACCTCTCAGTTGTTTAGCCATCTCATTCCATCTGGTCTGACAAGACTTGCCTATGCTGTTCCCAGCACTACAGATTATAGCAGTGCCTTGTTTTCCCACAAATCATACAGTTAATAATGACATATTTGACCCCAGGTCTGTGTGATTCCAAATATCCACCTTTCAAACACACACAAAAGTAGATAAGTAGTGAAAGCCATAGAAATGAGTATGTGATAAAATATACATGAACTCAGTCTTCTAGAATCCTTAGAAAAAAGATGCCTGACCTCTTCTTTACATATTGATGCTATTGCTTCGAGTACTGATACAACTAACCCACAAGTCAACAACGTGAAAATTATCATCAAGACATTATCAACTTTAGACTATAAAGAACTAGGATGAATAAAATAATAAATTTCCTTAAATGGACTCTTAAACAATTTCTCATTATACCTAATTAACTTTTAGAAGCTATTAATTGACTGATCAATGAAAACCAATTGTTCTCACTTACCAGTAAAAATTCTTTGACAGATTACTTAATTTAATTCTTTAATGAAATAGTTTTGTTATATGCCTAACAGTATTGGCAAGTCATCTTTTCTTCCAGGAATTCCTTTGGCTCTCCATTGTCGTTAAAATCTAACTTAAACTACTTTTCATTCAGTATACTTCAGTGATTTCTACATTTTTAACTAATTCTTATTGGCTGATTTTTTACCTTTTTTGTTGCCAGAGTCTATGTCTATAGGATATGAAAAAATCAGTCCCAATAAATGTGTTATTTATCATCATTCAGGCAGAAAATAATAGTACCCCTGAATACGTTTTTTTCTACTGATCTTAGTGTATTTGTGATAAAACAACCTAAAGCTCATCCTGTTCATTTATAGGTCGCCCACTTTATGTCAAGCTCTTTATCCAACCAGACTTCTTCTTCTCAGTGTCTAGTCTTCAGAACCTAAATATGGTGTCCCACATGTTGAATGAGTTATTTTTCTCGTTAATACTGTGACCTACATTATCCATAGTCCTGTTACTAAAATTCCACTTCTTTTACCAGATCGCCTGTCAATTATAGGGTTGAAATATTTTCCACATCAAATACATCACTTAAAGTAAGATAAAGTAAATAAATGCAGAACTTCTTAAAAATATATCAGTGCACCTAATATTCTGATTCTGTAACTGTTGATTCCTAGGGAATTACTTTCTCAGTAAAACTGAATGAATTAAATCCAGACTTGTACTCTGTGTCTATACCCTGAGGTTACAAATATCTTTGAAATATCTAAGCAGAACATAATTAGAAAGGCAGACTTCTTCTCTCCCCAAAATGTTCCAGCTTCAATACAAGCATCTCTGACTAATTTCTCAATGTCTACCTCTGCTACCCTTCACCTTCCTAATTAGAATAATCATTTTGAAACACAAATGTGAACAACTTCTGATCTCTTCACTCTTCTCACCTTCAAAATATTAAAATAGTTTATCATTGTTTTTAGCTGAAACCCAGTGTATTTCACATCTCACACCATACTCTCTCATGCACTCTCTGGCGTCTATCACACAGGCCTTTACTTTCTGAACATCAGTAACTCCCTGCCAGGGGGACATTGTACATGAGGTGTCCTCCTCCTAGGAAGTTTTTCTCTTACCACTAACTCTTTTGAAAGAGCACCTTCTTCTTTTAGATCTAGTTCAAACTTCAGGGTTATGTTTTTAAATATATTTATTTGAACTAGGTATTCAAATACCTAAATTTGAAAATATAAGTTTTTTTACCCCATTACATGCTCTTACATGATCTCAAAGCACTGTGTCTATTTTCTGCCACAGAGATAAGCATCCATAATTAATTCTCATTAATTAATTCTCTAAAATCAAGAATTGTATGTGGATAATGAATAAATGGATGAATTAATTAATGGATAAATTTGGTTGTAATGACATTTCTATCAAGAGAAAGTGAACCATTGATCAGTGGTAGTCACAATAGATAACAGATATGAGAAAAAGAAAAAGCAAGGACGTGGAACTCCATACAATACTCCATTTTTTCCACTTTGGATACTTACCTATCTCTTTTTGGTAACTAAGATATGCTCTCAATAGCCAGAGCATAACAAAGAGAATCCATTTCACTCCAATGCTTATGATTATGACTAAGATTATAAATTATATGCTTTTAAGATTGCCTTCATTCATGCAGTGTATAGTAAGAATTTAATTTGTAGCAAATATCTGACAGTGGATGGGAAGAAAACTGGCTTTATGCACAAGAAGCTGCATGCTATAATAAAAAGAATTATAGAGTATGAAGCAAGGCCAACCTAAATTTGAATCTCTGACTTCCAGGTTGGAAATACATAAAATCTTAGTTGAGAAACCTTTAATGAGTCATGTCACCTGGTTTATTTCTATTAAATAAGGATAATATCTATCTGCCAAAGTTTTTGTAAAATAACAACAAAAAAATAACTTTTGAGGCAATTAAAGACCTTCCAGTCATGCAAGATACTTGCAGCTGTTTCTGTTGTGGGCTATAGATGTTAATTATGGTATGATTTTGATAATGATGATCATATTAGAGCAGAGCTGGGTGAAACAGAATCATCTTATCTATAGAATTAGAATATTTCAAGTTTTTATGTTACAAAAAATAAACAAGGAGTCATAATTTTTTAAACAAATTATTGTTTTAAAATATATTTTCTCCTTGGATTTACTTCTTTATAACCATCATGGTTGATTAGTATAACAGATAAAGATTTCCATTTCTTTTATCCCACAAAGACATTTTTTCTAGATTATGCAATTATTGCAATCTCATCAGTTTTCTGATTATCCAGGAAAAACAAGTGATCAATACTAAGTAGCCTGAAGAAAACCAGTTGAGGTAATTTAAATCAATATGTTTAACTTGCAATCATTTATACTACACATTTGCAAAAACACAAAGCTTTGTTCACTGAAGCTTCATTTAGAGTCAGCAGAAGTTTTGTCTAGGGATTCTTTACTCGTATTTCATTTTAAATTGGTAAAACAGAAGCTTAAATGATTTTTTGTATCTACAATGAATAATTTGTTCCACTTTCGGTTGCAAATGCATTAAAATACGTCTTTGAACATGATGGCAAATATTCATATATTAAAAGAATTCTAAACTTGTGAACATTAGGATTAGATGACATTGTCATTGAAGATAATAGAGCAACTGGGTATTTTTTATATTTATATTTTTAATTTGAAGTTGGGTAAATATTATTTTTCACTTCAGTAATTCTTTTCTGAAAATCTGATAACCCCTTATTGATGGAAAAGATTAGTGGTTAACAGTGTCAAAACCAATATAATAATATAGAAAAATTTAGGTGAAAATAATCTTTATAAACTCTAATTCAGCAAAAATTTCCCAATTAAAGAGAATGCGAGGGGATCTTTTGAAAATTTTCCCCAAATCAGCTCTGAGGCCAAAAAGAAATTCTCTTATTTCTTATATGTCATAATACTCTCATATATTTATACAGCACATTAGATATAGAATGCTTTTACATATGTTACATAATTTGATCTCTACGATGACCCTGTGAGGCAATTAAAAGAGGCTATTATTACCTCAAAGTGGTCAAGTACAATTTTAAAATTGCTCACCTGGTAAGTGGCAGAAACTCTTCTCACTTTTTTTTTCTTTTTTTTTACAGTTAATTCAGTGATCTTTCTACAATACTACAAGTCAGTTTTTTCCTCCATTGGCATTTTTATATATATGCAAATTGAAGAAGAAAGATAAGCACAGCATTTTTATGTGAGAAAAAATACTGTGAAAAGTGACTTCAAAATGATCATTAAGGAGATACAGGGAAATATGCTAAAAAATGCAAATGTAATTTAAGCATATGGCCCCAAAACAAATGCAAACCTGTAATATATGCAGTCTGATGATACTACCAAAATATTACACAAAGTGCTTCAGAAAACCAGCATGCCAATCATAAATCTCATAATTAATAATAAATCCCTTAATTCAAGTTTCTCATCATCACTGTTAAGCAAGAAAAAAACTGCAGTGGATATAAATAGCCAATCTTGGGGCACAGTAGAACCAGTATTGGTGATAGCGTGGCATTCAATTATTTTTCACAACCTGCATATTTCAGTTGGCTGACATCAAGTAATCATTTGAGTTGATTAAGAAGCCGGCAATGAGTTAGTGTGAGACACCATTTTGCTTATCTGATTGTGCCCATTCTGGTCATAAGATGTCTATGCATGGCAATAAATGGAGGGGCCCTTTAATTCTCATCTTTAGAAAGATAACAAGCCGATTTGCTGAAAATGACTAAATCTAACTTCTTTGGTAAAAAAAAAAAAAAAAAAAAAAGCAAATAACTTAAGCAACACTATATACAACTCAAATATATTTTTCAATGTTTCTAATTTTCAATTCCCTTTCTCTCTGTATTGAAGATAACCATCGATTATTATGATTAATGGAATTATTCCTGTAGAAATTTGAGTTGGGACTTCTCATACCCTAGATTGTTCTAGACTAGTTGTTAATCTTCATTGTGTCCCACAAACTTTTATGACAGTCTTCGATGGAATGTTGTTTCTTCGTTTTAGGGTTCTTATTTTTATTTACAGATGATAACCTTTCAATGCTCAGTTTGTCTTAACAGTGACCTAATTAAAAGTTTAATTCCTGGAAATTCATGCATCAAAATGGTGGCAACCAGCCTTATTACTTAATCTGGTGGCAACTTTTATTAGTTGACTTAGGCACACAACCCATTCTTCTGTTCCTCAGCATATTGCCCTGCTGATAGTATCTCTAACCGTTCTTACTTAGCAGTAATAATAGGAAGCTGGTGGAGTATTCCTCTGGTTTCCAGAGGAGGCTGGTGTGTGTATGAGTCCCTGAACTGAGAGAGGAAGGTACACACTCAATGTAGGTGGGCTCCATCCAATCAGATGAGGACCCAAATGGAACAAAAAGGCAAACGAAAAGTGAATTAGTGTGCTCTCTCTCCCTCGCTCTCTCTGTTCTCTCTCTCTCTCTCTCTCTCTCTTTCATCTCCTGCCGGAGCAGAGACATCCTGTTTTTTCAGTCACCAGTCTCCCAAATTCTCCAGTTTATAGATGGTCTGTCATGGAGCTCCTCAGCCTCCATAATTGTATGAGCCAATTCCCCTAATAAATTCTGTCTCTCGGCTGGGCACAGTGACTCGTGCCTGTAATGCCACCACTTTGAGAGGCTGAGGCGGGCGGGTCACCTGAAGTCGGGAGTTCAAGACCAGCCTGAAAACATGGAGAAACCCCGTCTCTACTAAAAATACAAAACTAAGTGGGCATGGTAGCCCATGCCTGTAATCCCTGCTACTCAGGAGGCTGAGGCAAGAGAATCTCTTGAATTCAGGCAGCAGAGGTTGTGGTGAGCCAAGATCATGCCATTTCACTCCAGCCTAGGCAACAAGAGCAAAACTCTGTCACACACACAAAAAAAATTTCTCTCTCTCTCTCTCTCGATATATGTGATATATTCTGATATATGGGTGCTAACAGAAGACACAAGGTTCTTGAGCCATTGACAAAAATGGTTAGCTCAAGGAGCAATGGAAGTAGCAAGAGTATCAATATCTTCTCATGCCAGTTTCTCAAGCCACGATTTCTACATGGTCACCTAGAGAGGGCAAGGTGACACATGTTAAAGGAGAAAAACCCTTATCTTAGGGTATCCCAACCTTTTATAGCAGGCAGTAAGCAAGTTATTCTTGGTTCCAGAGGGGAATTATCTGTACCTTCTAAGGCTGTCAGCAAATCAGCTCTTTGCTCCAGAGGGAAGCACTATCTTATCTTCCAATGCTGTTCACTAAGAGAGTCAGGAATAACATGTGTCAGTGCCTCTACTCACACAGAAGCAAAAATGTTAAAGATTTGTGTAAAATATCCATTTCCCAATAATATCCACCTCTCATTTTTACATCATCTTCTATATACCATCCTAGCTTCCTATTCCATCAGGCACTCGATTAATTTGACTGATAGAGTTTAAGATCAAATTTGTGCATTTTTTCATGTAACTTTTAATTAAAGATGTGATCAATAGGACTCCAAGCAACAGGATGAGGTCAACCTGCAGCAGTGACATCAAATATGCCCCTAGCATTCCATACTCAACCAGGTGAACAAATTTCATAAACCGTCAGGGCCTATTTAGGAAGCCAGATTGCTTTCTCCTAAAGTTGCTATATTTACTTTTTCACTTTTCCTGAGGCATTAATCCAAGGACAGCAGTTTGTATTAGTAATTACACTGACTCTGCCTGGGCATGCAAGAATGCCTAGGGAAATTTTATCATCCATAAAACATTCTAGGACAGTAAGTTGACACTGACTTGAATGTCTTTCATGGCCAAGGTGGTATCACCTCAACTAAAGTCAGAGACAAATTTTATATCATCATTTCTAATTGGATGACTGCCATTATTGGCATGACTTCTCTAATAGATATCAAGTTAGTTATCTGTCTGAAAGCTTCTGTGGGTAATCAAGTGTAGCTTCATTTTGGAGAGACCTCTGTCTTCATCTGAAGGTTCCATAATCTACTGATATTTCTTTAACATATTAAAGTCTTTTGTAACCTCACTAATGTATACATCACCATGATTTGGGAAGGAAGTTAAGTCAATGTCTGACTTCTACATAAGAAGTGCAGTATTAGGGCTGTACATGATGTCCTTAGAAATAAAGGTACTTTTACGATTATTAGAACCCCAAGTGTGACCTATGTCAATAGGGGACTCAGGTTGACAGTACCTTTATTATGGTCTCCCAGTCAGCTGGTAGATCTTAGAGTTCCATTTATGTTCAAGTAATTCCAACTAAATCTTGTTTTGGATGGAACTTCCTAGGCAGAACCAGTCTACCTTTTTTGTTGTTGTCCATGCCACCATCCAGGAAACATTTGCTCACCCAAGGAATGAATAAGCAACCATTATGGGAATGGGGTTTGGAAAGCTATCTGAAGATACTGACAATCGTTATTACATGGAAGACAGAAGAGGCCATACTCTTCAGTTTCTGATAGCCCTTTAGGTAAGATTAGAGAGAGTGATAATCAAATTACTATCAGAGCTGTCTGACAGA
This sequence comes from Colobus angolensis palliatus, assembly GCF_000951035.1. Classification (NCBI taxonomy): domain Eukaryota; kingdom Metazoa; phylum Chordata; class Mammalia; order Primates; family Cercopithecidae; genus Colobus; species Colobus angolensis. The sequence continues at coordinate 9,609,729 of NW_012114710.1, read as the reverse complement.
AGATGAGAGCAGTCATCTAAATTATGGTACTTGATTCAGCAGTTTAGGGGAGCCACATCAGAGTGTTTTCCTTAATGAGAAAGTCTCAGGGGTGTTTCTGAGAGACAAGGATCATTAATGTCCCTCCCATCATCGTACCTTCTGGGGTCTAAGGTTCTTCCTCCTCAAGTACCATCATGATGTTTTTCTCCTCTGTCTCCCCTTAAAATTGTTATGACTCATTCCAACATCTATAACTTAACATTTTCTTCAGAATTCTCTTACTTGAACTCAGAATTTTGTTCAGAAATGTCATGTAGAAAAAGGACAAAGTTTATATAAAACTTACAGAGACACATTATGCCCACCACTTTGGCCTGCACAAATCACTATTGGGAGACTTGGTGTGCAGTATACTCAACCAACGGATCATTATCATGATCTAGAACCATGTCAGTTTAAAAAGAGAATCCAGGTGGTTGAACCAGAATTACTATGAATACCCTAGGTTTGTTTTGGCTGTACTCAGTTTAGTAATCAGACTGGCCTAGAGCTGCCATTAGGGGAAAAACTATTACTCCCAGAAATTTGATCTAGAATCTCCAAAATTTTAAATAGGCCTATGAAACACTTCATCTGCTTCTGAGGAGAGTTGTATTCAATGAAAAATTAAAAGTGCCTTACTAAAGTATGTGGACCAGAAAGAGGTAAGGAAAATAGATTTAAATTTTATCTTTTATCATCTTTTATTTTGAATAAAGTTTTTCAACACTAGATGAATCCCAATGCCTATGGATGGTAGGAGGCATGAAAGGTCAATCAAATACTTTGACTATCAACTTATTGTTGAGTATCTTTTGCAATAAATAGCACACGACTGTCAGAATACAAATGATTTAGAAAGCCAAAAACATGACATAGGTTAGTTTCAAAGGCCACAATGTAGTTTAGGAGTTGGCTTGTATGACTGGAACAGTAAATTATAACCTGAAAGTTGACAGTGGAAAGGTATCATCAGTAGCATTGAGAGGGTGTCAAAGATCTCAAGTGGTCAATACACCAGGAGTGGGCAGAGACCATGAGCCATGCAATGTGACTTCCCTCACAGTGAGAACGAATGCTCAGTTTCTGTTAGGAGATACAAGTCTGGCATACAGTGGTCTCCTCTACCTCAAAAACGTTGAGTCTTTTATTGAAGAAGGTCTTTCCAGCCTATGATGGAGCATGTGTTGCCAAGTGCAAGATGATGACGAATTCAGGAAGCAATGGTGGCAATCTTAGTGAGGCAGGCTCATTGAGCAACTTAACTTTAGTCGGGCTCATCAGAGAATGAGCCATTACTGTGGGCGTCTAGATGAATGATTCAAATGGTTTGATTAGTTTCCACTATTTGTTCCCACAGTTTGCAGACCAAAGAAAAGTATTTTTAATCTGCTAGCCTTTCATTATCCAAGTGGCAGACCAAACAGTGAGGCCATTGGCAAGAGTTCAAAGGTCATTACAAATGTAATAAGGTTCTCCAAGAAGGGTGCTGGCCAGAGCTGTAAGAACAGTTGAGGTCCACCCACTGAGTGGAACAACCATGTTCAATTTTGGTTCAGTCTAGCTGGCACTAAGGATGACAGGGTACACCAAGCCAGTTTCTACTCCAATTTCAACGTAGCCAAACTATCAGTGAAATAAGCCCGAGTATTCATGAAATCTCTGTGAATCAAAAAATGAACTTATAAGTATGCTTGTTCAAACCCTTATGTTGTTCATGGACTACCAATGAATAACAAAACGCTGTTTTGAAAGTACTAATATAAAATATGCCTTCTCTTCAGAGTCTTATTTCAACAACACTAAAATTCTACCATGCTTTTTCTCTTTGTTTAATCTGAAAATAATTCTACGTGAATGTAAATATAAAAACTGGTTCTAAAATGTAAAATGCTACACAAACTAAACATTGATGGAAGGCACATTATTGAGGGAGGCATTTTAATGAAGTAGAAAAAACAGACTTCACAACTTAAAGTTCAAGTTAAATCTCTACAAGTTAGAAAATAGACGTCTTGGGAATATTATGAAACTTAAATTTCTTACCTTAAAAAATTAGTTTAACAACTATTTAACTAATTACAATTGACAACTGTACTGAATCAACATATGTAACACACCCAGAAGAAAATCTTGAAGACAGTAGTAACATATTAATTTCTTCTTCATTCTATGTTGATGTCATGCTAACAGAATACCTCATCCATCATCGTAAATAGAATAACATTTTTCTTCTTCCAAGTAATTCTCTGAGAAGCCCATGTAGGTTCCTGGGGTTTTACCATCTCCCCAAGAAGTATTGGCCTCAAAATATTTCCTAGAACAACAATCAAAGCATTCAAACTCCACTATCAAAAGAAAGAAAGGGTCTTTCCTGGAGATGAACCTAGGTTCAACTACAACAGCAAATAATTACAATGCATTATGATATCTTACATTTTCACAAATCTTCATAAATCATTTCTCATACTAAAAAAACACAGAAATCCTTAGAGAATAAAATATGGCAGAGAACATACATTTGAAGTGGAAGAAGTGTTTTAAAGTAAGTCATATTTATTTATTTTCTGAATTTACAAATTACATTGTCTATGTGTCCACAACAAAAAGGAAATAAAACATGCCCTCTTCTTAAAATAAGAGCTTTATTGAAAATGTAGTCTTCTTGAATATCTCAGAATAACCCAGGCCTCTTTGAGAGAGCTTTCTGTGAGGGGGTCAAGGAGAGGTTCTATTGGCCAATAGGATGCAATTATAAAAAACAAGGGCATCATGTACTGAGAACTAAATTAAGTGATTAATTTAACATGTACTAACCAAAGTAGCATTTTATATCTGTTTTAGATATAATTTTGTATATGTTTATTTTGAAAACAATTTCACAGAATACTTGCTCAGTTTGGCTAGATTTTGGAGTTGCGTTCTTGCTTAAGTAGCCCAATGAATCCATTCAATTTATCCCAAAAGCTGGTTTAACCCCATTTTATATTCTCTCGCATTGACTGGTTCATTTGTCTGGATATAAATCTCAGTTCAAAAATATTTCTGCTGAATCAGCATCACCACTTCCTGCATCTAGCCATGACGCCAATTTCAGCAGAGGTTTGAAATTAGGCAAGATAATGAAATGGACTGACAATGTGGCCCAGACCCTAATTTATAGTCTTGTTTAAAATTAAGGCTAACTTTGTCCTTGGCCCTGAGAGCAGAGAAACATGGCATGTTTAGACCTATCATTAGGCCAACCAAAATAATGTAGCAACTATATTTGTCCTTGGTATCATTTATTTTCTTTCATTCTTCTTACTGTCTCTGCCTTGAAAAATCCTAGTTATGGTCTCCCTGTCCACATGTCAAATCCACGTGGGGTGCACCTCCCCATGCTGCCACTCGAACACTGCCTCTGCCCTGAGCTTGTCTTCTCCTCCCACCTCTCACAAAGATATATTTTTCCAAAGAAAATTGCTTTAATGCATTTTTAAAAATTTCTGCTTTCCATCTATTATGGCTCTCAATAAACAGATGCTGGGATGTAGTCTGATGTGCAAGATGTGGGATTAGCCCTTAAGAAAAGAAGGGGCAGGAAGTAGGATTAGGCAGAAAAAGAAGTTGAATTGCAAAAAAAAAAAAAACAAACAAACAAAGAAAAAAAAAGGCCTGAAACACCCTTGGCCAATCCAGCAGGAAACTCTGAAGCAAATCCTGTTCATCAGAGGTGTACTACATTGGACCTAAATGACTAGATCCTTATATCCCCTGTTGCTCAGCTGCCACATGATGGCTCCCCCCGGTGTTGTGAACTCTGGGACAGCTGCTCTCAGAACTGTCAGCTGGAAGCAATGTGCTGACTGCATTTTCCACAGCTGGGCAGAAATTCTTCTTTGAGGGTGGATCTAGACGGAGCGTCTCTGCGTCATTCTGACTCATATGATCAAGTAGATCATACCACAGTCCTGAGTGTTAATAATCTAATTCAATGCTTTCTCAAATATATTCCCTTGAATAGATGTTAGGAGGCATTCCGAGGAAAAAATATTTTGTGCCCAAGGAATTTATGAAACACTGTCTCACACGAAGTTACCGAGGTTCCTTTGCTGCAGGAGTTATCCTTGTTAATTTTAACATATTAGCTACTATATAGTGAGACACCAAGAGAAAAGCTACAGTGGACATTTCCCAAATATATTTATATGCAGAAGCCTTAATTTTCTCCTAAAATAAATTTAATATCTTTTAAAACACTAATAACCTACACTGCACAACTTTAGGAAATTTTCTTATGGGACACAGGTTACAAAAAATATAAAATTCGTATTTCTCAGGAGACTTCTGAAAATAGAAGTCTTCCTTTTTTCGAGACATGGTCTCACTCTGTTGCCCAGGCAAGAGTGAAATAGCACTTCAAGTGATCCTCCCGCCTGGGCCTCCCAAAGGGCTGGAATTGCAGGCATAAACCACTGTACCCAGCCTGAAAACAGAAAGTCTTAACACAGGAAGATTATTTATGTAAATACTGTGAATGTAAGTGCCACAAAGGCAAGTGTTAAAAGTGATCCTTAAGGATATAGTCTTTTTGAAGCCATTGAAAGAAGGCTACTGTCTGCTCTATTTACAGAAAAACAAACAAGGATGAAATGAGATTCTTGCTCCAGGAAAACGGAGTAAAGTTAATACATCAGGAAAATCTAATCACTGTGTTTTGTGCTTTAGCCCTTTCCTTCAAAGAGAGTGGTCATTATACCAAAAAGTTTAGCAGAAACACCACAAATAGAAAATTGGAATACCAGGACAGGTGAGAATATATTTACGAAATCTACTAATTATTGTTAGCACAGTTAAAATTGCTGATAAATCAAAATTTTGTCAGTAAATGTTGAAGAAGAGAGGAACATTTCATTTTAGAAATCAGAAATTTGTAAGCAATCTGTTGAGAGAAAAATCTGTAATACCATATCAAATAGATGGTTTGTAAACATTAAAAACATTAAAATTCTGCCACTTATTGGTCATGACAAAATAACTTGATTTTATTTTTAAATTATTATTTTATTGGCAGATTAATATAATATAAGCATTGCTAAAGTTCTGTTGAACACAAGCTATTCTAGATGGTTTATGATCTTCTAGTGAATTATATGATAAAATATTGACTGGTATTAATGTTATTTTATGGATTCCTCTCTGGTAAAATAGTTTCCTAAATAATATTGATAATTTGTTGATATTTACTTAAAGGAAATGCTATATTTATATGCCACTGAACTCTGCCATGATTTTGTTTTTATCAACTTTATCTTTCCTGTTTGGTATTTCTATCAGCAACATAAATGAAAATATAGATAGCAGGCTTATCATATTCTCAAGCAACACAAAATTACATGTAAGATCTTATGCACTGGTATTCAAAATCCAAATTAGAAAACATTACTGTAGCTAAAAGTATAGCCTCAAGCTGAGATCAATTTCACAGGAACATATGTTAATCTATTTATTGGTCCAATAAATCCCTGGCACAAGCATATGCTAGATATGGTCAGACACTGATAAAATTTATAGGACAAAGATTTAGAAATTTTAGTAGGTTATACTTGTAATATGTTTTAATGCTGTAAAGATGCTGTTTAAAAGCATAATGTTAGATAGAAATAATATACTTTTTCTGTTCAGTGATTAAAATCAGACATATTTTACTTTGCCTTGGAAGTCCCACATCTGTAGTATATTCAGTCTTGGATGTGATATTTTAATAAGGGGTTGACAAACTACAAATCTTTGAGGTATAGAAACCAGGGTGTAATGGTGCGACATCAAAAAATGTTTGAAGCAACTGTTGATTTTAGCTTGGGAAGGCCAGACTAAAACATTAATATTGGTATTGGATAGGCTGTCATAAGTAAAAGAGAATAAACTTGTACTGTGATGCTTCAGAGTAAAAGATAAAGAAGGTGTTTGTATGCTTGTATATTAGTCTCCTAGGGCTGCCATAACAAATTATTGCAAGCTGAATGACTTAAAGCAGCAGAAATTTATTCTCTTACTGTTCTGGAGGTCGGAAGTTCAAAACTGAGGTGTGAGCAAGCCATGCTCCCTCTGAAGGCTCTGGAGAAGAATGCTTCCTTGACTCTTCCTAGTTTTTGTAGTTGCCAGAAATCTTTGGCGTTTATTGGCTTGCAGTTGCATCTCTCTGATCTCTGCCCTGTTGTCACATGGCATTCCCCTCTCTGTGTCTTCACATGGCCTTCTTATAAGGACATGAATCACTGGATTTAGGACCCATCCTAATCCAGCATGACCTCATTTTAACTAGTTACATTTGCAACCCTTGTAAACACAACTCTTGTTTAACACTCCATCTACAGTGATGATGGAGCACCTCCTGCAACAGTGAGCTTCCAGTCATGGAGTCAATTCAAACATAAGATGAAATTCCTAAAAACGTCTCTAGCATGTAGGGCTGAATAACTGAACTTGATATTATGGGAGAAGTAGAACTATATTAGGTCTTTTATGAGGCTAGAGAAGTAGATTTCACCTTTCAAATATTCAGCTGAGATTCTATGATATGTAAAGATGGTAAGATGGGCAAGTGAAATAATATAAAGTAAAAGTTTAGTTATTTGGTTCTTTGTAAGAAAATTTACCGTAAAAAACATGTGGACTTCTTGGGGATACTGTGACAGACAGCCTCTAGGGTCATCACTATTTTCTCCACCCATGCATTTATGGTTTATGTAATTTCCTCCCTTTAAGCATGGGTAGAAATGGTGACTTGCACCTAACCCAGAAAAGGTGACAGAGGTGAAGGGATTTTTCAGGTTAATACTCCATTATTACTCCATTTCAGTTGATTTTCGCTTAATCCTGAATGAGTGTGAGTTAATCAGATGAATGGCTGTAAAAGGAATTGGGCCTTTGGACACCTTGGTTTCAGACTTCCAGCCTCCAGAATTGTAAGAAAATACATTTCTGTTGTTTTAAGATACCCGGTTTATGGTAACTTATTACAGCAATCACAGGAAACACACAAGATGGGTTTTGCCAACCACTCAATGAGTTTGGAATAAGGTTTTTCCCTAGTGGAGTATCCAGGAGAAAACCCCAGCGTGGCTCACATTTTGAGTGTAGCCTGTGGGATCCTGAGCAGAGGACCCAACTGAGCTGTACCCAGACTTCTGACTATGAAAATTGTGAGGAAATAAATGTTTGTTTTAAGCCTCTGTTTGTGATAATTTTCTAAAGAGCCATTGGAAACTAATTCAAATGTGATTTGTAGTTTTGTCACATATCTATGTTGATTTATTGGAATCCAGTGGTAATAAAAGAGTTAATTGAGGCTTCCACCTCTGCCAGCTCCCAATACTATGAAAAGCACCTATCTTGTCCTTTGCAGGGACGTGAATAGAGGTGGAAGCCATTATCCTCAGTGAACTAAAAACAGGAACAGAAAACCAAATACCTCACGTTCTCACTTACAAGCAGGAGCTGAACAATGAGAACACACAGACAGAGGGAAGGGAACAACACACACTGGTGCCTGTCAGTGGGTCGTGGGGAGGGAGAGCATCAGGATAAATAGCTAATGCATGCAGTGCTTAATTCCTATGTGATGGGCTAATAGGTGTAGCAAACCACCATGGCGCATGCTTACTTATGTAACAAACCTACACATCCTGCACATGTATCCCCAAACTTAAAATTAAATTAAATTCCATTTTAACAAAAAGAAAGGCACATATCTAGCAACTGTTTTAAGGCTAATTGACCAATCATAATATATAGAATAGAGTCACATATACGACCTTTTGTCTAATTAGTGCAAAGCTCTAAAAAGGTACAAAATGTATGGTCAACTTCCCTTATCCACAGTGGATGTGTTCCAAGATCCCAATTGGATGCCTAAAATAATGGATAATACTAAATCCTACATATACTGTTTTTTCCTATACATACATACCTATGTTAAAATTTAATTTATAAACAAGGCACAGTAAAAGATTAATAACAAATAAAATAAAACAATGATAACAATATGTTGTAATAAAAGTTACATGAGTATGAATATCCTCCATCTCTGCCTCAAAATATCTTATTGTACTATACCACAGGTAACTAAAACCAAAGAAAGCAAAACCATAGATAAGGGGAACCACCATAATTAAATTACTATGGCTTTACTATGTATTAAATGGAGAAGTATGGTTTCTTATACTCTGCTGTCCTAACAGAAAGATGACTGTTACAAAGTTGCCACAGTTGACTTTTAAATTTTTTGAAATATACCATAATTGACCATGCTTTTCTAATACATCTCAAAAATATTGAAGGACCCCCAAAATTTATTGGGAATGACCAAAGACTCATCAGTAAGGGACACTTTATTTTTTAGTACCTGTTACTTTTTAAAGATTCTTATCCAAATCACTAAGTAGAGAGAGAAAATCATAGAAGACGAAATGATAGTAGTAAGTAAGGTTTACAACCATTTTCTCTTCTTTTTGTTTGTGTTTTTGTTTTTCAATTTAATATTGACAGTTTCCAGATTTGCTGGTGGAGGCTGTTATCTTATTTTCAAAATTATTTCACTGAGATATTTGTGAATTTTTGACAATGAAATTGCAAACTGCTAGGATATGGCTTAGTGTCACTTAACTGCATTTTCCTGAACTCTGAATTACTATTAAGATTAGGGAAAAAAGGTTGACAGCACTTTTAATGAAGTCCATCTCAGTGCAGTCAGTATTCACTGAGGGCCCAGCAAGAGCAGTGAACTGTCATTAACATAATTTAGTCACAGAGTCTTTGTGGAGAATTGGTAATTCCAAAAACAAAGAAATGAAAAAATTAAATCTTCACAATGCCTTTTTATACTTTTTAAAAATGCTTTGATCTCAGACTTTCATTAAACCCTTAATCAAACGTGTTTCCATATTTCTGACCAGAAATCCAACTTATTTCATTAGTTGTCATTTCAAGGTGACTTCAGTCTGTGTAGTTGCTGCATACCTACACCTCTCACATTTCAATACAGCCCTCTGCAGGGCTCAGGTTAAGTTTAGATAAGCAGTGACTTCAGAAGAAAATGAAGTCATTGGCAGAAAAATGTTCCCAACACAATTGAGTGTATGTATTCCTCAAAGATATTGACTCCCTTTCATCAAATATCAAGACTACCCACAAATATATTTGAAGAAATTCACTAAGACTTGATAGGACTTTTACCTAATATAGTTGAATAATTCTGGGGGAAATAACTTATAGGCAGAAGGATAAGGAGAATGGAAAGTAATTAGGAATAAATTCCACCCAGCCAGGAGTATATTAATAAAATAAATTAATTAATAAAAGAAACATGTCCTAGCTAGGGAATTCTTTGGGATCCAAGAAACCACCAAAGTCATCAATGCTTAAAAGCTGACTTATTTGTCTAAGAAGTCATCTGAAACCCAAACAGTTCACTTTGATTACAGATTTTTCTGGATTAAGCATATCAATATTCTATCTTACTTTGCCATTCTGATACATCCCTTTTGTGCTACTCTGAGGAATATTTAGTTTCCAGAGGGTGTTAAACATTGTAGCAAGGTTTTAAAATACATTTCACAAATATTCCTTTAACTAACAGAGAACACTTGTCTTCGGGGAAAAAAAAGACCAAAGATGTACATAAAACATATCTTTTAACATCTGAAAGATGAACAAGACAAAAAGAATGTAAATATATTAATTACAGTCTAATTTAGTAAAAAGTAAAGGATCTCACAAATTCTGGGATCTTTGTTTTGATCACTGACTTATCCTCAGTACCTAAAGCAGTGATGGGCATTTTGTAAACAATAAGTATTTGTTTCATAAATGAATAAAGCCATCAGGTGACATTTTATTTTAACATTAAGATTTTTTTTGCATGTTCAAAGTTAGAGGTAAGCTATCTGCTGTAGTAAGATTTAAATATTAGAATAGCTGACCATTTGACTAACAAATATTTAAGTATTAAATGAGTAGTTCACCAAAATATTCTTTAAGGTAATTTCAGACAACTGTGGGAGGCTTCAACTTTTCAATGCTATTCCTCCAGCATTGACTTAGATGCTGACAGTTGTTATTATACAGGAGAGGTAGAGAATTGTGACTTCCCTGTGTGGACAACATGTTAAGGGAAAGAAACAGATAGTTTAAGCCCTCTGAGTAAGACAGCATTGAATCTAAAACTTTAGGCACAAAAAAGAGAAAAAGACAGGGGACAGGGGATGTGGGGTAGGGGAGAGTTGCTGAGACAACATGGTATAAGGAAAAGTATGCAGTTTCTGATCCATACAGGTTTAAGTTCATTCTGATATATTCAATTATTTTCTGTAGCCTAGAGGAAACTACATTTTTCCCAGTTTACTTACCTGTATGATGGGAATCATAATTAGTAATATCTTAGAAGGTACTGACATGCATTAAATGGGATAATCTACATAAAGCACTTCAAAGAGTCCCAGCTACAGAGTATAATCTGTAAATATTAGCATTCAATATCAGCATTGTAATATGCTTGATTAGAGTAATGGTATATGCAGACTGCTTTCAGCTTTCATACCAAAATAGCAGAAGGTTGAGTGGTTTCCATGACCATCTTTGAAAATTCTTTTCTCTCTTGGTTTTGGGAAAGCCTTCTCTTGATGAACTGATGGAATAAATCTCTCTTAAATATTACATATTATGATTTTAATATATTGACCATAATTATGGGTCAATGTTTCAGTAACTTGTTTTGTTGAGTTGAAATAATAATGGAATTTATAGAAATTACAGACTACACAGGATGGAACTTTTGGTCAAAGTCAAAACTTTAAATGGATAACTTCATTCTCTTCTTCCCCACTATACCCATTTAATGTTTTTTTATTTTCCTTTGTGCTACTGTGAATATTGAGAGATAAGCCTTTTCGTGTGTTGCATCATCCAAACATATAAAATTGGTTTTCCCCAAATATTTGACGTTCTACAAAATTCACATTAGCATTTTATATAGTACTTTCCTTTTAATTAAACACCCAAGCATATGCTGTAGAAAATTTATTTCACATGTAAATGACTCATTTGTACTCAACTAAATTGTCATTTAGTACAATTTTGATATTCAAAAACTTTCTTTAATTTTATGGTGACTTTTATTTTTAAATAAGTTGTTTCTTTTGTTAGCCAGAAATTAATCTGAATCCTCAAGGTTGAATTTCAGATGTAAATGTCAAATCCCAATGTTTGACATCAACCTTTCAAATTTCTTCCCTCAGTCTCTACCTGCTTAAAACATTTATACTACATAATATCAGATTCCATACCAATCAAGATTATTGGACCCAAGTTATTAAAGAATATACTCAACAAAGGTTGCTTGTGATGCTAGCATATTATGTTATAATGACAGCCATGGTACTCCATTGCTTTTTACCTTGACCAGTCTGAAACACATCTTGTATATCTTATGTCTCCATCAAATACACACACACACACACACACACACACACATACAACACACTGACAAATAACCAAAATATATTTATAAGGAAATGATTCCTAAAGTTATTATAGGCAAATGTTCCCTGATTTTTTTTTCTTTTCTGTTTTATCTATTTTATTTTACTTATTTCCCTTCTGTTTTATGTAAAATATAATGCTTGTTGAGAATCACCAAATTGGATGCAAGATCTACTCATTGGTCACAATAGACATTTTAAAGTGAATGAAAAGAGAGACCAATACCAGACCCTTGCTTAACACATATTGCTAAGCAGCAAGCAATCCAGTTCTTTCCATGCAGACAGCTGCTGTTCCAGAAACAGGAAAGCCTCCTTCAGAACAATGGCACTCAACAGCATGTTAGAATGTCTGTGGCTACCAGTGGCACATTTCTGTCCTAAAGACCAGACTGTCTTAAAACTCTGCACTCTTCCAGCTGTAAGTAAGGATAGTTCTAGTTTATGCCTGCTGTCCCAAAGTTCTATCCAGTTTAGCCCTTGTTCCATATTTTTATTTCAAATATTTATAATTAGTAGGCATTTTATGTTATTATTAATAGTTGCAATAGAGTGGTCTGTGATGAATAATACAAAGAATAAGATTCTCCAATAAGACTCACATCAATCTGAGATTTTTATATAGCATACACATATTCACAATTTTAAGGATACAAGCAGTTACAAATCACTGGCGCAGCAGGAATGGTCCAGGTCCTCCAAGGCAACTTCCCAGGTCCTTTCTTGCTATATAGCAGAATGCACTCTGGGGTCAAATATGCAGTCAGTCTCTAAGTGATATGTAAGGTCATATCACGCAGAAGGAGCCATTTTGGTCAGGAAACACCTTCCCATTCATCCTTATATAATTACATATCTTCTGTAACATTTCTCAGGAAGTCATATCCCATAAATCAATAGTTTCCAGGTTTGCTTACCATAAGCAAGTCTAGATAGATAAGACACATCCTGCTAAAAGCATTCCAAAGATAAGGACTTTCCAGCAGAAAACATTATTTTGTTTGCCAGTAGGACTACATTACCATGTTTACAGGGAAATGGTTCAGGGTCAACCTCTTTCTCTCTTGGGAATGCCTGCCCCTGCTTAAGAGAAAATATAGATTGCAGACCAAAATATTAACCATTTACTTCCCAGATGTCCCTGTTGGGCTTCCATTTTTTATATCCAGGTTCCTCCAGAGTCTTGTCTAATGACCTGTGAGATGTGTACGTGGTAACAGAGCTCTCAGTTTAAGACTATGTTAAATAGGAAAGCCTGCAAAAGAAATAAGTGGGCTCTCTTTTCTTGATGTTTTCTAGGTTTAGCATTACTAATACTTCTCTTTCAAGAATGGCTGATAAAGTGCTCTGCAACCGAAAAGGCTAGGAAAAGCTGAAACCTTCTGGTCTTCAGTAGGGGTGGAAAAGTGTTCAATACTGCTACACCTTCTAGCTATTTGGTGTACTTGTGCTATGGCCCATGCCAACTCTGTGATATGCACAAAACTGCCGTATGTCTTGTTTGTGGTGTCAGCGGGAAATGTGTCACATTATAAGGAATAAATGCTGAGCAGACCTGCTTTAGATTGTATACAACACAAATTGTACATCTTGCTGCAGATGGTTGGTCTTGTATTCCATGGTCACAATCTAAAATTTATTTCATTTTTCACTAACATTTATTTTGGAATTATTTTTTGATGCCACTAGGAGCCTAAAAAGTATGTATTTAATTTTTAACAAATATAAACTTTTTACTTCTGAAGAAAATTCATACGTAATTTGCCCCAATTTTTTGTCATCATTTAATACACTTAACATGCACTAAAAGATAGGGGGTTGGAGTGGCAGACATAGTGACATCACAGAACATATGAAGACAAGATATTTTGAGAAGATTATATTTTAAGGTGAGAATTTAAGTACTGCTGAAGAATTCATATTTAATAATACTCCATGAAGCAGAACTTTTCATTTAGATCAAATGATAGCTTTTAAAATTAATTTTGCTCATTTACTTATGCATGCACAAATTATAAAGCAATTGCTATTAATGTGATGGCTTCATTAGCAAAAAAATGAACAAAAACATTTAGATGATACAAATTTTATAACACTTTCAATAGATGTTTCAAATAGAAAATCTATCCAAAAATTGGCATTTTTTCATTCCATTAATTAAATAAACTTTTTAGAATTTCATTTCATTTAAAGTAAATGTCTAATATTATTGTAAATATGTTTCTGTAATAGTTACAAAGTTTATCATCGAAGAAAAAATTATTTTTCAATGATAATATAAACATAAAACTTGGTAAATTCAGCTTCATTTGTAAAGAATATTATTAATAAATAATATGTACATGAAGGTCCTAATTACATGTTAAAAATCTGTAATATTCCACCAATATAAATAGAAACCATGGTATCAAAATTGAGCATTTTTTTATCTATATACTCACAGTAACTAAACTACAGAACTAAACTACAAAATGAAGCTGATACTGAATATAAAAAAAATCAGAAAGAGTATTCTGCTAGAATTTTCTCTCTGCAGTTTTGTCAACAATTATAACATACACATAGCTGAGCCTTTGAGATGTTATTTTGTAAGTCAAAAGTGCCCTATGCATTATTAAATTTTTTATGAGTCTTCTAAATTTTAGTTGCATTTGTTCAAATTAAGTTGGAAATTTGTAATCAAACTATCTGCGAAGAGGGTGGAAAATTTTTAAAACATTCCATTTTTGAAGATTTGAGCAAACTTTCTTGAAAACAGATTTGAAAGTAGACTTTCAGAAAACTTTTTCAAAAATATTAAAATTCCAGATTTATCGAGAAGAAAGCAAGAAATTTCATAAATTGAATACGTTCTGAAATAGTATAAATTAATCATGAAATTCTATAATCACTTTGGAATAGTTTGATTCTTAGGAAGAAAATTTGGAGCAACACCTATTTTTAAATGTATAAATTGATCATCTATACTAAAAATGTGTAAAATTGACGAAATCTGTAATTTTTCAGCATGTACTTTTGACAAAACATTCAAGAGAGTCACAAATAAAGCATATATAATGATTTTTTTTTAAACCGGTCAAAAACAAGTACTGAAAATGGTGACAAAAAGAGTACCTAGAAAAACATTTGATCTAATATTCAATATATTCAATATAAAACAAAACTACAGTTGTGATATATTATATTAGGCAGAATTTGTTGAGTTGACAAGGTACCTATGAAGGATTATTTTCTCAATTAGAAATGTTATAGTTTACAAGACAGGATCAACTGAAAATTCAACAATTTCAAATATATTTATCATTTTGGCAATTTTATTAAAATACTAAAAAATCATGAGGCCAAATTGAAAAAAATATATTTATTATAAAAAACAATTAAATTAGAGAAAAATACAACCAAGCAGTTGATCAAATAATATGAATATGTTTGAAAAATAAGTATTCTACTTGTGTTAATTTTTTCACTGTTTTTATTTTTTATTTTTTATTTTTATACTAGAGTTCTAGGGAACTTATATTAAGTTCTAGGGTACATATGCACAACGTGCAGGTATATTACATATGTATATATGTGCCATACCCATTAACTCGTCATGTACATTACGTATATCTCCTAATGCTATCTGTCCTCCCTCCCCCTACCCCACAACAGGCCCGGGTGTGTTATGTTCCCTTTCCTGTGTCCAAGTGTTCTCATTGTTCAATTCCCACCTATGAGTGAGAACATGTGGTGTTTGGCTTTTTGTCCTTGCGATACTTTGCTGAGAATGATGGTTTCCAGCTACATCCATGTCCCTACAAAGGACATGAACTCATCCTTTTTTATGGCT
>NW_012114710.1:9592788-9593181 GCF_000951035.1 Colobus angolensis palliatus | reverse complement strand
ATCAGATGGCTGTAGATGTGTGGTACTATTTCTGAGGACTCTGTTCTGTTCCATTTTTCTGTATCTCTGTTTTGGTACCAGTACCATGATGTTTTGGTTACTGTAGCCTTGTAGTATAGTTTGAAGTCAGGTAGTGTGATGTCCAGCTTTGTTCTTTTGGCTTAGGATTGTCTTGGCAATGTGGGCTCTTTTTTATGTTCCATATGAACTTTAAAGTAGTTTTTCCCAATTCTGTGAAGAAAGTCATTGGTACCTTGATGGGGATGGCACTGAATCTATAAATAACCTTGGGCAGTATGGCCATTTTCACGATATTGATTCTTCCTATCCATGAGCATGGAATGTTCTTCCATTTGTTTGTGTCCTCTTTTATTTCGTTGAGCAGTGGTTTGT
>NW_012114710.1:9589402-9592123 GCF_000951035.1 Colobus angolensis palliatus | reverse complement strand
TGTTTGTGTCCTCTTTTATTTCGTTGAGCAGTGGTTTGTAGTTCTCCTTGAAAAGGTCCTTCACATCCCTTGTAAGTTGGATTCCTAGGTATTTTGTTCTCTTTGAAGCAATTGTGAATGGGATTTCACTCATGATTTAGCACTCTGTTTGTCTGTTATTGGAGTATAGGAATGCTTGTGATTTTGGCACATTGATTTTATATCCTGAAACTTTGCTGAAGTTGCTTATTAGCTTAAGGAGATTTGGGGCTGAGACAATGGGGTTTTCTAAATATACAATCATGTCATTTGCAAACAGGGACAACTTGACTTCCTCTTTTCCTAATTGAATACCCTTTATTTCTTTCTCCTGCCTGATTGCCCTGGCCAGAACTTCCAACACTATGTTGAATAGGAGTGGTGAGAGAGGGCATCCCTGTCTTGTGCCAGTTTTCAAAGGGAATGCTTCCGGTTTTTGCCCATTCAATGCGATATTGGCTGTGGGTTTGTCATAAATAGCTCTTATTATTTTGAGATACGTTCCATCAATACCGAATTTATTGAGAGTTTTTAGCATGAAGGGCTGTTGAATTTTGTCAAAGGCCTTTTCTGCATCTATTGAGATAATCATGTGGTTTTTGTCTTTGGTTCTGTTTATATGCTGGATTACGTTTATTGATTTGCATATGTTGAACCAGCCTTGCATCCCAGGGATGAAGCCCACTTGATCATGGTGGATAAGCTTTTTGATGTGCTGCTGGATTCGGGTTGTCAGTATTTTTTTGAGGATTTTTGCATCGATGTTCATCAGGGATATTGGTCTAAAATTCTCTCTTTTTTGTGTGTCTCTGCAGGCTTTGGTATCAGGATGATGCTGGCCTCATAAAATGAGTTAGGGAGGATTCCCTCTTTTTCTATTGATTGGAATAGTTTCAGAAGGAATGGTACCAACTCCTCCTTGTACCTCTGGTAGAATTCGGCTGTGAATCCATCTGGTCCTGGACTATTTTTGGTTGGTAGGCTATTAACTATTGCCTCAATTTCAGAGCCTGTTATTGGTCTATTCAGGGATTCAACTTCTTGTTGGTTTAGTCTTGGGAAGGTGTATGTGTCCAATAATTTATCCATTTCTTCTAGATTTTCTAGTTCATCTGCATAGAGGTGTTTATAGTATTCTTTGATGATAGTTTATATTTCTGTGGGATCAGTGGTGGTATCCACTTTATCATTTTTTATTGAGTCTATTTGATTCTTCTCCCTTTTCTTCTTTATTAGTCTTGCTAGCAGTCTATCAATTTTGTTGATCTTTTCAAAAAACCAGCTCCTAGACTCATTGATTTTTTGAAGGGATTTTTGTGTCTCTATCTCCTTTAGTTCTGCTCTGATCCTAGTTATTTCCTGCCTTCTGCTAGCTTTTGAATGTGTTTGCTCTTGCTTCTCTAGTTCTTTTAATTGTGATGTTAGGGTGTCACTTTTAGATCTTTTCTGCTTCTCTTGTGGGCATTTAGTGCTATAAATTTCCCTCTACACACTGCTTTAAATTTGTCCTAGAGATTCTGGTATGTTGTGTCTTTGTTCTTACTGGTTTCAAAGAACATCTTTATTTCTGCCTTTATTTCGTTATGTACCCAGTAGTCATTCAAGAGCATGTTGTTCAGTTTCCATATAGTTGAGCAGTTTTGAGTGAGTTTCTTAATCCTGAGTTCTAGTGTGATTGCACTATGGTCTGAGAGACAGTTTGTTATAATATCTGTTCTTTTACATTTGCTGAGGAGTGGTTTACTTCAAACTATGTGGTCAATTTTGGAATAAGTACAATGTGGTGCTAAGAAGAATGTATATTCTGTTGATTTGGGGTGGAGAGTTCTGTAGATGTCTATTAGGTCCGCTTGGTGCGGAGCTGAGTTCAATTCATGGGTATCCTTTTTAACTTTGTGTCTTGTTGATCTGTCTAATGTTGACAGTGGGGTGTTAAACTCTCCCATTAATATTGTGTGGGAGTGTAAGTCTCTTTGTAGGTCTCTAAGGACTTGCTTTATGAATCTGGCTGCTCCTGTATTGGGTGCATATGTATTTAGGATAGTTAGCTCTTCTTGTTGAATCAATCCCTTTACCGTTATGTAATGGCCTTCTTTGTCTCTTTTGATCTTTGTTGGTTTAAAGTCTGTTTTATCAGAGACTAGGATTGCAACCCCTGACTTTTTTTGGTTTCTATTTGCTTGGTATTATTTTGAGCCTATGTGTGTCTCTGCACCTGATATGGGTCTCCTGAACACAGCACACTGATCGGTCTCAACTCTTTATCCAACTTGCCCATCTGTGTCTTTTAATTGGAGCATTTAGCCCATTTACATTTAAGGTTAATATTGTTATGTGTGAATTTGATCCTGTCATTATGACGTTCACTGGTTATTTTGTTCATTAGTTGAGGCAATTTCTTCCTAGCATCGACGGTCTTTACAATTTGGCATGTTTTTTCAGTGGCTGGTACTGGCTTTTCCTTTCCATTAGTTTAGTGCTTTCCATTCCTTTAGTGCTTCCTTCAGGAGCTCTTGCAGGGCAGGCCTGGTGGTGACAAAATCTTGTCTGCAAAGGGTTTTATTTCTTGTCTGTAAAGGATTTTATTTCTCCTTCACTTACGAAGCTTAGTTTGGCTTGATATGAAATTCTGGGTTGAAAATTCTTTCCTTTAAGAACGTTGAATATTGGCCCCCACTCTCTTCTGGCTTGTAGAGTTTCTGC
>NW_012114710.1:9550720-9585817 GCF_000951035.1 Colobus angolensis palliatus | reverse complement strand
TCTGAAGTCTTCTTCTCTCAACTAGTCAAAGTCATTCTCCAGCCAACTTTGTTCCATTGCTGGTGAGGAACTGCGTTTCTTTGGAGGGGCAGAGGCACTCTGATTTTTAGAATTTTCAGCTTTTCTGCTCTGTTTTTTCCCCATCTTTGTGGTTTTATCTATCTTTGATCTTTGATGATGGTAATGTACAGATGGGGTTTTGGTGTGGATGTCCTTTCTGTTTATTAGTTTTCCTTCTAGCAGTCAGGACCCTCAGCTGCAGGACTGTTGGAGTTTGCTGGAGGTCTACTCCAGACCCTGTTTGCCTGGGTATCAGCAGCGAAGGCTGCAGAACAGCGAATATTGCTGAACAGCAAATGTTGCTGCCAGATGATTCCTCTGGAAGGTTCATCTTAGAGGGGTACCCGGCTGTGTGAGGTGTCAGTCTGCCCCTACTAGGGGGTACTTCCCAGTTTGTCTACTCAGGGGTCAGGGACCCACTTGAGGAGGCAGTCTGTCCGTTCTCAGATCTCCACCTCCGTGCTGGGAGAACCACTACTCTCTTCAAAGCTGTCAGACAGGGACATTTGAGTCTGCAAATGTTTCTGCTGCTTTTTGTTTGGCTATGCCATGCCCCAAGAGGTGGAGTCTACAGAGGCAGGCAGGCCTCCTTGAGCTGTGGTGGGCTCCATCCAGTTCAAGCTTCCTGGTGGCTTTGTTTACCTACTCAAGCCTCAGCAATGGCAGGTGCCCCTCCCCCAGCCTCGCTGCCGCCTTACAGCTGGATCTCAGACTGCTGTGCTAGCAATGAAAGAGGCTCCATGGGCATAGGACCCTCTGAACCAGGCATGGGATATAATCTCCTGGTATGCCGTTTGGTAAGACCATTGGAAAAGCACAGTATTAAACTCGGAGTGACCAGATTTTCCAGGTGCAGTCTGTCACAGCTTCCCTTGGCTAGGAAAGGGAATTCCCTGACCCCTTGAGCTTCCCAGGTGAGGCAATGCTTCACCCTGCTTCAGCTCACACTCGGTGGGCTGCACTCTCTGTCCTGCACCCACTGTCCAGCAAGCCCCAGTGAGATGAACCTGGTACCTCAGTTGGAAATGCAGAAATCACCCGTTTTCTGTGTCGCTTAGGCTGGGAGCTGTAGACTGGAGCTGTTCCTATTCAGCCATCTTGGAACCACCCCTACTTGTCTTAAGTTTTAAAGTTCAAAAATCTGTAAAGAGGAAGGGTTTGGGCTGTAATGTTTGTGAGTATGCAATCTTTTAAATCTTTATTAATAACTGTATTTTTAAAAATCAATGTAAATAGAATGATTTAATAGGCCTAACAATAAGGAACAATTTGTTGGTTAGCTAATATTTCAAAACAGTAGTATTTTGTATATATATATATATATATATATACACACATATTTGAGACAGAGTCTCACTCTGTCGCCCAGGCTGGAGTGCAGGGGCACGATCTCAGCTCACTGCAAGCTCCTCCTCCCGGGTTCACGCCATTCTACTGCCTCAGCCTTCTGAGTAGCTGCGACTACAGGTTCCCGCCACCACGCCCGGCTAATTTTTTTTTTGTATTTTTAGTAGAGACGGGGTTTCACCATGTTAGCCAGGATGGTCTCGATCTCCTGACCTCATGATCTGCCCGCCTCAGTCTCCCAGAGTGCTGGGGTTACAGATGTGAGCCACTGCGCCCGGCCAGTATTTAATATTTTTAAAGCCCTTGGTCATTCTCAAAATTTACCAGTTGGAATATATATAGAATGTTCTTAAATGTGTTCCTGCAGACTATTCTGTGAAAAACATGTTTCATTGTCATAAAACACAATTGTAAAACTACCTTCTATATACTTTTCTTGACAATTCACAATGCAGAGGAGTACAGCCATTTTTCTGAAAAGTCCTGCAGCAATGTGTTAAATTTGATATAATCAATACACTCCCAAATATATTTGACCACAGATATAATTACATCTATCTAACACCTTTTAAACATTTCTAAAATCTGTGTTCTACAGAACAAATTTTGGAAAATGTAAGAATAGCATGATCTTTATCCACTCTGACGGATTATCTCACTGTCATATTTCATTTGCATCTTTGTACATTCCTGAGAAACCCAGTTATTGCATTCATGTACTGAAAACTGCTCTACAAAAAAACGTTCCCAGAGAATAAAGATCTGTTAGTGTTGAGTTATGTGGGAGATGTAGAAGGATATATCCATGCTATAAATAACAACGTAGAATCAAAGAGGTGGGATAAAATGATCAAATCTTTAAACCAAATCATCTTTTAAATCAGATAAACAAAAATGAACTCCTCAAGCTCTCAGCAAGGCATGTCATGTTATTCTGTTGTAGTTTTTTGTTTGTTTGTTTCGAGACAGGATCTCACTTTATTACTCAGGCTGGAGTACAGTGGTGCGATCACAGCTCAGTGCAGGCTCAGGTGATCCTCCCATCTCAGCCTCCTAAGTAGCTGGGACTACAGGTGCACATCCACCATGCCCAGCTAATTTTTAAATGTTTTTGTAGAGTCAATGTCTCCCTATGTTGCCCAGGTTTTTTATAGTTTAAGCATTAATTTTTCAAAAAAAAAATTGAACAAAACACTTACATTTTCATACTAGGATTTCCAGAGCAAAGAGGACCTGTTGCACTATTATTCAAAAATTTGTTTACACATCTTCTCTACTCTTACTTCTTTGGTTTATTTTAGCTAAGTTCTCTGCTGGTAATGAGTCATCCTGAAGAAAGATACAAAGTCTAAAAGAGAACTAAATTGTCACAAAGTTTATAAAAGGTAGCCACATGTGCAGCAGGTTAATATTATAGTGTAAATTCCTCTGAAGATATTGATAGGAAAAATGTGATCTCTTACACATTATTTGGATAGAGTATTTAATACTAACACACTATAAGCTTTCTCCTAATAACAGAAAAAAAGTATAAGAAAGTAAAATTCAATTTCTGAATTTGACCAACTTGTAAAAATTATGTAATGTTTCCTGTATGTTCATATCTAATGCTCTAAAGCCACTTCAACTTTATAAAATATAATTTCCTTATTAATAATAATTCCATTTCTTCCTATGTGTATTGGATTATCATCATCCTGGTTTCTCTTTTCAAATGTAAATGCTTCAAAAGTCATAAAATATTAATTTTATTTATTATTCATTTATTCATTCATTCACTTTGCAGATAAAGCAATACAGATACAAAGGAAACAATGAAGTTTTAGATTGCTATATGATGAGGGAGATAGACACTTTCTTAAATTCAATATTATCTGTTCTATGTGAGATAGGTAACAAGTACTTTGGGATGACAGCAGAAGGAACATATTCTTCCTTTATAAGTTAGTGCTAATTAAATATGTGGGTTTTAGTGAAAGATCACAGTCCAAAAAAGAAAACAAAATTATGAAAATGGTTGGCTGGTGTATCTGAGAAAACTATGCCTTCAGTACTTCTACCAGTGAATCAATTGAGGGAAATGATAGACAGTTCCAAACTTTTGCATCTCAGAACTCTTCATACTTTTAAACGTATTGACCCCAAAGAGCTTTTGTTGCTTGGATTGTTTCCAGTGATGCACTGGCTCCAGCTCACACTGGCACTCAAGAGTTGATTTTCTGAAAGTTTTTCAAACTCTGTTCACTGGCATCATATAGGCTGCTTGAAATTGACCATTGTGGGAGTATTTAGGGAAAACCAGTGCACACTACAGATCAGGTTTTTTTTTTAATTATTTTTTGGTCTGGATATTCTGTTTTTAGGCAATTAAAACACAACAGTAGTTATATTTATTGATATTTAATGTATTAGAAATTAATACAAAAAATTTTAAACACAGGAATACAAAGACACGTATTCCATTAGCCATCAGGAAAAAGATATCATTATGTGTAATGTAACCTCTAAAAACTTCACTATACACTCCCACATATGATAGTACAAAAGGCCAATAACAAGTTAGTATTATAGACTATAGACTCTCTTTTGTCAACAGCTACTTCTGCCTTTGCCCGCTGAAGTTCCCAGAATTTGTTCTAATTTTATGAGCATGACTTGGGCATTATTTATTCCTCCGCGCCTCCCATTGGTCTGAGGTCTCTACACTTTAATCTTCTTAAAGACGTCTTCTTCCATGCATGTCAACTAATACAAATAAAATTTGTGGAGTACTGTCCTCCAATGTCATCAGATGGGTACAGACATTTCCAAATTTATTTCATGATAATCTAGTATTTCTATAACATTATTTACAGTTTCTTCAAAATAAAATTAATTATGAAAATTAGATGAGACAACACATGTGGGGAGAAAAAAAACCTCTAATAATGCCTGAAAGAGAATAGGTTTCTAGCAAGTTAATTCTTTCAGTACTCAAATAACCAAATGCAATTTGCCAAGCTTAAAGCTAGGATCTGGGGCTACACAAATAAAGTATACAGAGTCCCATGGGTGCGGTGGCTCATACTTGTAATCCCAGCAATTTGGGAGGCTGAGGAGGGTGGAACACGAGGTCAGGAGTTTGAGACCAGCCTGGCCAACATGGTGAAACGCCATCTCAACCAAAAATATAAAAAATTAGTTGGATGTGGTGGTACACACCTTAATCCCAGCTACTCGGGAGGCTGAGGCAGGAAAATTACTTGAATCTGGAAGGCGGAGGGTACAGTGAGCCGAGATCACACCACTGCACTCCAGCCTGGGCAACACAGCCAGACTCCATCTCAAAAAAAATAATAATAATAAATAATTTAAAAAAGCATACAGAGTCCCTGTCTTCAAGAAAATAGAAAGGGAAGGCAGGTGTCTGATTAAGTAATACAGAAAATTGTTGCAGATCATTTCAGTTCGGTTTTCCTGGTTTCTTGCATTCTCAAATATCCAAATTCAAACTGCCTTAACAATAATATATAATGTTAGTTCACATAATTAAAAGTCTAGAGGCACAGTAGCATTCAGGATTTCTGTCCCAAATTGAACTTCTGTCCAATTTCTTTGTTATTCTCTTACTTCTGACTTCTCTTGTGTGGCTGCTTTGTCTTCACATCATTGCCATCAGCAATCCTTTTTCACATTCAGTGAGATAGGGATCCCAGGTCTTCATGCCTCTTCCTTGAAAATAAGACAATTTATTTCTAAGCAGTCCTCAGGGAAATCTTTACTCAGTTTCAAAAGTCCCAAAATTCTTAGGCCAGTCTTTCCCTGGAAAAAAGAGAAAGACTTTTATTTGGTGGCTTAGACCAGTCAGGAGCCTTTCATTAATCTGTATCAATTCCCTTAATCACATTATTGCTGCACAAAGAGAATTTGGAGGTCCACTCATAGGTGCTATAATGGAACCTTCCACTGGGTATAAGAGGAGCACAAAAAAGGGAATGCTAGTAGTGGTGTCCCTTGTCAATGAAAATAACTAATCCTTTAAGGAGAAGTTTGAAGTGGATTAGGAAGGCGTGGAGATGTAAGTATGTGCCAGTCAGACAAGGTAGGAAAAGGGACTTCAAGGATTATGGAAAGTAATGCAGGCAAACTTCACACTGTGTTTGTAGATTTGCAAGTGGTCTGCAATATAGTACATGGTGGCATTTTTCACAGGCATCATAGCAATTGAGGAGCCAGCAGTTTGACTGGATTAAATCATGAAGAGCCAGAGTTTGACTCTGGTCTGCAGAGTCATGGAGGATTTTCAGAGGAATAGTAAGCACATTCATATTTTATATTCATTTCTGGTGGCTCCATGGAGAACGCATTAGAGGTTGCTATGGGTATGGATGTTTGTGTGTCCCTTCAAATTTATATGTTGAAACCTAATCACTAATGAGATGGCATTAGGAGGTGGGGCCTTTAGGAAGTGATTAGGTCATGAGAGTAGGGCCCTCATTAATGGAATGGATACCCTTATATAAGAGACCCCAGGGACCTTATTTGCCCCTCCCACTATGTATGGACACAATGCAAGGTGCCACCTGTGAATCAGAGAGTAGGCCCTCACCAGACACCAAATCTGCTGGCACCTTGATTTTGAACTTCCTAGCCTCCAAACTGTGAAAAGTAAATTTTGTATCAAGTGCAATAAAATAAATAAGAGTTAATAAAGTTCTGAACCAAGGCAACAGGTGCAGGGATAAAGATGCTCATAGGGTAGAACGTCAGGACATGGCAGCCTATATGATGTAGGAGATAAGAGAAGAAAAGATCAAAGAAACCTGGAGACAAGGAGTGACATTATTCAATAGCATTTTGGGATCTGGAGACAAAAAGAGATTTAAGAGACCCTTAAATTTAAGATTTAAGGGTCTCTTAAAAAAGAGCAGGTGGAGTTTGGAGTGGCTGCTGCACATTTGGTAGAGCTAACCAGAAAGCCACTGAATTTAAGCATTTGAAAGTGAGAGGAAGGGGTCTGGGATGTACCTGAGCCATTTGTCTATAGGTTATTAGTTAATGGTATTAAGGACAGATTGTTTAAAAATGCTGACAAGTAAAGAGTGGAGAAAGGGAGAGCGGTCTACTAAGAAAACTGGGGGCCGGGCGCGGTGGCTCAAGCCTGTAATCCCAGCACTTTGGGAGGCCGAGACGGGCGGATCACAAGGTTAGGAGATCGAGACCATCCTGGCTAACACGGTGAAACCCCGTCTCTACTAAAAAAATACAAAAAATTGGCCGGGCGAGGTGGCGGGCGCCTGTAGTCCCAGCTACTCGGGAGGCTGAGGCAGGAGAATGGCGTAAACCCGGGAGGCGGAGCTTGCAGTGAGCTGAGATCCAGCCACTGCACTCCAGTCCGGGCGACACAGCGAGACTCCGCCTCAAAAAAAAAAAACAAAAACAAAAACAAAAAAACAACAACAAAAAAGACTGGGAAGCGTTTTCAGAGATATAAATACAAGTAATAAAAGTAAAAGTGACCAACATTAATTTGGTTGTTAATGAAATTTCCATCGATATTTTCGTAATTGTATACGTCAGATAATTCAAGCTCAGAAGAAGATTATGCAAGCTCTCCCACTGTTAAACAATTCACTAGGGTAGTTTAGCATTTTTAAAAGATAAGTTAAATGTGTTATGTCTGTTTTAGAAGGTTATATGAATCAATGTAACTAGTTTTTGTATTGTATCCTACACAATGAAGAGCACAAAACTAATTATTGTTTCATTTACTTTGCAGTCCTTTAAGTACGCAAGGCAAGAGATGGGTAAAACCATCAGAATGGCCGGGCGTGGTGGCTCATGCCTGTAATCCCAGTACTTTAGGAGGCCTAGACAGGCAGATTATGAGGTCAAGAGATCGAGACCATCCTGGCCAACATGTTGAAACCTCATCCCTACTAAAGTACAAAAAATTAGCCAGGTGTGGTGGCACACGCCTGTAGACCCAGCTACTCGGGGAGCTGAGGGAGGAGAATTGCTTGAACCTGGGAGGTGGAGGTTGCAGTGAGCCAAGATTGCGCCACTGCACTACAGCCTGGCAACAGAATGAGACTGTCTCAAAAAAAAAAAAAAAAAAAAAAAAAAAAAAAAAAAAAAAAAAAAAAAAAAAAAAAAAAAAAAAAAAAATCAGAACTCAGAAAACCTAGATACTTTAGTTCTTATAAAATTGTCAGAAGGTACTCTTTGAACTCACTTGTTGGACAATACACTCTAACTTCTAGGGGAAAATTGAATCTTTCTAGTTCCACTATTCCTCTACCTTTAAGGAGAAGATTTTTTTACTACAGGACTATGCTGATTGGAAAAAGAATTTTAATGGAAATTTAAAAAGGGGACTACAAATGGAATGCGTCTTTGACAATTGTCTCCTCTGTGGTGGTGTGTTCTCTTTGTTCTTCATGAATCTTTCTTTGCAGTGTGTTCTTTTTCTGCCATTGTGTCTGGTGAAGTTAGAGCAAGTTATATCACAAGTAGAACTAGTTGTGTTGTGTAGAGGAAGGGAGGTTGGGTGTGAGATATTTTAACTATTTTTCTTTAAGCTTTCTTATCCTGTGCTATCTTTGTTTTGTTCACTTTATTTTATCTTATTATATTTTGTAGTATTAACTGAAGTTTCTCACATATTACCTTTGACGTTCTGCAACATGACGAAGACATTCAGTGCTTACCACTTCAAGTAACATACAATGCAAAGGAGAAATGAATCAATAACTGTCATGTTGAGTTTCAAAAAGCTATACTTCAAAACAGTGGGCAGAATTTGGGGATGAAGAGCAGAAAAACTCCTGCTTCCTTCTGAAGGATCTTTGATAAGAAGCCCTGTGCTCTGTCTTCTTCAAAGAATGAAATCCTGGGGGTAAGGAGCAGACAAAAATAAAACCCTAAAAACCTTAGGAAGAGTGAGGCAAACTTGTGCACACATCTCTTACCTGTTCAGGGCCTGAAGGAAGAATATAAAGGAGAAATGATTCATCATGACATCTACCTAGATAAGGACAGAGACACAGCTCTGTCCCATGGGCTCCTCTGCCCCATGTGGCCCCTCTTCCCCGTGTGTCCTGTGTTGTAGAAACAATAGAAGGACACATATGAGGGGCGTGGAAGAGGTGAGAGGTTTTGGACATTAGCACCCAGCTTCCTTCATGCAAGTGCTGCAGTAGAACAAGAGAGGGATACCCCCCATGTACACTAAAGTGGCATGAAGTGACAACTGAGAATAAATCCATGGATCTAAAGGTCCTACACAGTTAGCCATGACCAGAGAGAATCAGTCAGACACTAGGCTCAATCTATAAAGGTATATTATGATCTTAAGGATAAATTACCTCATTCCATGACTGGCATTACATAAGTTCATTGGAAATTTATTTTTTTTCCTTTGAACAAATTTCATTATTTATTTTATTTTATCTTCCATAGGTTATTGGGGAACAGGTGAAGTTTGGTAACTTACATGAGTAAATTCTTCAGTGGTGACTTGTGAGATTTTGGTGCACCCATCACCTGAGCAGTATTTACTGCACCCTACTTGTAGTCTTTTATCCCTTACCCCCTTTGCATCCTTTCCCCTGCATTCACAAAGTCCATTGTGTCATTCTTATGCCTTTGCATCCTCATAGCTTAGCTCCCACTTATGAGTGAGAACATACAATGTTTGGTTTTCCATTCCTGAGTTACTTCACTTAGAATAATAGTCTCCAATCTCATCCAGGTGCCATTAATTCATTCCTTTTTATGACTGTTTTATATATAAAACAATTTCTTTACTCATTCATTGATTGATGGGCATTTGGGTTGGTTCCACGTTTTTGCATTTGCGAATTGTGCTGCTATAAACATGCGTGTTCAAGTATCTTTTTCATATAATGACTTTTTTTCTTGGTAGATACCCAGTAGTGGGACTGCTGGATCAAATGGTAGTTCTACTTCTAGTTAGCAGAGGGGGAAGGGGGAGGATGAGTGTATTTATCAGATTCTTTGGACCTTTAGATGCCACCTAGGTGATACAACATTGTCAGTAAGATTGGTTTTTCAACATCCAGGAAAATAGGAGCACAAGATCAAACGTCAGTTCAGGTATAGTAAAATACATTTATGATTTCTTCATGATTGAGTTTATAAACTGAATTTCACACCAGCTGCTGCTTTTGCCTTTCACAATTAGAGGATTAAAGTCCTGAAGGCAACACTAAATTAGGAGACAAGAAGCATTAGGTTGAGTCCTCCCTCTAATTTCAGTCAGACATGGAAGAGACAAAAGGTATCTTCACTGCAAACACACAGACCAGCTTGTCTCATCAGGCGGAAGTCCTTGCAGAGACATGCTGCCGAAACTCTATTTTTAACAAACAATGTACAATTTTCCTGGAGGGTTGTTCATGTGTCATCCTCAGAACCCAGTTGAGAATAGATGGCTTGTGGGACATTAGGAATTCCTGACTCTGAGTATGGCTCATCACCAGGGAGGGAACTGATATTACACACTGAAATGGAATACAATCTACTTGGTCCAACAGTCACCTTGTATCTTATAAAGGGTAAATAAAAAATTCTTTTTAAAAGCAATAGGTAAATACCATCCTAGGTGCCAGTGTCAGCAATGTCTGTACTCCTGTTAACACCAAAACACTTGCCAAAAACTGAAAGATAGATAAGGTTGTCAAAAATTTATTTGCATGTCTACATTGGCACCAGCTTCTTATGAGGTGTGTTTCTATATATAAGTTTATTGCAAATATGTGTGTGAACATGTCAATATGTGTGATCTTAATGTAGAAAAATATAATACATAATGCAAATTTTGAGTGTGAAATTGTCATTCAGTATATAAAATTATTGATAATTTAGAATCATGTTGCAAAAAGGTGAAAGATTTCAAGTCAAAATCCACTAATTATAATTTAACTCACTGAGAATGAAGTGCATTAAAGATAACTTCTGAATTATAGTAATTTTAGTGACAAATGCTGGCCCAAAAAACTATTTTTTACATATACTTTTGCCACAGACAAAAATTAAATATCCTATGATATTCCTCTTGAACTATCAAAATGTTTCTAACTATATTCACCTGAGGATTTGAAATTGTATTCTTGATTTGAGGTTTTCCATATCTGCTTGTCCCTTACAAATGTAGCTCAGGATGAAGAGCAGTAAAAAGGGAAACAGAATGCAATATAAAACTAAGAAAGCATCCCAAATAACAGGGCCAACAGTAATCTAGTACAGCTTGGTGGAGTCCTGACCATATACGGCCCTTTCAATTTAGTTCAAATAATATTTGACTACTACATTCAGGGGACATGGTTTAGTGGAGGCAAAAAGATAAATAGATATTATCTCTACCTAAAAACAATTTATAGGTAGTAGTGGTAACAAGTGCACAAACTCCCACATACTAGAACAGGGGCCAATATTGAGATGTGCTTAAAACTCTATAGGAGCCCTGTAGAATATACTGTATTTTCTCCTAAATCAGCAATCCCTAACCTTTTCCACAGATGGGGGTTGAGGGATGGTCTGGGGATGAAACTGTTCCACCTCAGAATATTAAGCATTAGTTAGATTCTCATAAGGAGCATGCAACCTAGATCCCTTGTGTGCATAGTTCACAATAGGGTTCATGCTCCTTTGAGATTCTAGTGCCTCAGGTGAACTGACAGGAGGCAGAGCTCAGGCTATAATGTTCACTCACCCATTGCTCACCTCCTGTTGTGCAGCCCAGTTCCTAACTGGCCACAGATCAGTACCAGTCCATGGCCCAGGGGTTGGGGACCCCTGTCTTAAATCATGTCCTGAAACTCTCCAGGCAAGTGTGCCTCAGCATGGGTGTCCTCCCAGATTGGTCCCATCACCCTATGCCCCACTGCCCTTCCCTGTTCCTACTCTCATGATCCAGCTAGTCATCTGTTATAGATAAATGCTTATGTCTTCCCAAAATTCATATGTTGAAGCCCTAATCCTAAGGTAATGGTATTTGGAGGTGGAAACTTGTGAGGTAATTAGAGTTTGATGACATCATGAGGATGGGGCACTCATGATGGGATTAGTACCTTTATAAGACTGGAATACTTGAATACTCTCTCTTTCCCTTTCTCTCCCTCTCTGTCTGTCTGTCTGTCTCTGTCTTGCTCTCTCCATGCTTGCAGAAAGAAGAGGTCATGTGAGTATAGCAAGAAGGTGGCCATCTTCAACCCAAGGAGAGAACTCTCTTTAGAAACCAACTTTCAGACTTAGAACAGACTTCCAGTTGAGATTAGGGTGTCAGCACCCTGGTTGTTTAAGTCACCCAATCTGTAGTATTTTGTAATGGCAGCTCAAGCTAACACATGATCCAGGCACATTAGGGTACCTCACCTTGTCCTCTTTCTCTCAGATTTCCAAGCATCCTTGAAATTTAAAAATGCTTCCAACAGTTGACATTTCAAACTTTCTCTCAACATTCAACTTTTCTCAAACTGATATTTGCATCATATTAGCTGTATAACCTAGTTGTGGTTCAAAAGCCTTTTACCTGATGCCAGGGAAGTACTTAATGTTAATTCTGGTATAGGATACATACTTGCCCTGTGGGTATGCCCTAGATGTAGAACTAAATTTTCCAACAGAAAATCCTAGTCCTGAGGACCACTCTCCAGAAGACATTGAACAGCCACCTTTCCCTTCCATGAAAAATGTAAAGTAAGCCAAGCCCAGGAGTTCTCTGTCAAGTTATCAGGACATTTTGGGAAAAAATTTAAATCTACGGAAAGGAGTGTCAGGTTGTAGCTTACTTTCCATGATCCTCCTCTTTGTTTGAGAAATCCTATTTGGGTCAATTCCTTGGCTGACTTACATAGACTGTGTGTGAGTCAGTCTGCTGTTGGCAGGTATTTCTCCCACCCACACCACATGGAATGGCTCAATCTCTATTGACTCAACAGTATTTTGTTCCTTTGTTTGTTTTCTAGAAATTTATTGGCAATATTGAATGGTACTAACTTGTAAAGAAATATTCCTAACTCCAGTATGGAGGGGTTACTATGTCAAATAATGGTGCCTAGGTTGCACTAACATTTACAAGTTAATAGCATTCTGGACAAGCATCCATGTATTACAGAGGTGAGCATGTATCGTCTCCTAAGGGAGATTTAGTGTTTGTTTTATTTGGCTCCCCACCAAATGCAAGTGCCATAGATGGTCTTTACCACCCTCCTCTACCACCACCACCAACCCACTTGTTATTCAGAGCCCACCCTCTTGTCTTTGTAAAAGACATTGTGTATATGAAGTAAGAAAAGCAGGGACTGATGAAAGTCTCAGGTTAGTCAAGGGACAAAGCACTTGTTTATGACCAAATGAAATAGTGACTGCCACGCAAGCCTTCCCATAAAAGTCCCACTAATCTCCATGCTTATATGATCACCCATTTTCTC
Source organism: Colobus angolensis palliatus (assembly GCF_000951035.1). Lineage (NCBI taxonomy): Eukaryota > Metazoa > Chordata > Mammalia > Primates > Cercopithecidae > Colobus > Colobus angolensis. The sequence goes on along the minus strand of NW_012114710.1, from coordinate 9,572,975 downwards.
ATCTCCCCTCCCAATTCTGCTCAGAGGAATATTTTCTAGGCTAGTGGGTTTCTTTCATTTCTGCCTATTCCTATTATTCCCCTTCACCAGGAAATAACGGAATAGCCTGGTTTCTTAAATGGGGTGTGTATATGGAAGGAAGAAGCAAAGCAAGCAAGAGAGGTAAAAGTGTACCACCTGGACAAAAATGTACACATGATTTTATATTTTTATGTCATTATGCTAGACTTAAGAAAACGAAGAAATGATGCTCCAGAGAAACAAGACAATGGGATAAAAGGCATCTTGGAACAGAAGGCCTGTTCTATTCAGAGTTCTATAATATATATCACTTTGAGTATTTTAGGTTAGGGCAAAATATTTGGATTTTATTCTAAGAATATCAGGATACTAGTAAGGTGTTTCAAGTAGACAAACGATTTATATTCTAGAAATATCACTCTGGCTGCTGAATTGAGAAGAGATTTTAGAAATTAAGGGTGGAGGCAGGGTAGGAGGCTATTGCAATAGCCTATGTCACAGATGATGGTGCTTGTCTTTGCACTGTAACAATGGATATTAAGATATACAGTCACATTTGAGCTGCATATTGATAACAGAATTTAAAAGGCCTTGCCTGATGAACTGGATATGAGCTATAAGGAAAAGTCAGGAAGGTAGACGAATTCCTAAATATATACATCTTTTTCTGAGGAACAGGATGGAATATGGAAACGAGGTTACATGGGAGGAAGCAGATTTGGGTGTTGGAAATCATGTGTTCCATTTTGGAAATATAATATTTGAGATTCACTTCAACATCCAAACCAAGACGTCGAGATAAAAAGGCCAATATTCAAGCATAAGATACAAATATGAGGTACATTGGCAGATAGATACTATTTGATGTCATAAAACTCAGTGCGTCACCTAAAGAGAAAATATAAATACAGAAAATAAGAGGACTAAGAACAAAGCCCTGGGAAATGCTGAAATTTAAAGTTCAGATAGAAAAGTAGCCAGTGAAAGCACTAGCAAAGTAGAAAGCAGACCAGGTGAGCCTAGAAATGAAATTAAACATTTCAAGAAGTAAAGGATGGTCAAACTGTCAAAACTGCAGAAAGGCCAGGTAAGAAGAGGACAAGTGATTGGCAATTCCTTTTGGCAAGATGTGGGCCATTTGTGAGAACTTTCAGTGGGAGCAGAGGGAAGAACAGCCTGTTTTAAATAGGTCGAGAAAAAAATGAGATGTGAAGAAATGTGGAAAGGCAATTCCTTCAAGGAGTTTCTCTGAAGGGGAACAGAGAAATGGAGCAGTAATTATAATAAAATGTGAGGTCAAGGGAAGGTTTAGTGTTTTGAAATTTTAAAGATGAACAATGTTAAGGAAGAATTTTATGGTGATGAGAATGATCTGATATACGGAGAAATTGCTGTGGCAAGAGAGCAAAATGTGTTACTCTTTTCAGTTTCTAAACAGTAGACTTCTGAAACAAATTAATTCAGGCATTTGAAATAAAATATTTTGGAGAATAAAATTTTTAGATGTCCCTTAGTGAATGTTCTTGGTGTTTAACAAGAGTCTTCATTACATTCTGGCTAAGTATTAATTCATATGATATTTTACAACATTTTATAACTGAAGAGATGTGATGGAAGGAGAAGACCTAAGGGTACACTTGGTACTCTAAATATTGCTTGATCAATTCTTTAAAAATCAAATCTTATAAAGAGCCTCTAAGCTAATAAAAGATTACAACCATTTCAGAAAGGTGAGGTTAATTTAATGTCTATTGCCTTAAAAGAAATGTAGATGATGAGAGTATTTGAAAATTCACAAAAATGAATGTCACAAAATCGGATAGTGAAATATGAAAATCTTACTATTGACTAAGGTAAGGCTAAGACCTTGGGAAGTAAGAAAAACTTTCCTCAGACGGCAGACTATTAGTGTGTAGAACAGGCTACTGAAGAAACCAGTAAAATCCTTAACTATGAACACAATGAAAATGATTTAAGCTTTTTGACTATAGAGTTTACAGCTTTTAAACCTTGGCTGTGTAAGTGGAGAGACCATTAACCACCATATGGGCTCTTTCTTTGACAAAGCATCATTTTAGCAAAGTGGAGGGTAAAAGGGAATCAGGATTTTTATTTTAAATCCAAATTGCTTTATATTTTCGAATATGTAATTAAAATATTAAACAAGTAAAATCTATCATTGTAATAATCAAGATAATGGTAGAAACAAGTTAGCCTGGAGAACTTTTATAGTATCTTGGATTAGTAAAACAATACTTGTCTATGGTTATCAAGGCCAAGGAAGAAAAAAAATAGTCAGAGTTATTCCTGAGACTGAAGCATTGTGGAGCTGCAAGGATTTACAATGATAATATAGATTAGCTTCAATTAAGTGTATTCAACAATTTGATCATGACGCAGCCCTGTTTTCTATGAACACTTGTAAGCATGACAACACAGAATGCTGACAATACCTTCTTCTGCATTTGCAAATTGAAGAAGCTCATGAAGGAAAATATTTCAGTATTTCAAAAACCCCAAACACTCCATTATCTCCAAAAATATTTAAGTCATTGAGTTAAACTACATTTCTTTACCTCTTGCAATCATTTGGTGGATAAATGTCATGGTCCTTAATACACTCCAGAATTATTCCTCCATAACTCCATTTCCTGACCCTTTGACTATAAAAGTTCCTGACACAATATTAGGCACAGGACCATGGGTATACCAGAACCAAAACATATTGTGTTTACTTAACGGCAAATATTGATTCCAAAATCAGAAATTTTTCCTCATGAATTGAAAGCTAAAATCAAGAGACTGCATAATTTTGATGACTCTTGTAGGCTGATTTTTTTTATACTATGAAAGATGTTAAACATACTAATTTTCATTACATGGGGAGGAAGGGGAAAGAAATCTCCCCTTGCTTTTCTTTATTTTTGACTTCTATTAAGTTCAGAAGTACAAGTGCAGGTTTACTACATAGGTTAACTTGTGTCATGGAAGTTTGTTGTACAGATCATTTCATCACCCAGTTATTAAGCCTAGTACCCATTAGTTATCTTTCCTGATTCTCTTCCTCCTCCTACACTCCACCCTCAGGTAGGTACCAGTGTGTGTTGTTCCCTTCTATGTGTCCATGTGTTCTCATCATTTAGCTCCCACTTGTAAGTGAGAATATATACTGTATTTGCTTTTCTGTTTCTATGTTAGTTTGCTACAGATAATGGCCTCCAGGTCCTCCCATGTTCCCACAAAGGACATGATCTTGTTCTTTTTTATGACTGCATAGTATTCCATGATCTATATGTACCGTATTTGCTCTATCCAGTCTATTATTGATGGGCATTTAGGTTGATGCCATGTCTTTGCTATGTGAATGCTATAATGAAAATATGTATGCATGTGTCTTTATGATAGCATGATTTATATTCCTTTGGGTATATACCCAGTAATGGGATTGTTGGGTGAAACGGTATCTCTGCCTTTAGGTCTTTGAGGAATTTTCACACCATCTTTCACAATCGCTGAACTAATTTACATTCCCACCAACAGTGAATAATTGTTCCTTTTTCTCCATAACCTCACCAGCATCTTTCATTTTTTGACTTAAGTGAAATAGAATTACCAGCCTTAAGAAAGGGCTTATAACCCAGTTTCTAAAGAGTTCATCTGATTTAAATACAGACCACAATCTCACTTACAATGGTCAATATCTCCAAAAAGGAAGCAGACAAGAAGTGGGCAGGATCAGATTGCTAGGAAATATTCAAGATCTATCAAGGCCTGTAAAAAGCAAAGTGAAAAAGGGTCTGTGTAACTTAAATGTCCACACAAGAGAAATAGTGTAATAGTAAACTTTCCAGTACAACAGTTTTTTATTGCAAATCAGCTCACATGCCCTGATATACCTGAAATGAATAGTTTAATTAATTAAGGCTGAAGTTGCATTGGTTCAAATGTATTATTTTTCCACTTAGGGTTTTGTCCCATAAATAATGACAATTGAACAGCAAATATTCAAATCGAAGTGAACATAACAAGTCATGAATGTGCAATATGTCCCCAGATGCCCATTCACCTCCAATCTTCTGGGTTCAATTCAGTCAGGTGCTCTGTCCAGGGAATTTTTATTTTATGGTGTTCTGCAATTTGGAAGATTTTTTTTTCTGTTTCTATAACTCAGCAGCTTCAACTCTTCCTTACCCTTCTTTCCAAATGAGCTACTGTCACTTTTTTTTTTCAAGACACAGTCCTGCCTTTATTGTTATAATTATCTACTATTAAGAAATTAAAAATGTCTTCTTAACTGTGCTACTATTTTTATTGGGGTTAGTATTATGTTCATTGGGGCTCTGGTTACAACACTCCATAGGTTCTGAGTTGTCTGTTCTTAAGTATTTTTCCCTCAAGTTTTATCATTTTTAGTATGCAATTTTGTAGCACACAAGGTTTTAAAGAAATTATATATTGCAACAAAGTGAAAATGCCTATATAATTGAAGCTCATAAGCTGAAACATGGTAGAGCCCAAAAAGTGAAAATGCCAGAGAGAGAGAAAAAAAGTTACTGTTTTCCTTTAACACTCCCCCCTCTCTGAGTTTATTTCTCCTGTCCAGAACACAGGACAATGTTCTGGAACTCCTAGATTTCCATGACCCTCTGATAGGTCTTTGATTTTCTTTCTTTTTTTTTTTTTTCTGATGTGTGTGTGTGTGTGTGTGTGTGTGTGTGTGTGTGTGTGTGTGTAAGAGAGAGAGAGAAAGAAAGAGAGAGAGAGAGAGAGAGAGAGAGAATGGTGTTTGAAAGAACCAGGGGATAAAATAGAAGATGGCATTAGATAGCCCTTGCTATTTTACCCAACCACACTCTGTTTGGTCAACATTTAAAGGCTGCAAATATTCACAAAGGAACTAAGGTTGTGAAAATTGGGAAATAAGACCACATTTAGACATTAAAATGTAGTCTCATATTCAACACACTTTTTCACCAGATGTAAGTGAATCATGACAATTTATTTTTGTAAATATGTTTGTATATACTTTTTAACAACATAAATATGCTGTTCAATGACACAAGAACCAAGAAAGGTGCTTTGTCTCATATGGTTACAACCGTTAACTGTTCTTTTCCCCACCTTTCTCGTCTAATTATGTGACTGCCATTAAAATTAACATCATATAATAGGCATCTTCATACTGTCTGCGTCACACAGAAAACTCTGAACTATTTCAGAGTAGAACGTCTTATATATCTCTATAACACAATCTTGATATCTCTAATACAATGCTGACACAAATGTTTGTTAAATGAATGAATAATATGAATAAATAAACACACAAATATTTTTTATGCAATTACTGATCATTTTCCAATCTGTCAAGAGCTAGTATCTTACATATTGGGATCTAATATACTGCCCTCGAAGGACATCCACATCCCATAGTACTTCATGACGACCTCTATTCCAGTGCTTACTATGGTTTGTATTATATTGCCTGTTTCTCTGCATATGTCCATTATCACGACTAGATGTGGAGCTTCCAAACGTACTCTCACGTACCTTCTAGAAATCATCATAATGTTTTATACTTAGTAGTTGTTCAATAAATATTCTCTGAACTTAGTGTCTTAATGGTATTAGAGGCAATAATTTATTTTAAAATTTATCAGAAATGAAAATGTCATTAACTTTAGAATCTAGAAATCATTTTTGAATATTTGGAATGATTTATAGATAAATGACTATTCTGGTAAGGAATTTTAATGGGCAAAATAAACTTTAAAGCATTTTTAAAATGCTTTAAATCATAAAGTACTCATTAATTTATATTATTAGTCATCATTTATAAAACTAATGCCTAATTTTAATTTTTCATAATTAAGAAACACAGCAATACTTTTCTTAAGACAGCCTTTTAAGGTCTTCTTAAAATATGAGAAATAAGATGTCAGACACGTCATTTTTATAGTATCTAAATTCTCAGAGATTATAATTAGTTAATCTTGCTTAGGAAAAAGGTATCTAATGGAAATATAGAGATGAGGAGCAATTTCTGCACAGAATAATGATGTTTATTCCATGCATTCTGAGATGCTGTGATTCAACATGATGCAATGTTTGTGTTGGTTTTCCCTTTGTGCTCCTGTCTTTTCTTCTCTCTTCATTCCTGTAATTACGTGCTTCAGTGATTTATGATAGCAGTATCAAATCATAGATTCTGAAGCAATAAAAGTACCGCATTAGAAAGTTCTACTAATCTCCAACATCCTCTGGCAATGGATAAGTGACATTGTTGAAAAAAAGAGAAAGCTTTTCAACAGCTCTCTCAAAGCAAATGACTAAGCAACTGACACATTCTATGTCCTGGAAAAAAATAGACCCTAACATTAAAATGACGTTTTGCAGCATATTGACAAATTTGAAGCCAGTCTTTCCGTTTCCTGTGAGATTCATTTGCTAAAATGCTTTCACTCTGTTGAAGCAAACCAAATAGAAGACTCCACAAAGAAATATGTTGAGCTTCTGGCCATCTGTGGGATGCAAACAAATGTGATCATCCATTTTGTTACCACGTAAGCGTCAATTTCATTTAAGACTGTTACTGATGGCATTAGTCAACTTAGAGATTGGCCATTTTAGAGAGTCAAATATATAAAATAGAAACACCATTCAGGTGAGATATTGGTCTTATATTGAAGAGACAATCTGGTGTGAAAAGTGAATAATATATAGGCCTCAATCACCACCATGCATTAGAATCAACTGGGGAAATTTTTAAGAAAATATATATTCCCGAACTACACTCCTATGATTCCATTTCAGTTGGTTGAACCTGTGACACAGGTATGCATACCTTCTAAAATGTGTCGCAGGGTTTTGGAAGTATAGCCAGAACTGAGAATCAGTCCAACAGTGTAATTGAAAGAAATGTGTACAGGGACCTGAGTTACAAAAACTGAGTTCAGTAGCCATTTCAGATTTTCACTAGTTAGAACTTTGAGAAAAGTTGTATAATTAATATATTTTAATAAAGTTTTTAATAAAAGACTTTTAAGATTTCTAACAACAGTAATGACCCTATTGCTGTACTGTAACATTAAACAAACTACCTTAACACTGCAAAGATGCTTATGAGTCAATAAAATTTGCTGTTATTAATGGCCCATCCATGTATTTGCAACATCAAATGTAAATGCTATCTATATCTTTAACAGAGCGAACTGCTTCTGAGATTATTTAAGAAAGCACCATAAAGACCTATGCCACAATATCTAAATGTCAACTCAGGGGGGTTAAATGTTGAGGAAATCCTTGTTGGATGGCCGTCATTAGGTTTTTAGTGATTAAACAATCTTATTTAGTGTGTATTCTGAAAAATACTATGTCACTTTTCTGCAGAAGCTAACTAGGAATAAATTAACTCTTAATACTAAATATAACTGAATGCTTATGGGAAAAAATAAATTTCTGAACCTGATCACCACATTAATCATATACAATGATATTTTAACTTTTGTTTAACATAAAAACTATAGGAAAATGCAATGAAACACTGCTTCTCAAATGTGTTACAGATACTTTATTAGCTGTAATAATTATACTCCACCAGGAATCTGGAACTCTGATAAATAAGGGATTGTAGAAAATATAAGAGAAGTACCTCCAGCAGCAGCCATTATCCAAAACCAAAGTCAGCCAGGGTTATCGGGAGGAAAAATGTGCTAAAACTTAATTTTGGCCAATAATACCAATATATGGCCATCATTGATGCTCTTAGTCAATCAATTACTATTGGAGGATCCAGAAATCAACACCATTGGTTGAACTGTTGGTTCATAATATCTTTACAACTGGAATTTTCTACAGCATTACTACCCTATTTTAAAATGCTATAGCATATCGCCTACTGTGTACCCACAAACATTAATTTTTTTAAGATGCTATTATCAAATGAAAATGAATACTCAAAAAGCCTTCAGAAAAACTCTGCATAGATTCTGTATATCAAGAGTGAGCTTTTAAAAAAGAAAATGAACTTTTAAAGTTTTATGGGTTATTGCATCAATTTCATAGGGATCCAATTCTATAGGTATGTTGAGGCACACACTAACTCTAAAATATAAATAAGCTTCAAGCCGCCTAGGGTTGCACAATTTGTATCCATTGCTTTTTCAACAACAAAAAAGGCAATCATTTGCAAAGCAATTTTGTCACCTACTAGATACAAATGTTCCATAAATTTAGATTTACCAGGGTGACTATGTAATGGGAAAAACCAAGCCATTATTGGAAGTTTATGTTACTTCCAATTCTGTACTGATGCACTTCAATGAATATAAGCCACTTTTTATTATTCAAATAGTTTATTTAAGTTATTGGATCTTTTTAAAAACATAATTCTGAGAGACATTGAAAATCCAATCATTTTTTACTACAGAAAAACATAAAGAACTATCCACAAAGAGGCTATAAACAGAATAGAATGGAAGAAATGCTATTAAAGAAAAAAACAAGAAATTTCTAGACCTACCAAACACTGTAGGTCTAGGTTTGTGCTTTCATGGATTATACTTATTTCTGGTCTTCTTTCCTTAAAGTAGACCTTCTAATTTTAATTACATGTTAGAATTATCTGGAAATTTTTTTAAATTAAAATTTCCTTCTAATTTTAATTACATGTTAGAATTATCTGGGAATTTTTTTAAGTAACAATTTCTAAGCCTTACCCTCAGAGATTCAGACTTAATTAGTCTAGGGTGGGCATTGGCATACATAAAAAGTGTCCCAGGAGATTGTACTGTGAGGTTAAGGTTAGAGACCATTGACTTATAGTACTGTGTATCATTTACAGTATTTTCTACAAATCTGAAAGAGCAATATTAACCCAATAACCCAAGTGACCTGCAATAAAAATATTAAACAGGCCATCAAATGCTGTAAGATGTTTTGGTATAAGAGCTCCTTGATCTATTTTGTTAAGACTCATTAAATCCTACAATTATCCACATGGTAAGGTAGGTTGCTGATTTAATGCCCTGTGGTCTCCATGAGGTCTCATCTAATCAAGAGACTTTCAGACGATACATATGTAGCAGGGAGGAAGGAAATTTAATTATAAGAAGATACCACCTGACTTATACATGACACATCAAGCCTTTTCCTCTAGAAAAAAAAAAAAAAAGGAATCTGAGGAACTCAAATCGTGTCCATCTTATGTAACAGGATATGACTAAAGAGTATTCAAATTTTTAAATCAAAGTTTTGTGAAAATGTCACAGATTTGTACTATTCTCTATTACTGGCCTAAGATTAAGTCTCATTAGATAACAAGAAAGCTCTATGTAATATCTTGAAAGTGCTATTGTTCAATGTCACTGGGATGTTTTGAGTTCTGTTTCTTCCTTTTGCTTCTTCACTTTACTTGATGCCTACAAAATGATGAAGGAGGAAGGGAGGGTGAGAAGAAGGATGGGAAAGATAAGGGAAAGGACCACACCGTTGTTCCAAAATAGTTTCATAGCAACCACAAAGCTGAAGGATTTCTTTTCTGTTTTTGTTTTTGTTTGTTTGGGGCTAAAAACAAAATAACAACATCACAAGGAAGGTAGTTTCCTACATGGTAAGTTTGGTCAACATGAAATTCTAAAGTACTTTGCAAATGTAAATAAGGAAGTTTCTTTAGTGGTATTTGAGATGTATAAAGCACCTCTATCAGTCATTGCCCAAATTATTTTTTTCAGTCATGTTAAGAATTACATCAACTTATCACTTTCCCTCTCCTTTTCAAACCCCCTTCTCTCCAGCTAGAATCCTGATCTTGTGCCAAGAAAGAGAGCTAGTTTTTTTTTTTTTTTTTTTTGAGATGGAGTCTTGCTCTGTTGCCCAGGCTGGAGTGCAGTGGCGCAATCTCAGCTCACTGCAACCTGCGCCCCTCCAGGTTTAAGCAATTCTCTGCCTCAGCCTCCAGAGTAGCTGGGATTACAGGACCTGCCACCACACCTGGCTAATTGTTTTTTGTATTTTTAGTAGAGACGAGGTTTCACCATCTTGGCCAGGCTGGTCTTGAACTCCTGACCTCATGATCCACCTGCCTCGGCCTCCCAAAGTGTTGGGATTACAGGCATGAGCCACCGCGCCCAGCCGAGCTAGTTTTAATTAACACTCCCCTTTTCCACCCACCAACATGTTTATAAATGGAGGATCAATCACAATGTCAAGATAGCATTTACTCTTGGTTATTCCTTGAGTTTCTGCTTGACATAGACTAACCAGATCCTCTCCAAGGGTCTACAACTTGCTTAAAATTCTGAAATGCAAGACTTTTTCCAATTACTAATCTGTGAAGCCACAAAAACTACTATTTTCAGGTCTTTAAATGTGTTATTGTTATTGTTATTGTAAGAAAGAATGGTTAAAATATAATTTGATCCAAATGTAGGGTTAAATTTTTAACTTATTTAACCTAAGATTTGTTGTAGGGGTTCAGTCAGGATGGTGGGGAAAATTATAAAATAAAACACAAACCTTCTTGGAAGGCCAAAAGGTTTTTGCAAAAACCTCAAGATAGAGTTATGGATGAAGCAGTCTAATCCTCTTTGAGCTATAGCAAGGGTAATTAACATAGGAACGTAGCGGAGTCTATCTAAACAGCTTATTTATTCCTGTGGTCCTAAGACTAACCTTTGCCTATCTGCGGGTGCATGATGGCTCTCTTGGAGGGGAGGAGGGAGAGCGGAGGAAGGTGACCAGGTTGATTACCCTCTAATGGTGTTGACTCAAAGCCTTTGCCATTTAATGTGTGCCGAATAAATCCAGGAGAGCCAGCGAGTGGAGGCTCCTTACAGCACTCTCCTAGGAGTCTGTAAGCGTCCGACTCTCAGCTGGACTGACAAGCATAGTATCTGTGTCAGTGTACATTACTTATCCGTCACTGGGTCAGGGTCTGCAGGATGGAACCCCACAATTTGTGTTAGTAGGACTTATAAAGTAACTTCAAATAATCTAGGCTAGTCAAATTTTCATGCTAAATATCTCTGTATTATTTTTAAATATTGGCTAAAAATTAAACAGATAGGGTTTCAGAACACTGAAAATATTCCAGTTTCTCAAACCCACCAAAACAAACAATGTCCAGGATGATTCTCTCTGGATTTAGTTTTCCAGAATTATATATTTATAATTTTACAATGAGCAGATCTTCTAAAGATGGTGGTTGTGACACAGTAGAAACTTGATGGATTAAATACAGAGAAGTAAGAAGAAATTTACGTTCACGTGATGTTCAGACAGGGGAACTGTGGATGTCAATAAACTAACATTTGGTTTTAACACTGGTAAATGAAGGGGAAAAAACCAAGCAGGTAATATGCCTTTTTTTTTTTTTGAGATGGAGTCTCGCTCTGTCGTCCAGGCTGGAGTGCAGTGGCCAGATCTCAGTTCACTGCAAGCTCCGCCTCCCGGGTTTACCCCATTCTCCTGCCTCAGCCTCCCGAGTAGCTGGGACTACAGGCGCCCGCCACGTCGCCCGGCTAGTTTTGTTTTGTATTTTTTTTTAGTAGAGACGGGGTTTCACCTGATTAGCCAGGATGGTCTCGATCTCTTGACCTCGTGATCCGCCCGTCTCAGCCTCCCAAAGTGCTGGGATTACAGGCTTGAGCCACCGCGCCTGGCCGCCTTTTTATCTTAACTGCACTACTGAGCAAAAAAAAAAAAAAGGAAAGTTTCACAGAAGTATGATAGTTAACAAATGAAAGGCTGATCAAATACAATCATTTTGCTATAATGGATTTAAGCAAATGATTACAAGCAGTGAACTAATGGATTTAAACATTGAATATCACTAAAAGAGAAGCAGCCAGACACTTACAGTCCTCTGGTTGGAAGAATATATCATCTGTAATGCAGTCTTACCAAAACGTCAAACCTCAAGTGAGAATTTCAGTATTCAATATAGGAAATACAGAACAATAAGGCTACATTAAATGGTGATAAAATCAGCAATCCCAAACTGGGAGGAAATTTACAGAATAAATAATATGTTTTATTTAACAAATATATTAGGAGAAAAGAGAAAGTCAGTAAATACATAGGATAAAAAACATAGGCGGGGCGTGGTGGCTCACAGCTGTAATTCCAGCATTTTGGAAGGCTGAGGCAGGAGAATCACTTGAAGCCAGGAGTTCAAGACCAGCCTGGCCAACATGGCGAAAACCCATCTCTACTAAAAATATAAAAAATTAGCTGGGCATGATGGTGCATGCTGGTAGTCCCAGCTACTTGGGAGGCTGAGGTGGGAGAATCACTTGAATCTGTGAGGCAGAGGTTGCAGTGAGCTGAGATCATCATGCCACTGCACCCAGCCTGGACAACAGAGCAAGACCCTGTCTCGATAAACAAAACAATACAATACAAAAAGACACAGTTACAAGTTGTAATGTGTAGCTCTCATTTGGATTTTGATTCAAACAAACTGCAATAAATTAATTAATTTAATTAAGTACAATTATAAGGCATTTAGAAATTTCAAGACTGACTTGATAGTTGAGAATATTAAGGAAATATTGCTAATTTTTAAAGATGTGATAATTTCACAGTGGTTATTTGTAAAAGAAAAAGAGGCCTTATTTTTAGAGATATATATTGACAAAAGAGATGCAATGATCTCATGTCTGAAATTCACTTCAAATTAATATGAGTTAGGTAAGTAGGTAGAATGCAAATTAAAAATGATTAGTCTTCTTTGTCCATTCACCTATTGTTAGACACTTACGGTGATTCCATGTCTTGTCTATTATGAATAGTACTGGAATGAACATGGGGTTGCAGACATCTTTTCAATAAACTGATTTGCTTTCTTTTGGATAAATATCTAGCCGTGAAATTGCTAGCTCATATGGTAGTTCTATTTTTAGTTTTTTGAAGAACCTGCATGGTTTTTTGTTTTCCATAGTGGATGTACTAATTCACATTCCCACCAACAGTGTACAAACATTCCTTTTTCTCTACATCCTTATCAGCATGTATTCCTCTTCGTCTTTTTGATAAAAACCATTTTAACTAGGGTGAGATGATATCTCACTGTGGGTTTGATTTGCAGTTTCTTATCATTAATGATCTTGAGCATATAAACAATGGAATATTATTCAGCCATAAAAAATGAGATTCTGTCATTGGCAACAACATGAACAAAAAGCAGAAGTGACTATGTTAAGTGAAGTAATCCATGCATAGAAAGATGTCACCTGTTCTCACACATATGTGGGAACTAAAAATATTGATCTCATGAAGATAGAGTAAAATTATGGTTACCAGAAGCAGGGAAAGGTAGTAAGGAAGGTTTGGGTAGTGGGTACAATTATACAGTTAAATAGAAAGAATACAATCTGGTGTTTGATAGCACAATAGGGTGACTATAGTTAACAATAATTTGGGAGACAGAGCAAGATGATTGAAAAGAAGCCTCCACTGATTGTCCTCTCTGCAGGAACACAATAATGAAAAACTATCCACACACAAAAAGCACCACATAAAACAAAAATATCAGATGAATGATTACGATACCTGGTTTAACTTCATATCTTGGAAAGAGGCCCTGAAGGGCATAGGAAAGACAGCCTTGAATCACTAATGCCATCCAATGCCCATCCTCTGGGCAGTGCCTTTGTGGCAGGAAGAAAGAATCTTTGCCCTTGGGGATGGGAGAGTGCAGAAATTGTGGAACTTTGTGTTGGAACTCAGTGCTATCCTGTCACAGCAGAAAGCAACACAAGGCAGAACTCAGCCAGCACCCACAGAAGGAGCATTTAGACAAGCCCTAGTCAGAAGGGAATCACCCATCCAAGTGGTTGGAACCTGAGTTCTGGCAAGCATTGTCACTGTGGGCTAAAGTGCTCTGGTGTTCTGAATAAATCTGAAAGGCAGTCTAGGCCACAAGTACTGCAATTTCTTGGCAGGTCCTGGTGCAGTGCTGAGCTCAGAACCAGGGACTTGGTGGTCATATGACCCAGTGAGATGCCAGCCAGGGAAACCAAGGAAGTATGTGCATCACCTTTCCCCAAAACAAGGCAGGAAATGTTGCAGCTTTGAAAGAGACTCCTTCCTGGCCAGGTGCAGTGGCTCACGCCTGTAATCCCAGCACTTTGGAAGGCCGAGGCAGGCAGATCACGAGATCAGGAGATCGAGACCATCCTGGCTAAAACGATGAAACTCCGTCTCTACTGAAAATACAAAAAAAAAAAAAAGATTTAGCCAGGTGTGGTGGTGTGCACTTGTAGTCCCAGCTACTTTGGGAGGCTGAGGTAGGAGAATTGCTTGAACCCGGGAGGTGAAGGTTGCAGTGAGCTGAGATCGTGCCACTGCACTCCAGCCTGGGCGACAGAGAAAGACTTCATCTCGAAAAGAAAAAGAAATAGACTCCTTCCTTCCACTTGAGAAGAAGGCAAAAAGAGTAAAGAGGACTTTGTCTTGCAACTTGGATACAGCTCAGTCACAGTAGTATAGTGTACTGGGTAGAGTACTGAGGTCCCATTCCTGGTCCTAGCTCCCAAATGGCACATCCTGGGCCAGAAGAGAACTTGCTGCCTTGAAGGAAAAGACCAAGTCTGCAGGATTCATCATCTGCTGACTAAAGGGCCCTTGGGCCTTGAATAGTCAGCAGTGATAGCCAGGCAGTACTCTCTGTGGGCCTTGGGGGAAACTCCGAGATGTGCTGGCTTCAGGTGCAACCCAGCACATTCCCAGCTGTGCTGGCTATTGAGAATACTTCTATTTGAGAAAAGGAGATGGAAGAGTAAGGGAACTTTGTCTTGCAGCTTAGGTACCAGCTTGGCCACAGTTGAGTAGAGCACCAAGCAGGCTCTTAGGGTCTCCAGTGTTATGCTTTGGTTCTTGCATGGCATTTCTGGACCTGTTTTTGGCCAGAGAGAAGCCCAGTGCCCTGCAGGGAGAGTATCCGGCCAGGCAACATTTACCACAAGCTGACTGAAGAGCCCTTGGACCTTGAGTGAACATCAGTGGTAGCCTGATAGTACTCACCATGGTTCCCGTGCAGTAGTGGCCATGGAAAAAGACTACTCAGCTTGTGGAAAGATGAGGGAAGAATGGGAAGGGCTTTGTCTTGTGGCTTGGGTGCCACCCAGCTCCAGGCCTGTGATGGGAGGGACTGCTGTGAAGACTTCTGACATGCCCTGGAGAATAAATGTATTTATTATTCATATTTAAACCAGGTTGTGTTTTTTGTTCAAAGCATGGGAGAAGAGTAAAGTAAACATAACTTGGAAAAGGAGAGGTTTAAAAAGAGGCATTCAGTGAAAGTTTGTTTTTAAAAAAACCCAGATAGATACAAAAATAAGCTAAAGCATAAAGAGATGGCTTCTTTGAAAATAGTTGGGAAACAAACAAGTATAAATGGTTTAAATTATTCTTTAAAGAAATATTTTTGGAGGTTAAAAGCAATTATCTAAATATTTATTGCTTTGAAGGAACACAATATAACTAATACATGACATTTTCATTTATTTGTTTTGCTTTCATATTTTGTGTTAAACACTAGAAAAAATATAGCATTGAATATATTAATGTCAGTAAAAAGAATGCAATAGAAAAATACTACTAAACTGGGTCAAGAAATCATTTTATAATTTTATTAGCTGGATGACATACTCAAATGGGCCTATCTGAAGAAAAATAATGAAAAAAACTTATTTAAAAGGCAGTGAGCAGGAATAAGGGAACCAAACAACAAAGCTGGTGAAGCCTCCAGGGACTAGCCAATGAAGGAAATTACCACCACTCTTAGTCCTAAAGAACAGTTGGTATTACAGAACCTTCTCAAACCAGAAAGAATTTCAGCCATTGCCTTCATCTGAGCTAGGCAGGAAGGTAGCAGGAGGAATAAATATTTGCATTCACTCTCCTCCTACCTCGGACCCTTTGTAAGTGCCTTTCATTGGCCAAAACCAAAGGTCAGAGGCAAGATTGTAGAGAAGAATCTCTGAAGCGCTCAGAACACAGCGAGGGGAGGAAAATATAAAGCGACAGATGCAGGGGCTAGGGAATAGAGAGGTGGCACTTTCATTTCTTTATGTCATTCAACATCCCATCTAGCACTGTATGTGTGTGTTTGTGTGTGTGTGTATGCACTTGTGCATGTATGTATATACAACCTCCTTTCCTAACTTTTGGAAAACCTAAGGAACCATCAGATAATGTATTGTGGCAGTGAGATTTCTGTCCCCAACTCAGGGAAAATGTGAAGTGCTGTCAGACAATGTATCATGGCATTGTAATCTCAATTCAGCCATGTTCTTGCTGGAACAGAAACCGTAATGTTAGCTATTATCAGTATATTTCTACTATGTAATTAACACAGTGAAATAACATAAAACAGAGTTGCTACAGTTTTGACATCTGTAGATGATCATGAGGGATAACTGAAATCAAAGTATGTTTTTACTACCATAGATTCCATATTTTCCTTCTTCCAGCAAGCATCTCAGCTAGGTGTTTTTTCATTGTTGTTTAAACTGATAGGTGAATCAAATCTTTATTCCTGTAGAATCATCCAAGACTTGTTTTCCATTCTTTATCATATTGCTGTAGATTCCAATTAACTATCACTACTGAAAGTGGAACTAGTTAGAAACAATCCAGTAAAATCTTTGTGTTCCCCACTGAGAAACAGCAATCTGATTTCTTCAAGCAAGTTGGAATCAATCACTTTCCAGTATAGTTCCTTATATTTTCCTGCTAGCTCTTTGGTAGGAAGAATCCAATGGGGTCAAAAGTAAGTTCAATTTCTAATTAAATGAAAATCTTATTCTGTTCACTAGCAGAAGTGTACTTTTCTTGACACCATGGCATCCAAATGTATATGGCTTTTGGCCAAGGAGATGGGAAGTAAAAATTGTGCTAATGAGTTGTTTTATATAATAATGGAGGTTCACTCACACCTCCTCCCCTTGATTTTCAGAACCTCATATTTTGGTCTTTAGAAAACCACACTGTATATTGGTTTAAATATAATATTTTCAAGCATGGGTCATATTTGTCAGGAAAACAAATAACCACATAGGATGTATTTCCTCTACAGTGAAAACAGACAAGGCGAGCCCATAAACGGTCATGCTGATAGAAGCAATGCAGGCAGAGATGGAAGCTTTATTTTGAAATATGCATCTATTCTTATAAGGACAATTTTCTGCCTCTCATAAATCTGCCATTAGGTGACTCGGAGAGTGATGATTGGATGCCCCATTGACATTTTCAATTGGCAGGTTTAACACTCAGCAGTAACAGCCATGTTTATATAGAAAGGGCATAACAAGGAAGTCAGGAGTGCTCAGGGGCAGAAGGTAAATATCCTGCCCTCTGATCTCCTGTTATTGGCCAAAGTCAACTAGAATCTAGAGAATACAGGAGCTTAAATTATATAGTCAGCAATGGTCAACCCTCCAGGGCAAAGGAAGGGCCTGGAGATAGGAAGACAAATAGAAAACAATTTACAATATTTAAATAACATTATAATTGTTTCCACATCAACTGTATGATTGCCATAAGCTTTTATATTATGAATCAGAACATATAAGCATAAGCATTAAAATATGAAAACATAGGATAGATTCTTTCAGGCCTCTTCTCTATTCTCCATATATGCATAATAAATCCAATAGAAAATATTGCAAATATTCATTCTTGATACCTTTGGGTGGTGTGATTATGAGTGACATTTTTCTAGGACATTGATTTATTTCTATTAGTTTTGCTGATTTTATATGATTACTCATGCTCAGGAAGTCTTGATGTGCTTTATTTTGTTTTAAATAATTTTAGATCATGTCATGACATTGCTTCCATTCCAAGTTCAGATTTCTCACTTGGGAAAAAATATGTTTTTAGGTTGAGCATATATAATCTGTACTGCATATATTTCATAATCTCTCTCACCATTTCAATGTCAGTTTGAAAGCTGTAGTGAAAATATGGGGCTCTTTTCACTGATGATGCCACGAAGTTCAACTTCCTCTACTGGATCTACACTGTGGTGGTAACATGGTTTGGCTCAGTGTCCCCACTCAAATCTCATATTGAATTGTAATCCCCATAATCCCCACAGGGGATGGCAGGACCTAGTGGGAGGTGACTGGATCATGAGCATGGTTCCCCCATGCTGCTCTCGTCATAGTGAGTTCTCTAGAGATCTGATGGCTTTATAAGGGGCTCTTCCCCCTTCGCCTGGTGCCATGTAAGATGTGCCTTTGCTTCTCTCTTGCCTTCTGCCATGATTGTAAGAGATAAATCTCTTTGGAAGTCTTCCAAACAATCCCAATATTTCTCACTTTACAGATAAGGAAACAAGTTCAGGAAACCTTGATAATGTGTCAAAAGTTTCCCATCTAGTAAGTGACAAATATACCTGACTCCCAAGCTTACAATGTTTCTTATGACCTATGTGGCCTTTGGACATACAAAATTTATCTCTTCCTTTTTTTAACAAAGAAGAGAAGACACAAATAATATATAAACTGCCGCATAATATGAATACCATATAAATGCATAAAGTTTGAAAATATAAACTGAATATTTTCTTTCTCTGTATCCTCATGGAGTTTTTGAAAATCTTCTCAGAAACAAAGCTATTTACTCATCAATGTATTGGTCCACAAATATTCTATCTTAAAATCAAACCCTAACAAGGATTTCTTTTCATCATTGATATTTGTTTATACTTAGCAGTCAACAAAGTAACTCATGAGTGAAAATCAGTTTACAAATCTTCACTTTAAAATGACCATTTTATGAATTATCATTGGTTTTGTAAAAGTTACTGACTTTAAGAGGATAATGCTGTGACAATGATGGAAAAACTATTTTTGACTCATGCTGTATTTTAGCAGTTTAGATAAAAATAAAATAAATCATTTTTAGATGCAGTCCTCCTATACTTGGAAAAGAATAAATTTGAATAAGTATATAAAACTGAAGGCATGAGTGTTTCAGTTTGGGTTTCCCAGAAAGCAAATTCTAAGCTAAAAAATAATATGTAAGAAGTATTCTAGTCTTCTTTGGATCAAAACCTGTTGTAGGAATAAAAGGAAAAGGATTGGCTAGAGGGAGAAATGAACCTCTGCTGACCCCATGGGGAGCTCTGATGTTAGGATGGCTGTTTAGAGTCACACCCTTTTGCTGTGATGGGGCTGGGCTTTTATACTCCCAGGGCAAACATTCATCAGGTGAGACTCATTCAGAAGACAGTCTTGTCTTTGGAAAAGGCAGCTCTTTTTAGCTGAAACAATTCCCAAAGAGGAGTGAATACTAAAGAGCTGGAAGCATAAATCCTTCAGTCTTGACGGATGAATCCGAGTAGCATGGCACAGCAGTCACAGCAGTCCACCTGGTGTGCTATCTAGATCCACCTGAATTCTGGGAAAAGCACCATATAATGTCATAGACTTAGAGTGCAAACTGCATTCTGGGAGATGGTGCCTCATACTTCAAAATATCATCTTTAAGATACAGACAGGTGGGCCGGGTGCAGTGGCTCATGCCTGTAATCCCAGCACTTTGGGAGGCTGAGGCAGGCGGATCATGAGGTCAAGAGATCGAGACCATCCTGGTCAACATGGTGAAATCCCATCTCTACTAAAAATACAAAAATTAGCTGGGCATGGTAGTACATGCCTGTAGTCCCAGCTACTCAGGAGGCTGAGGCAGGAGAATCACTTGAACCTGGGAGGCTGAGGTTGCAGTGAGCCCCAATTACACCACTGCACTCCACCCTTGTGACAGAGTGAGACTCTGTCTCAAAAAAACAAAAGAAGATATAGACAGGTGGCCCTTCAGCAAAAATCTTACAATTCTATCAGACTCTTGGCTTCCATTAAGTGTTATACAAGATAATGGATCCCATGGTCTTGTGTCTACGACTGTATTTTTTTTTTTTTTTTGCTGTAAAGTAGGTCTTTCGGTTCAAGGTCATTTTATGTAGGATGCCATGTCAGTGACTCAAAACTTCTACAAGATCTTAGACAGTGGTGTCATTGATACCCCGTGACCAAGGAGGGCAAGCCTGTAGTGAGAAGTATCAATTTCCAACAAAATGAATCACTGCACCCCCAGTATGAAAAAAGTCTAAGGTAGTCAACTTGCACCAAGTAGTTTATTGTTCTCCTTCAGGGATGAGCCTACATCAGGGACTCTGGCATTTGTTTCTGATGTTAACAAGTATAATATGAAGCACCAGCAGTAGCTAAATCAGTCTTAATGAGTGAGAGTCTGTGTTGCTGGTCCCGTATAGAGTGTCCATCCCAACCGCTATGACTACTCTACTGAAGAGCTGTATCAATAACACAAAGAAGAGAACAATAAACATTGGGGCCTTCTAGAGGGTGGACGGTGGAAGGAGAGTGAGGATCAAAAAACCATCTATCAGGTACTATGCTTATTAACTGGATGACTAAATTGTCTGTACACCAAACTTCCATGACACACAATGTACCCATGTAACAAACCTGCACATGTATCCCCTGAACCTAAAATAAGAATTGGAAAGGGGGAAAAAAAGTGTTGCACCAATACTTAAGTGACTTTTAAAGAAGACTATTGATATCAACTGTTTGATTCATTCTAATATTGATACTCACAAAAAACAATTAGGGCTACCTGGCTTATAATATTTGAGACCCATCACATGGCCTCCTATTTGCGATCCTATAATCCTCATTGCTGTTAGTTAAGTCCAGATCTTTAGTAGGCTCACCTAGAACAAATCCTAGGCAAAAGAAATCCAACAAAAGAAAGTAGTACTGCTTTCATTGTATTGTTTTGGTAAATGTAATGTCCTATGCAACGTCTCATGAAGCATAGTCATGTGGTAGGTTTTCTTACCTTGTCTGTAATAGAAATCCAATGAATTCTGGGAAAAGCACCATATAATGTCATAGACTTAGAGTGCAAACTGCATCCTGGGAGATGGTGCCTCATACTTTAAGGCACTACATTAATCCTGTTGTTTTCTTCTTTGGAAACTCACAGTTCATGCATTTCAGTTCCATATAGCCTAGGCCATCCCTTTCTCCAAGTGAAATATAGTGGGATTGGGAGAATACAAAACTCAAAGTATATAAAAGAATCTTTTTTTTTATTATACTTTAAGTTGTGGGATACATGTGTAGAGTGTGCAGGTTTGTTACATAGGTATACATGTGCCATGGTGGATTGCTGCATCCATCAACCCATCATCTACATTAGGTATTTCTCCTAATGCTATCCCCTCTCAGGCCCCCACCCCTGCAACAGGCCCTGGTGTGTGATGTTCCCCTCCCTGTGTCCATGTGTTCTCATTATTCAGCTACCACTTAGGATTGAGAACATGTGGTGTTTGGTTTTCTGTTCCTGTGTTAGTTTGCTGAGAAAGGTGGTTTCCAGCTTCATCCATGTCCCTGCAAAGGACATGAACTCATCCTTTTTTATGGCTGCTTAGTATTCCATGGTGTGTATGTACCACATTTTCTTTATCCAGTCTATCATTGATGGCATTTGGGTTGGTTCCAAGTCTTTGCTATTGTGAACAGTGCTGCAATAAACATATGTATACATGTGTCTTTATAGTAGAATGATTTATAATCATTTCAGTATAAATCCCATAATGTGATTGCTTGGTCAAATGGAATTTCTGGTTCTAGATCCTTGAGGAAACACCATACTGTCTTCTACAAAGGTTGAACTAATTTACACTCCCACCACCACTGTAAAAGCGTTCCTATTTCTCCACATCCTCTCCAGCATCTGTTGTTTCCTGAATTTTTAATGATTGCCATTCTAACTGGCATGAGATGGTATATCATTGTGGTTTTGATTTGCATTTCTCTAATGACCAATGATGATGAGCTTTTTTTCATATGTTTTTTGGATGTATACATGTCTTCTTTTGAGAAGAACAGCAAAGATTGCTGCCTATTCCTTCCACTGGAAGCTTTGTTCCCAGGGGCACCTGCCAGATGCCTGCTGGAGCTCTCCTGTATGAGATGTCTGTCAACCCCTGCTGGGAAGTATTTCCCCATCAGGAGGCACGGAGATTAGGGACCTACTTGAGGAGGCAGTCTGTCCCTTAGCAGAGCTCGAGCACTGTGCTAGGAGATCTGCTCTCTTCAGAGCTGGCAGGCAGGAATGTCTAAGTCTGCTGAAGCTGCCCCTGAAGCTTTGCCCACAGTCCCCCAGGTGTTCTGTCCCAGGAAGATGGGAGTTTTAT
>NW_012114710.1:9446598-9549835 GCF_000951035.1 Colobus angolensis palliatus | reverse complement strand
ATATCTAAGCCAAAACAAAAAAGATTGAAGGATTTTGACTAGGATTCTTGGAAAGTGCAATGCTGTTATAAACAAAATTTTAAGAAATCAAATGAGAAAAAATTATAAATTATGACAGATAAAGTGTCAATATTTTTACATCTTAATAGCTATTTTAAATTAATTATACAAAGCCAAATAATGCAGTGAAAATATAAAACAAAGGAACAAGCAGTTAATGCATAAAATAAAGACTGATGATATAAAAATATTTAATAGTGACAAATAAATCATTCAAATCATGGCAACAGTTTATATTAACCATGTTACCTTAAACAATATCCATTAACTTTCTAAGCTTCATTTTGCCAATCTATTAGATTAGAATTAGAAGTACTAGTTAATTTACAAAGTTTTGGTAAATAGTATATATGATTAATATGTAAAGGATGTACAAAAAGTATTCAATAAACATTGACTATAATTAACGATAATTTTACAAGGTTTGCTCTTCAAATATACACATTCTTTTAAAAAATCCATTTATTATAAGGATATACAGAAAAGGGCATTTATATATTGCTTTTCAGTATACAAATTCAAATACATTTCCTAGAGTAAGTTAGAAATTACACATTAGAATGTTTCAGATAGTATCATTTACAACACTGTAATTGTGGAAGTAACTGAGTCTAAGAAGGTTATTGGCTGAAAAAATGTTTATTCATATAATGATATTTTTTCAGTCATCAAAATGATATTTTAAAATATTATGTAACAACATTTTAAGACACTTGTGTTATGTTCCTATTTGATAATGTAGCCTCTAAGAGAGTGGGTACAGATATAGATATATATTAGCATATATAATATATAGTGAAAAACTGAAAGGTATATATTTAAATTTTGACAGTGTTGTCCTCAGAGTGATGATATGGGTGAATCTAGTTTCTTATTTTAATTGAAATATATGTTTAAAACACAGTTTTAAACAGCAATTTTTTAAAAGTTGGCAGGGACAAGCATTTAGGAATCAAGGCAATTCAGATCAATGAAAGCCTGCTTATACACGTTTTCAGCAACACCGTGAAGCTGTAAAAATGACTGCTTGAGGGGCTGTGTATGACAATATATTGTGTCTGGAATTGGTTCCTTCCAGCAGGTTCTTGGTCTCGCTGACTTCAAGAATGAAGCCACAGACTCTTGCGGTGGGTGTTACAGCTCTTAAAGATGGTGTGTCCAGAGTTTGTTCCTTCAGATGTTCAGATGTGTCCAGAGTTTCTTCCTTCCGGTGGGTTTGTGGTCTTGCTGACTTCAGGAGTGAAGCCACAGACCTTCACAGTGAGTGTTACAGCTCTTAAAGGCGGTGCATCTGGAGTTGTTTGTTCCTCCTGGTGGGTTCGTGGTCTCACTGACTTCAGGAGTGAAGCTGCAGACTTTTGCAGTGAGTGTAACAGTTCTGACAGGTGGCGTGTCCAGAGTTGTTTGTTCCTCCCGGTGGGTTCGTGGTCTCGCTGACTTCAGGAGTGAGAAGCCACAGACCTTCGCAGTGAGAGTTATAGCTCTTAAAGGGAGTGCAGACCCAAAGACTGAGCAGCAGCAAGATTTATTATGAAGAGCAAAAGAACAAACTTTCCATAGTGTGGAAGAGGACCTAAGCAGGTTGCTGCTGCTGGCTGGGGTGGCCAGCTTCTATTCCCATATTTGGCCCCACCCACATCCTGCTGATTGGTCCATTTTGCGGACCACTGATTGGTCCATTTTACAGAGTGCTGATTGGTGCATTTACAATCCTTTAGCCAGACACAGAGCACTGATTGGTGCATTTACAACCCTTCAGCTAGACACAGAGCGTTGATTGGTGCATTTTTACAGAGTGCTGATTGGTGCATTTACAATCCTTTAGCTAGACACAGAGCACTGATTGGTGGGTTTACAATCCTCTAGTTAGAAAAGTTCTCCAAGTCCCCACTTGACCCAGGAAGTCCAGCTGGCTTCACCTCTCAATATTAATAATGTCAAATGTTACAAATAGTAAAAAGAAATAAGGATATTTTAGTCCCTTAAAATTCATTGGTCATTTTTGCAGAGCAGTTTTCATGCCATAGCAGAAGATTTCAGGTTGCAGTGAGGAAACAGTTGGATTCATGATGCAGAGGGAGAAAGTATACCTAACATTCAAGCGTACCAATTCAAGAAACTGAATTGTGAAGAAAAGGAGAGAAACAGGATAACTAGTGAGAGACACTGGATCAAAGGAGTGTTGCTTATTTTCATTTTTGTTTAAATGTTGGATTCAGTGGCTACACAGGCAGGTTTGTTACATGGGCATATTGTGTGATGCTGAGGTTTGGAGTTATGAATGATCCCATCACAAGGTAGTGCGTATAATATCCGATTTTTTTTTTCAGATTTTACAGATTTATTTTCAAAAAACAAAAACAAAGGTTAAAAAAGTCTTTCATTTCCAACCCCGCCATGGCATGTGGGTGGAGAACAGAAAGGTGCCTACCCCCTTCCTGCAAAGGACACCCCCAGGAGCCTGTGAAGGACACAGCAGGTTAGAGGCAGGCCCTCACCCTTCCTGTCCGGCCTCCTCCTCAGGTAGCTCAAATTGGTGCTAGGAAGTTTTATCAGCAAAGAAGTGTGAGGGTGGGAGGCCAAGAGCTTACTCCTTCACATCAACAGAAACTCCAGCTGTTCTCTTCCCTTAGTGGGCTCCACCACTGGGACTCCCAAGGTGGGTGGACAAGCAGGCCAGGAAGCTCAGCCCTCTGGGCTATGTGGCCCAGCCCACCACAGCTTTCTATAATGCTCTTTGTGAACCAGGAGGTCAGTCAGGGGAACTTCACAGCACGGGGAGGGGTAATGGAAAGGCAACTCCGAAGCACTGCCTCTTTCTGACCTTGCCTCTGCACTGAGGCTGCCAGTCTTGATATTCCCCATCCTGAGGCTGAGTGGAGTCCAGGACAATGGGCTTTTTAGCCAATGCTCCACTCCCTCCTCGCTTTAGTAGTCCCCAGAGTCTATTGGTCCCATCTTTATATCCATGCGTATTCTGTAAAGTTAGCCAAGAGAAAGGACGAGACAGCGAGAGACCCAAGATCAGGTGAGTAAGTTGATTAAACTGCTGAGCTGCTCCACCACAGTCAGAGGAGGCAGCCCTGAGCTTACAAAATGAGGGATTTATATGGGGGAGAGAGACCCTGGGGTTATTTGTTGGTTAACTTTACCACATATCATCTCGTGACCGGAGGAATTTACAAGAGGGTATAACTTAGGTTTATCCACGTTTCTTGTGACCTCCCCGATGCCGCCCCGGGGGCTGTAATCAGGGTTTTGCTCAGCAAGTCTGGTGACCTTGCCATGGTGCCTAGATAAGGGTTCAGGAATGCAGCTGCACAGTATTCAGGATAAGGGTCAGCTGCATTGGGGGAGGGGGGTCCTAGGGCAGCTTGTTCCTAACATATTCAATGTTTAGCTCCCACTTATAAGTGAGACGTGTTTGGTTTTCTGTTCCTGCATTAATTTGTTTAGCGTAATAGCCTCCAGCTGCAACCATATTGCTGCAAAGGACATGATTTCACTCTTTCTAAGGCTGCATGGTATTCCATGATGTATACGGACCCATGTTTTCTTTATCCAGCACATTGTTGAGGGACATCTAAATTGATTCCAGGTCTTTGCTAGTGTTTTTTGTTTTTAATATACAAAAGAATTTAATGTGTTTGGGAAGGGAATCAGAGGAGAAAGGGAAGTTGAAGAAATTGATAGCTTCAGTGGGGCAGGCGATGAATGAGAGACCCAGAAGAGAAGGAAATGAGGGAGATCTAGAGTAAACTCTTTGAATTGTAAATTAGATGAAAATAGCTGTAGTCTTGTTGAAATGTATCCCATAGGTCTGGAATGCAATCTGAGGTGCCACGTTTCTCACAAACTCTCAAGTGGTGCTGATGCTGCTATTTCACAGATCACAGATGAGCAAGACACTAGACCACTGGTTCTCAAACATAGCTGTAAAAGTCCCTGGGTTCCTCCCACAGAAATTATTATTATTATCATCATCATTATTATTATAGAGACAAGGTCTCACTCTGTCACTGAGGCTGGAGTGCAATGGCACAATCTTGGCTCATGCAACCTCTTCCCCCCAGGCTCAAGTGATTCTTCTGTGTCAGCTTCCTGAGTAGCGGAACTACAGGCACACACCACTGCATCTGGCTAATTTTTGTATTTTTAGTAGAGATGGGCTTTCACCATATTTCACAGCCTGGTCTCGAACTCCTGACCTCAGGTGATCCACTCCTCTCAGCCTCCCACAGTGCTGGGATTATAGACATAAGCCACTGCACCCAGCCTTCGCACAGAAATTCTGATTTCATTACTGTGGGTGATTTTTACAATCCACCCTGATGAGTATAATGTGCAGCCGTGTTTGAGAACCACTAATCACTTTCTCTGTGCGGAAAAAAAGAGAAAGACTGGTCTAGATGTGAATGCCGGTGGGCAGGTGAAGGAAGAGGAGAAGGAAGTACAAATTTTCATCAAAGTAATAGTATATGTATGTCTTTTGAGACAAGGTCTCACTCTGTTGCCCAGGCTGGAGTGCAGTGGCACAATCACAGCTCACTGCAGCCTTGGTCTCCCAGGCTCAAGCGATCCTCCTACCTCAGCCTCTCAAATAGCCGGGACTGTAGGCGTGTGCCACCATGCCTGGCTAACTTTTTTATTTTTATTTTTGTAGAGGTGAGGTCTCACTATGTACCTCAGACTGGCCTTGAACTTGTGGCCTCAAGCAATCCTCCTGCCTAGGCCTCCCAAAGTGTTGGGATTACAGGTGTAAGCCATGGCACCTGGCCATATATACAATTTTTAGTAGTCCATTTTCACACTGCTATAAAGAACTACCTGAGACTAAGTGATTTAAGAAGAAAAAAGTTTTAATTGACTCACAGTTCCACAGGTTTAACAGGAAGCATGACTGGGAGGCTTCAGGGAACTTACAATCATGGTGGAAGGTGAAGAGGAAGCAAGGACCTTCTTCACATGGTGGCAGGAGAGAGAGGGAGTGTGAAAGGGGAGGTGCTACACACTTTTCAGGTCTCATGAGAACTCCCTCACTATCAGGAGAACAGCAAGGTGAAAATCTGCCCCCATGATCCAATCACCTCCCACCAGGCCCTCCTCTAATTTGACATGAGATTTAAGCAGGGACACAAAAACCAAACCATATCCTATTCTATGTTCTATATAATAAGAAACAGCAGTGCAGGGTCCTGACACTCCATTCTCCAACCCTAAATCTTTCTCCTCAGAAGCATCAATTTTCAAATCTTTTAGATGTTACTTCTGATTATTATCTTTATATATCTAAAGAAGTCTTTGTCTTACTATTTATTGATATTTTTTAACTTATCTATATTTTCCATATTATCTGGTGATTTTTCTCAAATGTCTGGTGATCACTGGATGTTCTTGCATATTAATATAGAAGCACTGCAAAATACATTAGAAGCTTGTTGTGTGGAGGTATGGATGATAAATTGGTGGGCCTTACTAGCAGGATTCCTGATCAAATGCTTGGCCCTTTTCTTGGGAGATACCAAATATCAGTATCTGTAAATGCTGTCTTTCAGATGGTCAGTTTCCCCAGAAAGCTGTTTCTGCAATTTCTATCCCTACTCCCTAGTCAGCATAGATAGGGCTGGTTGTCAGCATTCTGGGACCCAACTGGGTAGAGAAGTCTCAGGGTGGGGGAAAGGATCATTGGTATTGTGTGAGAGGGAGACAATTATTCTGATTTCATTATGGTCATAACATTCCATGAGTCTGGTGATCACAGGTTCAGTCTCCTTCTCATTCTACCTTTCCAGAATGTAAACGTCCACTTCCTGCCAGAGTAAGGGAAGTGAGGGTGGTTACCCAGTTATGTGGAGGATTGGTGTGTATGAGTTCAACTGCACCTTGCACAGACTGTCATCTACCCTTCCTATTTCAGCCATGCTCAAATCCCTCCTTTGTGATTCTGCTTCTGAATACTGGGTTTCTGCTGTGTGAATTTGCTTGTAAACAATGGCTTTTGTGTTTACTCTTGGTTCCCCTTCTTTCTTCTTCGATTTGTCACATAGCTGTTGCCAGTTGGCTAAGTCAATGACTACTCTCACTTCTACATTCTACCTTACAACTTTTTGATGTCGTATTTCATTCATCGTCACCTCCTCTGCTCTTTGTTTCTGTGTGGTTATGTCATGTTTATACTTTCAAATTTTAGAGAGGCTACTGAGGCAGCAGAGATGAATGCTTTGTTTAATTAAAAGTCTTCTAGACATTTAACTTAAATAAATTAATTAACAAACATCCATTGGGTTAGGAACATAAACAAGGTTGAGGCGTGGCATACCTGCTGCAAGGAATGTGATATAAATTATGCCAGTAAGCTTATAAAAGATCATTTAAAAACAAAAGCACTAAATTACAAATTAAAGTTCCAATATAGAATTAAGCAATTTTTTCTTTGTCAGCATTCAAGAGCAGTGAGGTTCTAGAAAGCAGCATTTTCATGGAGTGGAAGGAGCAGTTTTGGAAAGAAACAATCCTGGGTTTGGATTTCTGACTCATTTGCAGCTATGTTCCAAAAAGCAAATTATTTGAATTCTTAAAGGCCTAATTTTCTCCTCTGTAAAATTATATAAACAAAATCTGTTTTATAAAACAATAGTACAGATTAGAAAAATCCTTACTATAATGTCTAGCACATAACTTTTCAACAAATATGTTGACATGGTTTGGCTGTGTGTCCCCACCCAAATCTCATCTGGAATTGTCATCCCCACGTGTTGAGGGAGGGAGGTGACTGGATCAAGGTGGTGGTTTTCCCCATGTTGTTCTCATGACAGTAAATGAGTTCTCATGAGATCTGATGGTTTTGTAAGTGTTTGGAAGTTCCTCCTTCATTCTTCCTCTCTCTCCGGCCATCTTGTGAAGAAGGTGTCTGCTTCCCCTTCTGCCATTATTGTAAGTTTCTTGAGGCCTCCCCTGCTACGTGCAACTGTGAGTCAATTATACTTATTTCATTTGTAAATTACCCAGTCTCAGGGAAGTTCTTTCTAACAGTGTGAAAATAAACTGAGTTGGTGCAAAAGTAATTGCTGTTTTGTCATTGAAAGTAATGGCAGAAACAGGTCAGACATGGTGGCTCACACCTGTAATCCCCACACTTTGGGAGGCCAAGGCGGGCAGATCACCTGAGGTTGGGAGTTTGAAATCAGCCTGACCAACGAGGAGAAACCCTGGGTCTACTAAAAATACAAAATAAGCTGGGCGTGGTGACGCATACCTGTAATCCCAATTACTTGGGAGCCTGAAGTAGGAAACTTGCTTGAACCTGGGAGGCGGAGGTTGCGGTGAGCTGAGATCATGCCACTGGACTCCAGCCTGGGCAACAACAGCGAAACTCCGTCTCAAAAACAAAAAACAAAAACAAAACAAAAAACAAAACAACAACAACAACAGAAGAAAGTAATGGCAAAAACAGGAATTATTTTTGCATGAATCTAAAATAATACATATGTTAAGAGGCAATTAATAGCATTTTGGACTGTCCAGGATTAGGAGTGTTCTAATCAAATGAGGTGCAAATTTAAGGGAAAAAAAAGGAATTGTAGAGGTGGAAAAGCAGAACAACTTAAGTTATGTACTGTGGGCTTCTGTGGCTAGAGAAAGGGATAAAGCCACACAGGGCTTAAGGAGTAGAAGAAAACAAGCAATGGGCTAAGCTGTAAATGAGCTTGAGAAGCAGATGTGGTATGAAGATGAGAATATGACTATTAGGTACAAGTTGCTGTAGTGAGGAATTAGTGTCTTGAAGTCTAAAATTCTTCAGGTGTTTCAGTTCTGAGAGATATCAAGACTCAGGGTATGATGTTTAGAGAAGGTTCCAAAAATGTAATGACATTATGGGGCTGGTATGCTAAACAGTTAGAATCTGTGTATACACTAAACCCTCCCATCATGGAGACTGGAGTTAGGGATCCAGTAGACCTAAAGCATATGTTTACAATATATAAATACATATGGCTACAGTAAACCTTTTTTATCTGTTAACATTATTGATTGCGTTAACTTATATTGTGCTTAGGGTGTTTTTCTACTTTTCTTAAGGGTATCTAATTTTACTGTCCACTAAACCCAGGGAACCTCTTAATCAATTCAAATTATCTGTACCAGTCCCAGAGATTCTATTTCAGTAGGTCTGGAATAGGGCAGAGGAGTCTGTATTTTTAGTATGAATCACAATAACCCAGTGACTTTGACAAGGGGTTACATGTACCAGACGTTGAGAAACATTTTGATCAGGTGTGACCAGGTGAAGATTTAGCTATTCATTCTCATCTCTGTAATAAAGGAAAATACAATCTGTGCACCTCGGGGTGCTTCTGGAGATGACTAATCTCTGAGCCTCAACTAATATATGACTGAAATGAATGTGTTTCTGGATACAATAAATCAAGCAATAGTTATGAATTTGGACTTTATCATCTGTTGAGTAACTAGATCTGCAGCTATAAGAACTAAATATAAATAACATGTTTGTTCAAAATGTTGCATTTTTAATTCCACAGTGAATTTTATATAAATTTGGAGGAAAGTGTGGTGGTTTGAAGAATATCAAAAACAAATATCTCTTAATTAGGAAAAAGTAATTATATCACTTTTTTTTACAACAGTCCATTTATGGTTTATAATTATCCTCTAATTTATTTATTTTTATTTTTTATTTTTATTTTTGAGACAGGGACTTACTCTGTTCCCCAGGCTGGAGTGCAGTGGCATGATCTCAGCTCATTGCAACCTCTGCCTTCCGGGTTCAAGCGATTCTCCTGCCTCAGCCTCCCTAGTAGCTGGGACTACAGGCGCCCACCACTGCACTCAGCTTATTTTTGTATTTTTAATAGAGATGGGGTTTCACCATGGTGGCCAGACTGGTCTCAAACTCCTGAACTCAGGTGATACGCCCACCTTGGCCTCCCAAAGTGCTGGGATTACAGGCTTGAGCCATCGCACCCAGCCTTCTTTTCTTTTAGATGAAGAGTACAGACTAAATGATTTGCCTTCAGGTAGTCTATAATAGAACCCTAGATCCAAATTCTGGCCTGTCTGATTCTAAATTAAAGATCATGCCTTTGTAACAGCCTGTTCCATATAAAGACACACTTTCCTGAACTGTTTAGCTCTGGGAAACAAATTTCTTTTATATTGTTTTGGGTTATGGCCCAGAATTATCATAACTACTATAGCTTTAATTCTGCATTTTAACATTTGTGTATATTTTGCAGAACTTAGATATAAAAGCTGTCCAGATTATGGAAGGACACTGAACCGGGTTTCTCTATGTTTTTGTGTTTTTTTAAAAAAGACTTAATACAAGTCCCAGGGCTTGATTTAAAAACTGCCTCCAATAACTTCAATTGCTTTAATGTGAATATGATCAGTTATTTGAACATTTTTCACACTCACATTCAATCCATTTAGTCAGCATTAATGAGTACTTTAATCCTAAGCATATACAATATGCTAATAAATTGGCTTTGCTACACAGACAGAAACCTATATGGTTTTTCAAAAGTTCAGCAGTGAATTATTGGGTCTAGCATAAGTCTATACTTCTAATCAAAGATTTATGTTCAGGTAAATTGCTGGTTATTTATTATGAAAAGAAAAATAGCTAGGGGTATTTCAGAAGATTAAGTAACAGTAATTAACAACTTGGGAATTCAGTAAAAAGATTCTGATGGGTTTCCAGATAAAGTGCAACAGCTTAAAGTTCAGAAACAAAATAATCAATTCTTTAGAATGTTCTGTAAGGAAAGAAAAGTGATCAGTATTATTTTTCATTTGGAAAGGATAAAGTGAGCTTCAGGGAACTGAACTGCATGTTTTGTGTTTCATTTTGTGGAGAAGAGATATTTATGTGATAAAAGAAGGAAAGAGAAAGGCAATTAATTTAGATCCAGTTCTAATCGAAAGTTTTTAAATCCTAATGGCAGTTTTTCTTCCTATCTACCCACATTTTGAATATTTTCTGATTTTGCCAATATGACATCAAATATGAAATAAACATCCAGTTGAAAAATGAAAAGTTCTGACAAATTTATGTACATTTAGCTCTAATGTAGACAATATAGCTAAATATTTACCTAAGTTTTTTTTTTTTTTTTTAACAATCAAACTCACCTCAGGAATACATAACTTCCAAATACATCGCATATAATTATATTTGGAAAGGGATGTGAGACAAAGAGCTGCTTTTTAAGATGGGAGATACACTGTGGGATGATGAAATAATTCTGTAGGCAAAGAAACTGACGATACAGAAGAGTCTGAAATACTCGCATTGATGAGAGAAGATAAGACAGTATAAAAATGGGAGATTTGTTTTTCATAGGAACAGGGTGCAGACCATTCATTTTAGTAAAAGGGAAAGAAGTGTGTATTGTGGATGTGCAATTGGGTGAATTTAACAATAGGGCAAAATTTCTTCATTTCTTTGACTTTGCCAGTCCAATGAGATAAAAATCATTTACTAAGATATGAGAAGGGAAGTGTCAGCTGAAGTTTTATTTGAGATGAAAAGACACAAAATAAAAACTTTAGAGAGTAGAAAAATGAATGAAATAAGGAAATGTAATAGAATAACCAGGAGTTTGAGAGTCTCATTGGAACACATAAGCATGCATGCTTTTGTGTATATAGCCACTTTCCTCTGTGGCTGCACTGGCCTATATCAAATGGAAAAGTAATTTTACCAAGGTTGTAGTGTTTTAGGATAAGTCAATGGCGAGAAACAAGAAAAGATTATTCAGGTTGTATTAATGAGCATAATTTTAAGGATGAACTATGGAATTTAAGCCCAGAAAGGAGAGTAGTAAAACCACAGGGGTGTGCTGGAAAGGTCTGGAACAGTCAATGGGATTCAATGGGATGGAGATTACAGGGTTTATCATCGTTAGAGGGGAAAAGAACTGGAAATATAGATGGTGATGAGAAGAGAGTGAGAATTTGAAACTGAGATACTGAGAATATGTTCAAAAGTAACAGCCAGTTTTAGGTTATGGGCATGTGAATGGGTAATGAGTCAAGAAACTGAAGGGATAAAGTATTAAATGGATCAATTATGTGGATGCTGAAATAATCAAGGATGGGGATAAGAGTAAAATATAGTGGACCAGGCTCTATAAAGTTACTAACAAAGAAGAGAATAGATGAGGCCTGTTTGATTGAAGTTTGTTGATCACTATGACCAAGAGAGATGCTTCATATATTACTTCATTCATCAGTTCATTCAACAAATATTTATTGTATACCCTCTATGCTCGCCGTAGATATAAAAATAAGTAAGAAAACTTTAGGTGTTATCTTAAAACAGCCAGGAAAACTTCTCTAACACACACTCTGGGTTAGGAGCTCTTGTTCTTTATAGTATGTTGTCCATACTTCTATAATAGTGCTTATTATGTTATCATAATAATCTAATCACATATTTCTTCCTCTAACCTGTAAGCTGCTTGAGTATAAGGGCCAGCCATATTGCCTGAAGCATAGAAATACTTAATAAATGCTTACTGAAAGAAATGTTTGATACTGAAGGCCAATAATTTACCACATAATTTATCCTAGGGCCTCTCCAGCCACTTAGAAGTATAGCAAATAAACTAGTTGCTACAATAGAAGATAACATTTCAATGAGATATAGGGCAAGATGAAAATCTGATAAAAAATAAAATGGACAGCAACAAATTGCAGGTTTCTATCAAGACTTACAATTTGAATCATAAAAATGAGATTGAGCTGGACATGAGATTAGAATATGAAAAATTCTTTTAGTTGGTTTCTATAAATTCTGTGATATATTAAACCTGGGAGTCATGTGGCATTTTAAATCTAGCCTATATTGAAATATATTAAATATTTTAATGAAGATATATAGTTCACGATCAGCTTAATCTTTCCCTTCTTGAATAATTTTCATTATTTCTTCCCAAGAATCACTGGATATCATAGAAGCCATTTCCTAAAAGAAATTTTCCCTTGGACAATCCTGGAAAGAGTAATCACATCTGAAGCTATGGTCTGTGTATCTCCCTATCCCTTATTTCAGTCCTATCTTTTTCTATAGCTACACCTAACTCAAGACCGAAATCATGCTGTCTTTGGAAGCTACATTGTTCACAAAATGCAAAAGAATCTTACACGTAGGAAGAACAACTCTTATGTGAAAAGAAAACATTTTATCTCCACAACATAAAATATTTATTCACACTACCAGTGTCTCTTTGTTCCTTTCCTACTGAGAACAAAACCCAAAATGATACTGACATTTTAGTCACACAAATGCAACTTTAAAAACAGTTACCATGAGGATTAACAATTTATTTAAAAAATGATACATGTATACCAAAATTGAATAATTAAGTGGAATGTAGATGATGGAAGTCAGGTTTCTCACTGCTAGAGTGGAAGTTTACAGATAAGCCTTGGGAATAGGCTAGAATAATCTATGTGATAATGGATTTCAGTTGGAAATGTGAATAGGTACAAATGGTTATCAACAGAAGTATTTATTGATATGTACATATATTCATATGCATTAGTATACATATATGTTTTTCCTTGCTCCTTCTGCTGAGAGTTCTCACAAGCAAGGGCACCCCAGTAGCAACAAGCACATTTCAGGCTCAAATTTTGGTTTATATTACTCCAATGAAAAGAACTAGGGATTTTGGAGAAATGCTGATTCTATGGTTATGGCAGAAATTATAACAAGATGATACTGGAGTATCTCCCTTACTTCTTAAAAGTAAGGTGGTGGTTAGATCACACAAATACCTGCACACATGCACACACACAAACACACACACACACACATGATAAAGAGGCTTATGAAAAGGACACAGAAGCCAACTGGCAATGTTTCCACTGGCCAACACTGGAATTATTGGAGGGGAAAAAAAAGCAGCATTGGATTATAACCTAAAAATATAATTAAAAGATTATTAAGCTCATATTGATACAAATAAATGGTCTGATAAATAAGTGGAGTAGAACAGACAACTCCCCTCTGTGCAGAAAAATCAGATACTCCAGCCTCAAGGAAGTGGGCCATAACTGCACATAGTGACTTTCTTTCAAAGAGTATAATATAGAAAGGAAGGAAAAAGTACTTTATAGTGGAGAAACCTGATCAACACCACCTTAGCTGGGTGATTCAGGCTGACATCTGCAAAGATAAGTCATGTTGATAGTAGTCACCATTGATAGGATATGACGAGAATGACACTGCTAAAACCCCATAACCCCAATCTGATCAGAGAAAAACCAGGCAAGTACAAATGGAAAGACCTTCTACAAAATAACTGACAAGAAGGTCTCAAAATGCTGGCGGTCATTAAGAACAAGGAAAGCATAAAATACTGTCATAGTCAAGAAGAGCTTAAGAAGACATGAAAAGTTGACTTAAGGTAGTATCCAGGGTGGGGTCCTAGAACAGAAAAAGGACACCAACTAAAAACTAGGCAAATGTGAATAAACTATGAATAAAACAAAACAAAAAACCACACTTTTTTTGTTTATGGTAACAAATGTACCATATGAATATAAAATGTTAATAACAGGGGAAACAAGTATGAAGTATATGAGAACTCTGTACTATCTTTGATTTTTCCTGAAAATCTAAAACAATTCTATAATTAAAGTTCATTAAAAAATCAAGATACCTTTGAAATCATAACTCAGTAGATGTTTACAGGGTGCAGTGAGAGGCAATAAAGGGCAGGAAGCTTGAATTCAACATACAATTGTTACTAATCTTACATTGTTGAACTTTTCTGTTTGTTGAAAGTGTTTAGAGCTATAATTGGTTTCTGCATATTGATTTGATATCCAGGAATCTTGCTTAACTGTGTTGTTAACTCTAGAATTTTTTTTTTTTTAATTTTCTACCCATATAATCAAACCATCTGCAGAGTATTTCTTCTTTTATTCTTTATACCACTAAAAAAAAGTCCCGTCTCATTGGCTGGGCCCTTTCCTAAATTGCCCAGATGAATATAAGTGGTAAAAATAAGCACTCTTGTCTGGTTCCTGGCCTCAAATAAATGTTCTTAATATGGTGCTCTATTAAATATAATGATATATTAATATATTACATTCCCTTAGTCAAGGAAATATATTTTTATTTCATTCCTCTTTGGGTATCAAGGTATTTTATTTAATAGTTAGTATAATAAATGGATAGTGACTTTTTATTAACTATCTTAACTGCCTCTATGGAGGTTATCGTCTTTGATTTTTCTAACAAAATGCTTCCCCTACTTCTCAAGATGTGTTCCCAAGAGCAGCAGTATTAACATCATCTGATAACTTATTAGAAATGTGAATTACTGTTCCTCACCCCACTTACTGAATCAGAAAGTGTGGGTTGGAGGCAAGT
Source organism: Colobus angolensis palliatus (assembly GCF_000951035.1). Lineage (NCBI taxonomy): Eukaryota > Metazoa > Chordata > Mammalia > Primates > Cercopithecidae > Colobus > Colobus angolensis. The sequence continues at coordinate 9,535,368 of NW_012114710.1, read as the reverse complement.
AATCCATATTTTAACAAGCCTACCAGGTGACTGTGATATAAATTCAATGTATCCTTTTCAGGATATTGTGCTATATTTTATTAATGAATTTTATAATGTAAATAATTCTGGGAATACATTGAAATTGGTCATTACACTTTATCTGTTTTACATCATGTGGACTTGAAATTCAAATTCTTACCTGGAACTTTTGTAGCTATGTACAGGAAAGAAATTTCCTTGTAGCTTCCCTGTTCTTGCCAGGTTTAGTAATCAAGTTATATAAGCCACCTACAATAAGGTGGAGAATATTGATTCTTTTGCTTCTTTCAGGAAGATTTAGTATAAGACTATATTATTTTTCCTCGAATATCTGAAATATTTTACTGGTGAAGCCATCAGAACCTAGAGTTTTCTCCATGGAAAAATTTTAAATCATAGTCTTTATTTGTGTGTTCTGTTTTTGTGTCAATTTTCATAAAGTCGTTTATTCTCTAGGAACTGGTTCATCTCATATACATCTTCAGACTAACAATTCATCATGCCATCCAATTACTTCTTACAGTACGTAGATTCTATAATTTCTTGAGTTTTTTCTGACATTTGAGTTCTATTTCATTAATTTCAACTCTTTACTATTTTCTTTCCTTTCTTTGAGATTCTTTTTGTTGCTAAGTAATTGCTTAGCTCATTTATTTTCAACATTTTCCCCCAATATACACATTTTGAACAATTAATTTGTCTCTGAATCACATACCTGTGTCCCACAAGTTTTACTGTGTTGTATTTTCTTTTCTTATTTATTCAGTGCTCATTAATTTCTAAATCTATGACTTCTAATAGTTTTCTTCTATCATTTCTTTAGAGGTTAATGATACTGTTGTCAGAGATGTAGGCATCTGTATTTATGGACCAATATAAGATCAATTATAAAAAATATTATGAGTGTGTTTAGAAAAAATATGTGTTTTGGAGAATTTGCATAATGTGTTCCACATGTGTTCATTAGGACAAATTTATTAATCATGCTATTCAAGCTCAGGGAGGTGTGCCAAATTTTTCCAATATGATTATTGCTTGATATATTGTTTCTTGTAGTTCTCTCTTTCCCACCCCCCATCCCTTTGGGCATTTGAGGCCATTGAGGCCATGTGAGAAAATGCATTCAAACTGTTATGTCATTTTGATGAATTGTATAGTTTATCATTATAAAGACACTGTTCAGGTCTAGTAGTGCTTTACACCTTAAAGGCAATCTTAACCAAGATTAGTATAGTTCCTCTAGCTTGCTTTGCTTAGCATTTACATGGTATGTGTGTTCATTTGTTTCCTTTCAACCTTTACTTTTTTCTTAAGTTTATAAGTTTTCTCTTATAAAAATCATGTGGCAGACTTACCTTTAATACAATATGACTGTTTTTTAAACACACCATTTAGTCCATTTATCTGTATTGAAAATACTTATGTTGGCATTTACATATATCACCATAGTTCGTGCTTTCAATTTGTCCTACATTTTTGTGATTCCTGGAGTCTTCTTTTTTGCTTTTTTTGATTTTTTTAATCATTTCACTTTTTTCTCTGTTGTGTTTGTTATACTACCAGAAACAAATGTCAACAGATGGCTATTCATTTATATATATCTAGTTCTCGATGTAGACGGTACGCAGAAAATACATTTATTAATGAATAAATTAATGAGTATAACAATTTATCTTAGACTACACAATTAGTAAAAGGATAATTATTTTTTAAGAATAATAAAGACTCACTAAAATTTCAACTCAAGTTTCAAATGTATCACTAAAAAGTACATTCTTTAATCCCCAAGGAGCAGTGTTTTATTATAATTTATCAAAATACCTTATTGAATCTAGTAAAAACTGAAAGGAGTTTCAACAGAATTATTCTATTTTATACAAAATGATGATCATTATCATTATTTTCAATCTTTTCCAATACATTGTTAAGATAAATGCTTTTAGTATATAAACAATGTTTTCAAGTGAAGTTAAGTTTTTCATATTTCATGTCACCCAATACAGATGCTAAATATATAGGCTTAGAATATAAGATGCAAAAAGGCATAAATGCTGTATATTCATTCAAGCATGAACAGAGTCAATATACTGAGACTATCACCAACCATGCCTTTAGATATATGCCAAAAATGTCTTAAACCCATTGCCCCAGGAAGTCCATAAAACCAATTGCTATTGAGAATGACTAAGATTTCTGATGAAGTAGGTGCCAGAGAAATAATTTTATAGAATCATTTTAGCATATTCCTATTCTAAAACACCTGCAGGACACATTATTAATGACAATGAGAGACTTTCAGATATTACTCAAATAAATCATAACATCCCTAATTGGCCTTTGGCTGTTCTCATCAATTTGGGAAAAAAACATGTTTAAACCATCCCTAAATTATAAGATGTTTTACAGTCAGAGAATTTATCTGCTGATTATTTAAATGAGGAGTCATACTTACTATGCCCATGTATATTACACTGCACATTTATCCCTTGCAAAATAATATATTTTACATGACAAGCCCAGATGTCAAAGTATTAATTTAAGTGATTGACTTACCAAAAGAATACTTTGTGGAGGAAGAGGGAGAGATTTTGAGTGTCTTTTCAAAATATAAATAAAGTGTTTCTTATAATCTCTTTTACGTTGCATCATAACAACAAGCTCTGAAACACTCGTGAAGCTAGACAGTATGTGTAAGCTGCATATTAGCAAATTTAATAATCTAGGAAAAGTCAACTCACTGAAATTTCACTCTCCTATTCTGGGTTCAATAATTACTTAAGTTTTATACTATCCCATGGTATACATTATACATTTTCTTCTGTAGTGGAACACTATTTTTCTCTACAAAAGAAAACACCAAAAGCATTGATTTAAATATAATAAATGCATGTCGTATGTGCATTGAAAGAAGGTCTAAATTTGTATTACAGTAACAAGCAAATGGAAAAATGAGCATATTTCTATAGGACTATAGGAATGCAATGACCATATGTATATCAATCCCATTTTTTCATGGCAGGTATATATTGTATAACACATTGACACATAAAATGTGAACCATCCAAAAAACAAAGTATTAGGTGACACTTGATTATTTCTTATTAAATTTTGAATTTATAAATGAAAACCATCCTTTTTTCTCATCTGTCGATTTTTACAGCTACAATTGAAGAAGAAAATATTTTAGCAGAGCTATGGTCAAATGGAAATAAACTCTGCAATAGGAAGTGTTGTAAAATTGTTACAGGATATATGTACCAGTTTAGTGTTTACATTTATGTTTGCTGTTGTTCCTTTTTTATTCCTTTTTTGTTGTTGTTGAGAGACAGAGTTTTGCTTTGTTACCCAGGCTGGAGTGCAGTGGTCTCAGCCTCCAGACTAGCTAAAACTATAGGCATTTGCCATGACACCCAGCAAATATTTATTTATTTATTTACTTACTTACTTACTTACTTACTTAGTTACTTACTTACTTACTTAGAGGAGGGGTCTTTTTCTATTGCCTAGGCTGGTCTTGAACTTCTGAGCTAAAGCAATCCTCCAGCATCAGCCTCCCAAAGTGCTGAGATTACAAGAGTGAGTCATTGCACCTTCCTTTTATTCACGCACTTTTTTTTTTTTTTTTTTTGAGACGGAGTCTCGCTCTGTCGCCCAGGCTGGAGTGCAGTGGCGCAATCTCGGCTCACTGCAAGCTCCGCCTCCTGGGTTTACGCCATTCTCCTGCCTCAGCCTCCCCAGCAGCTGGGACTACAGGCGCCCGCCATCTCGCCCAGCTAGTTTTTTGTATTTTTTAATAGAGACGGGGTTTCACCGTGTAGGCCAGGATGGTCTCGATCTCCTGACCTCATGATCCACCCGTCTCGACCTCCCAAAGTGCTGGGATTACAGGCTTGAGCCACCGCGCCCGGCCACGCACATTCTTTGATTAAGCAAACTACTGGATCAAATCTACATATTCAAGGGCACGTATCACTGAGGGATCTCTATGTAAGTAATGAGAGGCAACTAGAAAGGCTTATAGTTGCTTCCTCACCCTTTCCCCACAAGCTGCCCAATGATTTTTGCTTCCTATGAAGGAAAAATCTAGGAAGTGAGCAAGGTTTCATGGGTGTACAACACCAAAGGGTACTCTCACTAGCATACTCCTTTTCCTCAATCTTTCTAGTGAGCAGGCCATGGGGGCAGAAAGCCATTGTGCCTACAGTTCCCAAGGACTCTAAACTGTCACACTAATCCATAATTCATATTTAAGAATTTTCTTAATCTGTTTTGGCCTCTATAACAAAATAGCCCAGATTGAGTAATTTATAATAAACAGAAATTTATTTGACTTACAGTTGTGGAGGCTGGGAACCCCAAGATTGAAGAGCCTCTTCTGATGAGGGCATTCTTGCTGAATCATCCATGGCAGAAGGACAAGAAGGGTGAGAGAGAACAAGAGATTGAACTTGCAGCCTCAAGCTCTGTTATGATCAGCATGAATCCATTCAGGAGGGTGGAGCCCTCATGATCTGAACACCTCTCATTTGGCTCCATGTCCCAACACTGTTGCATTGGGAATTATATTTCCAAAACATGCTTTTGTGGGGACACATTCAAACCATAGCAATAATTTATGAAAATGTCATTTCTTTTATTCTCGTCTGCTTTTATGGATGTTCCTCAGAGATGGTTGTTACTCTTTGGAATTAACTTCATGTGAGATCTACTCTCTCTAATAGATTGAAAAAAAAAGATGATTTGATGATTTTGTAGATTATCTGGATTTTTTTCACTGTTGGGGCATAGTAGTGTACTCATAAAGCTATGTATAATCTAAGTGGAAACCAAACCAACATATATCTAGTAATCTTTGTTTGTAAACTGGACATGCAGATGAGAGATAGCAGGAATTCTGGTTTCTGTGTTTACTTATTTGCTGGCACATAGTTAAATTACTACATGATTACCTTGAGTAGGGCTTTGTTTTATGCTTTCTTTTCTTTCTTTTTTTTTTTTTTTGAGACAGGGTTGCACTCCTGTCACCCAGGCTGGAGTGCAGTGGTACAATCTCAGCTCGCTGTAACCTCTGCCTCCCGGGTTCAAACAATTCTCGCACCTCAGCTTCCCACTCCCAAATAGCTAGGACTACAGATGCATGCCACCATGCCTGGCTATTTTTTTTTTTTTTTTTATCTGTTGTAGAGTCTGGGTTTTGCCATGTTGCCCAGGCTGGTCTTAAACTCCTGAGCTCAGATGATCTTCCCACCTCGGCCTCCCAAAGTCCTGGGATTACAGGCATGAGCCACCACACCCAGCCTGTCTCATGCTTTCTTGAATATTTGTTAGAGCTTGAAGTACTTACCAACCCCTTCTGACTTAGCAGGTCTTGTAAATCAAAATACTGTCTCTCCTTGGGGACAGCAAACTGAAAATGTTCCTTAGTTCTTTTTTTAAGCTATTGCTTTCCGTTAGGATCCTTAGAGTCTGTTCATGTGTTTTTTAGAAGTTAGGCAAGAATTTGGAAGGAGTTTAAGCAGATGATAGGATATTTCTCCTGTGACTCCTTTTATTTATTTATTTCCTCAATTTCTATTCACTGCCAGTCCTAAACTCCATCCTCTTATATTTGAAGGGAAGGAGGATGCAGTTCTCTACTTCAGTACCAGCTACCCCACATGGTATAAACTGCAGAGTGCCCTCAGGCCAAAATCTTGATGAACATGAATCTCATCCATTAATATTCAAATTCCTCCCTTCAAGAGTCAAACTTCCTTTAGTTTTTGGGTAGTTAGGAATTAGGAACTCTTCAGTAGTTCTTTTCAAATTTTGTTCATAATTTAACACTGCTATCTACAGGACAGATATTGACATAAGTAATTCTGTCATTACTGTACTGAAACTCCACTTTACTTTTTATTTACAAAATGGAGATTATAAATACTGTTCAACTCATAATGCTATTATAAATATTAAATCAGATCATACATGTATATATACGTTTTTACAAGAATGCCAAGCACATAGTAAAAGCTAAATGTATGCTAATTATTTTTATTATAATAATATCTAATGTAAGCTCCTTCACTGAGACAGCTTTGCAAATGCCTCAACTTTGAGTGACTGCTTTGTTTTTTACTTGATTGCATTTAGTTCCTCCCATGACATGAAAATATGTTCTTAGGCAAATATTCAAGTAAACCAAAAAGGAACACATGTTTTACTTCAATTATCAGGACACTGACCATTTAACAAAAATTAATTGAAATCCTAGTATGTGCTATAACTACACTTGATTCTAAAAGTAAAAAGGTAGACAAAATAATAAAAAATATTTATATAATATTTTCCAATTCATTTTTACATGGAAACATAATCTTAGTAATAAGTTGTTCATAAGCAAATGCTGGAAATTAACCAAAGTAGTCTAGAATTTCTATTGAATCATTTTGTTGATGGAATTAATACATACAGTTAATCAGACACTATAAAGTAAAAATTTTAACCATGCACATCACATCTAGTGATACTGCCTTATTTTGTATAACTTTAATAAGGCATTGTCATACTCTTCTATAATATAAACCAAGAAGCCTAAATAATACCATTTGACATAACAAGATTTCCTTCTCACATACAGGAAGATTTATCTTTTAAAAAAAACTTTTTATAACATAGTGTAACAAATTAAGACCATAAAGCAAGAAACAAAATACTGTCAAATTACATTGACTCTTAGATAAAAATAATTAACATCAATATTGCTACTTGTTCTTTAAACTTTAAAATATATGTTACACATATCACAAGGTAACAGTAGAAAAAAATGTTTATTTTTCATATTAACATTGTGTAATATTTGGACTGGAATTTTCTGAGTGAATTCAGCCTTTCATGAGAGTTATTATATTAGAGTTACCTAATACAATATGAAATATGTAATACCAACATTTAATCATTGTCCATATCTTTTTCATGAAGAAATACTAAGTTGTCAACTTATTAATGAGAGCACCAAAAACAAGTGCACAAAAGATGCGAAAGTAAAGAAGTTGCTTTTGTTATATTGATTTACATATTCTCCAGAATTGAATTTAATGAGTGGAAAATATTAATGAAGGTTTCAAGATATTAGTTGAATATTAGTAACAAAAAAAGTATTTATCCTCATGGGTCACTAGGACAAAAACAACTATTGTCAGTTTGTTTACTTTTAAATATAAATGTTTAAAATTTTAAATAAAACTGGCCAGGCGCGGTGGCTCACGCCTGTAATCCCAGTACTTTGGGAGATGGAGATGGGCAGATCACAAAGTCAGGAGATCGAGACCATCCTGGCTAACATGGTGAAACCCCATATCTACTAAAAATACAAAAAAGTTAGCCGGGCATAGTGGTGGGTGCCTGTAGTAACAGCTACTCTGGAGGCTGAGGCAGGAGAATGGCTTGAACCCAGGAGGTGAAGCTTGCAGTGAACTGAGATCGGGCCACTGCACTCCAGCCTGGGCAACATAGCGAGACTCTGTCTCAAAATAAATAAATTAATTAATTAATTAAACTGTCACAATTCATGACTAAGAACCTTAAAAACTATTTTTAAGTTTTTCCCATTCCACTACCATAACATTCATCTATTCATAAAATCAGCCTAAACATAATTTGATTTCAGTATCTAATAGTTCAATTAACTTCAATGTATATGATCCATTTATTTTTTGAGATATATGACATGGCTGTAAACTGTAATATGAACTTTGTAATAGGAAACCTAATGCAATAATATCCCAAAGATAATCGCATCTGTAAGCAACATGGCACATACAGCAGAGTTAGTGGTAGCCTTCTTTTTTTTTACTTTGTTTGCTATTGTTTTCACTGGAAGTAGGGATATGACATCAAAATTTGACACGTTCTTTCATACAATGATTATTTCTAATTACAAAGACTGAGAGTTGAATGTTAGATATGCTTTCTTCCTCTGCAAACTTTTCCACAGGAGGTGAAAGTAACTAAGAAGTGAAGCTCCCATTGCCTTCTGACTTAACTGAAAGGAACACTGAACTCAAAAATCAAAGTGTGTAAACTCTTCCCAGCCTGTAAGTAATGTCATACGTCCTGACCCAGGCAAGATCAGCATCCCTGTTTTAGACCTTGAGGCTAGCAATTTTACCCCTTCTCTTCTCTAACAGAATGTTGTATTTTCTATTGTAACTCACTTCTCTGATCCTTAAAAGTAGATAGATCCTACTACTGTGGGTATGTGCCCACAGCTCTTAATTTATCTTTTATATAGTTGCAATTATTTACTTATTCATCATCATTTGCCTAAAATGTGCTTTTCCCATTGAACTTGAACTCTGTGATAGCAGAGGCCAACAATCAATTAATATTGATTAATGACTGGCTAGCATTTTAAATTTCTGCTTTCCTGTTGAGTTATTAAAGGTGAACTTGGAGAGGCTCTGTTTGTATGCTTAGAACAAGTAAATATTTAGTATTTAGTATCACTAATATTATTATCAGTAATACTAATATTAGTAGTAGTAATACTAATAGTACTTAGTAAATATTTAGTAAATTCTGTTGAATGTTCTCCCAGAATGTCTAAATGGGAAATCATATCACGGATTAATTTTTTAAATTTAACATCCACTTCTGCCATTAAAAATGTCTCATCATCTGCACTGTCATTATGGGATCCTATGCCCCACAGGGGTTAAATATTAAAATCAAATGATTTAAATGTAAAATACTTGCAACAAAAATATTGTCAAGTAATCTTTTATTTTAAAAAACTGAGAGGAAATAATCATGTACTGAACACTTCGTGTGTGCCAGGAACATTCATTCTTTGACTCACTACAGTTTGATTTCTACTCTGAACAATCCCCTAAGCTTTTTAACGACTTTTATTTTCAATCCAATGGAAAGGTTTCAATCTTACTTAACATCTCAGCATTCAACATAGATAACGAGTCCTTCCTTCTTGAGAGATCTTCTTCCTTTTCATTCTTTTTCCCTTTATAACCTGATTTTCTTTCGGCCTCTGGTCATTTTTACTACCACTGTATTTTCTGCAGGTTCATACTCTTCTAAGAAGAAACCAATTGCTGCAATTTCACTGGCTTCAATGAAAGGCTTTCTTCTCACCAAGTACATTTTTGCTTGTCTATGCATGCTGAGGCTTACCTCCATGCAAATGATACAGAATTTGACATTTCTAGTGCAGATTCTTCTCTGAGCTCCAAACACATATGCATAATTGCTACTTTGACACCTCTTCTTTTCCATTTCAAACTCAACCTATCCACATCTAGAAGCATCAAAAGATAACTTTATATGTACTACCACCCAGAGTAGTCTTTTTGTGAATCCAAGTGAATAGATCAACCATCCATCTCATATCTCAAGACCAGTACTTTGAGTCCTCCCCAACATCAGCTTCTCTCTCAGCTCTTTTTCCAATTCATCCCAAGAGCATGGTGACTTTACTTTTACTCCCTAAGTATTTCCCAATTTACCTCCATGTCCAGACTGCATTCAGAAATGGCATTTTCAAAATACAGCTCTATTTTTTCTTCTATGCACATGCACACACACACACATGCCTTGCCCATTTTATGGCAAAAGGAGTGTGTTAACGGGATCATAAACATGAAATCCACTTGTATTACCATATTCTATAACCCAGAAGTAGCTGGCCTATTCTACCAACTGAATAGTGGAATGACATATTGAAGGGTCAACTAAGATGTCAACTCAGGGGGTTAAGGAGCTGGAGCATCCTGTCAGAATGTGGTCACTGTTGTGAACCAAAGGCTGGTATATGGTCATGTGTCTCCAATAGCTGAAATACCAGAACTGTCACCAAGGCTAAAAGCAGGATTGGCTCCTCTCACCATCACTCTTAGAGACTCATTTGCAGAATTTATTCTTCCAATCCATTCATCCTTAGCATCTTCTAGATTAGAGACTCTGATACACCTAGCATTGAGGTGACACAATAAGTGCTTCACTGAACTGAACATTTGACTCCCACCTGGCCATGCTGGATTCACATTCCAGTGTTCCCACAAGAAAACAATAGAATGACTAGACTATGTAACTAGAGTGATGAGAATAAACGACCTTGTTAGTATGGAACTGCTATACGGAGAAGTGTGTCTAGAATAATGAGGGCTCGATTGGCATCACTTGCTGTTTCCATGCCTAGTAATAACGTGATTGGATAACCAAAGTAACCATAACCTGATAAGGACAAGACACTTATGGGCCCAAAGCCTTAAGCATAGTTTCAGGGCATCTTACCAGACAGCCTGAAGTGCAGGCCAACTGTGAATAAAAAGAAGTTCCAAGACCAGATGCAGCAGTGGGGATTGTATCTGTGTTCATTTGCCAACTAACTTCTTTAAAGTCTTTTTCAGATCATTTAAATGGCTGTCATTCTGAAGAATTGGACTTGTAGTGCCCTTCTTAGAGATGGAAGATTCAGTTTTCACTTGTGATACAGTTATCGTAGGAGGATATAAGCTTATCTGAAAGGTTCAGGGTGTACACTGTACCAAATCCAGTGTCCAAGGATCACCAGATCCACTCAGGGCAGCTTGCTCCCTGGATCTTGGCTTCCCCTTCAGATCTATCTAACAGGAGAGATGTAATGTCAAGTCATAATCCCTGGCCACCACTGCTTTCACCTCATCTTTTGTTTTTTTTTAAAATTATACTTTAAGTCCTGGGATACATTTCACCTCATGTTTTAACATGAATTAGCCTTTTGCAGGGACATGGACTAACCCTTCAGCAATACCTCCATCAAAACCACTTCATCTCCAGTATACAGGTCTTACACACAGAGTTATGATAGCTCTACCATCTCCTGAGACTTCCTAAAAGAACCAAAGTAACAAATCTGGAAGTGGTGGAAGTTAACAGTCTATAGGGAAAATTTTGACTAGGGAGAAATGAGACAGGCAGGAATCTACATACCAGCTGCTCATTCTTCCCCATGCTGACAGAGGGATTCCCATTTATTCGCCCTGAACTTGAATCATGTGACCAATTAACTACCTGGGTGTTTTGTGAGAATGTGCCCTGTTCAGAACTACATAACTCTAAATTGGCTTTCTCTTTTTTCTCATTTATTCTTTCCCACCTCTCTTACCTGCCAGAATTATAACTCACAATAAAGTATTAATAAGTAAGCATTGTCTCAATCTGTTATTTAGGGAACCTGGGCTCAAAAACCTTATGAAACACGCCCAAGTCCTCTAACTTATCCCACAACCCCTGTTGCCAGCAGAGGTAGCTGCTGAAACTCAAAGCATTTATAAACATAATTTATCCTGTGTTTGTTTCTTAAACAAAATGAATATCCATCTAAGGTTAGGAATCATGGGGAGCCTCCAAATCCCTTTTAAAAGTCTAAAGGAACTTGTTTACTCAGCAAAGAAATAAACATTTCCAAATGTTATAAAATAATGTGCAGACACACAAGTGTTTGGCACATGTTTATCAAGGATTAAAGCATTAGTAAGTGAAAAGAGAAAGAAAATTAGGTTGGTTTAACATTACACCATGGTAAACATTATTTAAGACTCATGGTTATGAGAAAACAAGGATTTTCACTATGAAATATTTAAACATGTGAGTAAAATGAAATTGAAAGGGAACACATTACTTGCTTCTGAAAAGTTTTGACAGAACCTTGTCAGATGCAGAAAGTGAGAAAGATAGAGAAGGAAAACTACAGCCTAATGATGTACATAAAAAAAGATTAGAACAGATTTTTATAAATCATATATAAAATCTGCTTAACAATTCATTAGCTAGTTCTTTATCTCACACCTACTTTTCTAGGTCCTTCCATTTTTCTCACAGAGCTGATATGCTTGGGTATTTTGAGTATGGAACCTGTCCTGCCAAGCAAAGGACTCGCCTTATAGTCACTATTGTTAATATTAATATTTCTTGCATTAATTCTTTTTAAAACTTAAGAAGAATCTGCCAATCATTTGTGATTAACATTTATTAAGACCTTAGCACTTTGAGAAGCATGTTATTTTATCAGCCTTCATGGTGGCAAAGCAGAAACATGAAACAAAGAGCTTATCTTACTGGCTCAAAAACACACAACCACATATTAGATCATGGATCCAATGTTCCTATTTGACAGATTAAGCCTCTGTTCTACATTCCACATGCCTTATTTTCCAAGGTTGGTCACTCAACCCAAAGGCTGTTGGTTATTTTCAATTTCAAATATAAAGATACTGAATTCTTCTTCCCAAGATCAACATACTGTATCACAGGAGTGATACAAACCAATCTTGGTATCAGTCCCCGTGCCCTGCATGCCTGTTAATAGCAGGGAATTGGATTAAAAAGAACAAGTGCTCTTAGCCCAAGGATAAAAGCATTGAGAAGTAATATCTTCAGTATAATAGTTTTTGTAGGAATAATAAAAACGTAATCTTTTTAAATTAAAATACTGTTATACTTTTTAAATATATGACATTATTAGTGAAAGTATTATGTAAAATATTTATTGACTTTCAATCAGCATTAACTATATATGTTAAGATTTTTAAATGTGGCTTTTTTTCTAATTGCTTATTCATTAGTTCCTCAGATAAATTTAAGTATCTACTATGTGCTAGGAACTATGCTTAGTGCTAAGAATACAGTGGCAAGCCAAGCAGCCTTGTTGCTTCCACCCGTGGAAGTTATAGTCTAAGGATTACATCAGGCATAATCCATTACAGAAGATCCAGTAGTAGCAGCAGGATTTCATAACTATTGTAAACCTGGGACTGTGATTGAACACTTTTTTTGAGAAAAGATAAACATGTTTAGAATGTTTCTAAGAAGAATTTGGATACCTTTACTTAGTAGTCACAACAAGCCAGTCAACTAGCTGAAATTTTAAGAGGTAGGAAGTTTCCAATGCACGAGAAAAATACTATACAATGAAAAACTGTATAATATAACTGGGGCTCAGAGTCTCAATGGACAAAACAGGGGGCTCACTAATGGACTGCTGAGCATTTGTCCTATGGCCTGCTGACTGCTCCCAGCATGCTGCAGATGTAATATTAACAGAAATATTAGGGAAGTTAATTCATGGCCTCCTAAAGAGTTGGAACTCATGAAGGAAAAACATCATGATCTATTAATCTAAATAAACATTTTTGCTCTAGAAATCCTAAACACTTTTTGTAGTGATTTAGCAGAAAGAGAAACAATAGATTTGACTCTTATAGAATTTATATCTACTAAAATTTATCTATTCTTTTTGCCTTTGATTGTCTAGAGTTGAGATTGAAAAACTTGACAGTTTACTCTGACATAATTTGTTTGACCTCATCTATAAACATTGGAAGTATTCCTGCCACACACTCAGATGAAAAATTCAGCCCTCTTACCAGCCCAGCTTCTTGACGACCCTGCTAACCGCAAATTCAACTCTGAGCATTAACTCTTGGCATTGTTAAGCAGTTTTAGCTCATGCATATACAAGCTTCCCTTATTCTTAATTTTGGAGACCATTTGACTGTTTCATTAATTAGATTTACTTTCATTCTTAGTTTTATATTGCTTTTATAGGTTTATGAATATCTTTCGGTAGTTATGAGTTTATTGCTTTACTAGCTTTAGTATTCATCTTTGGAGTTAATAATTTATAATTTACCAGTTTAAAGAATTGTATTGGCTTTTGCTATTTTTCTTTGTGGTAATAAAATTATATTAAGTCATTAACACTAGTCTCCTCAGTGGTTTAATCTCATTTTTAGCTTTTGTTTTTACAATCTTTATTATTCTATTTACTTTTGATGCTTTATGATTTCTGACTTTGGTTGTAACATGTTTTTTAAAATTATTTTTTCTATATTAACTAGTAACTTCTTCTGATATTAAATAAGAATGAAACAGTAGGCAAAGGGTAGGAGAAAAAAGTGAACAGGCAAGAGATAACCATAAGCATTTTAAGATTACAATAACCTTTGATTTTTTAATACTCTGTAAAAAGGAAACACTGTTAAGAATATGTGCATGTGTGAGTATACATATGTGCGTGTGTATATGTTATCTATTTATATACGTATGCATCTATATATATACATATGTGTGTATACACAAGTACATAATACACATACACACACACACACACACACACAAATATATGACTACTCAGATATAGACAATTACAACTCTGAAGGCAGGAAAGTAACCTATTGCCAACCCACTTTCTATTTGCACTGCTGCCTCCCTGACTGAATCTTGTATCACATTTATTTGCCAGAATCTTGAAATTGCTTTCCAACTTTTCTTCCTTATTCTAGGGAGCATTCTGGCTGTTAATTGTTTAGGAAAAACTTGAACTCTGCTTAATTAGGGTTCATGTTCATGAAAGCATAATCAAAACCTAAAGAAAATTGAAGCTTCTCATCTGTCAAAACTATACTAGGTCTAGTTGTAGAAATATGGTTGGTTTAAAAAACTGTATTGGCAATTTTGTTTTAAAACTATTTCATTCCTTCAGAATCAGACATAATTGTTAAATTAGTAACACTTTTGTTACTTTGGTTATATTTTCAAATCCATATTATGTCTGGCACAATGAGTATTTTGAGGTACACTTTTGGTGGTTTAAGACAATCAAAAGTGCAACAACAGGTTATCTACCTAGCTAATCCTACATATTCTAAATTCAGCCAAGAATTTTTTTCCCTAGAAATTTATGTCTGAATAATATTCATACAAAACTGAGTGCAGTGACTCACACCTATAGTTCTAGCTATTTGTAGGTGATTGAGCCCATGAGTTCAAGACTGCAGTGAGCTATGATTGCTCCACTACACTCCAGCCTGGGTGACAGAGCAAGACTCTGTCTACATACATATTTAAATCAAAGAGGTGTAATTTAACTGCTTTGGCTCATTTAAATGTCACCAGTTGACTCACAAGTGAAAAGAATTTCTACATCATTGTGTATAAGGCTGTTACCAAAATTTCTTAAATTGATTTTGCTAGCAACTGGACTCAAGAACAAGGGAAGAAAAAGGATTTCTATCTATTAAACTCAGAGAACACATATATATTCATCCAACATTAACTGAGTTTTGAAAATGAATGAAAAACATTTTTTTATCAATGATACTGAACTTGTTCAATGAAGAGCAATAGAAGTGCTAGAGTAATTCAAAACCCAGTCTTTGAGTAAAAAACTTTCCTTGCATATATGTTCTCAAATATGTGTGTTTATTTTCTCAAACTCAAAATGTGGCTAAAATACACTAATTCTTTATAAATAAACTCATTAAGAAAGCTAATTTTCCTGGATTGCTTTCAGTGTTTTAACTTTTGATATGTTAATGATTAACACTGAGCTTTCTCCAACTACATATTAAGTAACCAGAGATTGCACTGAAACACAATCTGCCACAGACAACGTTTGCTTTTGAACTCAAGTAACTTGTTAAGAGACAATAATTACCACAGCCACAACAGCAACAACACTTTACAATAACAAAACAGAGTAAGCAGTCTCCACATTGCGATAATGCAAAATTACCTGATATATGGAGAAACAAAAATACATGTTCAATTCTCAAGAGAAGAGACAATAAATGAGGATCAACCTCATGATAACCCAGACATTGAAATGAGCATATAGGGATTTAAAGCAGCTATTATAAATATATTCAAAGACATAAAATAAATAAAAATATAAAAATCAGAGCAGAGAGGTAGAAATTTTTAAAACCTAATGATAATCTTATAACTAACATATATAACATTTAAGACAAAAACATTCACTGGAGAAGCTCAATAGCAGAATGGATATGACTGAGAAAAGCGACAGTGAAAATGAAGATAGATCCATATAAATGATCGAATCTTAAAACCAGGAAGAACAAACAATTTTTGTAAATCAGCCTATCAAAATATCTACAATATATATAATTGATCTTCCAGAAGGAGAAGAGTGAGAATATAGTAGAACAATACTTTTTTAAATGTATAAGAACTTATCAAATTTGGTGACTGACATAAATTCACAGAATTTACAGAAAGATGTGATGAAGAATCCCATGTTCAGGCACATTGCAGTCAAACTGCTTAAAATGCAAGTTAAAGAGAAATTATTGAAAGTGGCCGGAGAAAAATGTTACATATGAGGAATAACTATTATAGTCACTATTGTTAACACTCACATTTCTTGCATTATTCTTCTAAAAACTTAAAAACAATCTGTGAATCATTTAAAATTTACATTTATTTAAGACCTTAGCACTTTGACAAGTACACTATTTTACCAGCCTTCATATTGGCAAAGGAGAAACATGAAACCAAGGAGCTTATTTTACTGGCTCAAAAACACACAACCACATACTAACTTTGTTTCAGAAACTATGGAGGCTAAAGACAGTGGAATATCATCTTTAAACTGCTTAAAGAGAAAAAAAAAACTATCAATTCAGGATTCTGATTTATCTTTTTGTCTACGAACTCAATTTGTGAATTAATATGAGGCTTCCCTGAGATATTTGCATTTATATATACATGTGTGTGTCTCTGTGTGTGTATATATGCACACGTGTCTATGCATACATATGTACACACATGCATATATACATATATGTACACACATATACAGACATACCTAATTCTATATCACAGCACTAGGGTGATTTATGAAAAACAATTCATGTCTTCAAAAACCTTACGGTTTAGATGAGGAGACTTGGTTCATATTGTAACATAAACAATTGATGATCCAAAACAGAGCTATCTCTACTAGAACCAAACCATGAAAAAGTGGGATTACAAATCTGGTGAATCTCTTTTTAGCTATTATTTTCTTCATAAAAATTGTAATATTTTCCACATGCTATTTTATTTTGTCCAAGTACCTTATTTCCCCGCTCTATATTCCTTCTTGGGGTTCATACAGTATCTGTCCTCCCACTGCTTCTTCCTGTTTCTTCATTTCTCTATTTTTCTTTTCCTTACATTTGCCAAACAATAGTTTGACAGGATGAGTTTTATTTTACACTCACATCCTCAAGCTCTCAATGTTTCCTGAGAAACATCTGGTGCCAACTCAGTTCACCCCAGTTTTCATCTTTATGTTAGAAAACAGAGTATAGCATTTGTACCTCCCAGAGAGCCCTTCGTTTTCCACATGCTTTCTTTGTGCTAGTACTGCTTCTGGGATGCACTGCTTCTGGTCCCTCTCAATGCTGTGATTTCTCTCCATGGCTTCTCAGCTCCATTTCCTACTGCACAGCTTCTGACTAACTCGAGCTCTGTTGGCAGCCTTTACCTCTAATACAAAACCTGGGGATTATAGTGTCTCCTCATTTTGCTGACTATAGAGTTGTGACTGTTTTTGGTTTTGAGTAACTTCCAAGAGGAGGAAGAGAGACTGTTGCTGATTTACTCAGTCACATTCCTACTAGAAGTCTACTCTTATATTTTAAAATAACTCATTTTGACTGCTGTTTATTTGTATTTCATTCTTTATCACTAAGCCCAAACAAAGTCAAACATACTCCCTTCCTTCTCTCCTCCCAATAGAACTATATTACAATTTTGAGTTGAATCAGTAATCAGCATCCACATGGGTATTAATCAGTTATAATTTTTAAAATAAACCAAATGACTATATTTTATTTCTTTTACTTTTTTTTTTTTTACTGGAGTTTATTGTCTAACTATTTTTGTTTGCTAACTAAATTTACTATGTAGCTATCACTAATTTACTCCCAAATTCTGATCTTCACTCTCAATTCAGATCTTCAGAGTTTCTTCTGAACTTTAGTTTCTGAAATTTAGAGTGAATCTACAGAGGTGAATTTACATGCCCATTAGTGTTTTGCATTGAGCTTTCCTCTCTCTCCATAGGAGAGAATCTCCTCTAATTCAGATGCCATTTGGCAATAAGCTTTATTGCAAAAACAAAGAACTCATTAATTTTAATTGACAAATACAAATTGTATATATTTCCCCTGTATAGCATGATGTAATGTATGAACATGGGAGTGAAGATATTTCTTCAACATAGTGATTTCATTGTCTTTGGGTATACCCAATAATAGAATCGCTTTATAAACATTTTGGCTTGCAGAATTTGTAGACACCTGTCAACAACTTCCACCTCCAAGCCTATTCTCATTATCTTTGTTGAAATTATGATATGTTTTAATAACTATACTATCACTTTTAAAGGTTCAAATTCCTTCTACATCCATTTTATTTTATTCAGAGTGTTACATTTCCATTATATAGTCTTTTACTTAATGTAAAATAAAAAATAAATTCTGAATTTTCTAACAAATATTTCATCTAAAATATAGTCAAAGAAGATACATTTCAGTCAAAATAATTTCAAGGGCTTGTCACACTACCTTCTTGATGAAATTAAATAAGTTGAAATACAAAACTCATGAATTGTCCTAGAAAAATAAGGATTTAGGCCAATATTAACATGAACATTTAATTAAATTAGAATAAGTCAGTCTTTCTGTAATTTTGTTTTGTCTTACAATAAAGAGACATATGGTTTCTTTGTTATTACAAGTCTAATTATTTGGAGAGATCAAGTGTTTTAAAATGTTAAAATTTCACTGATAAAACACATTCCTTTTTTGACATAGACAAGACTGAAATTCTACTTTGACTCCTGGATTTTCATTTAAAAAAAATAAAGTTTGTATGTGTCTGATTCTTGGACACCTCCATAGCCAAGTATGTTTGCATTATCCAAACTTGAGACAAAGATGCCTTTGGCAACTATTTCCCATCCTTCAAACAATTTCACCATTAGTACTGTATACCTGCTTGAGATCATAGAAGATGTAGGTTTTCTGTTTGTTGAATGAATAACTGAATAAACATATGTGGATTACAGATTTAGACTTCTATCACTGAATTCTCCATAAAGATTCTGATATTACAAAGGTACTTTCAATCCTTTGGGGAACATTTTTATACTCATGAGTTAATTTTTCTCTAATTTGTGTATTAAACATATGTTCTATTTAATTAACATACTCTGAATACATAAACAAATGTTTATATAAACAAAAGTTGCTGGGGGGTTGGAATAAGGAGAGAAGGATTATTAACAGATGGGACTATTGATAACTAAAACTATTATTTATTGGAAGACTAATATGTTTCAAGTGGAATCTTACATATTTTAAACATATTAAAACTGGAAGTTGACAAGATGAGCAATCAGCACTTGCTGCTATCAGAAATAAACTTAATGATGAAAAGTTATAGGCATGTTTGAGAAATAAAAGTGGAAATGATGGTTAAGAGATAAATGTTGAAAACTTCAAATGCAGCAAGATATGAACATGGGTTTTGTTATTTTTCTTTTTTTAATTCACATGTGATCTCTGTGATAGTGTTAGAAGAAAAAACCCTTTTATAAAACTACTAAGATAATTCTTCTTTCTCTATTTTTAGCTGCAACAAACAGAAAATGTCATTTTGTAGGAAAGTCTCCTGTCCAAGGAGTGTGGATTTTTTTTACCAATTTTGTATATATAGGGAATTTGGAGGGTCTGGTCATTCCATTTTTGTGATTATACAAATGGCCAATGTTGCAATGACAAAATTCAAGCATACTCATGATGATTACATTTACCTGCCATTAGAAACTGTATTCTAGAAGATTAAACTTTGATTCTGAAAATTTTATATAAGATGGATCATCAGTTTCCTTCTCAAAATAACTCTATCCAAGTAAAGATTTTAAATTTTTTTGCTTATAGACAATTGAGGCATAGCAAAGTGAATTACTTCTAGAATTAAAAAAACAAGAATTAAAGAATATGTCTAATTTTGCCAGACAGAAATTGATAAAATTTACTTAACGTTAGGAATCCAACGTTAATATTGCATATGTATTATGTATATATATAATATTGCATATGTATTATATATAATATATATACATATACAAAATATATATATGAGGTGGCAGGCACATATATAATATGTATAATATATGCAATATATGTATCTTTTGAATATCATTAATTTTTATATTTTCATAATAATAAAATTTTGAATGTCATTTGCAAGATTAATTTTTCTATGAGCTCTATTAAAAAGAATTGGAGTTCTGAACTTCTGAGTCTTAAGAACATATTTGCTCTCACAGCAACTTCCAACCAATTCTGCTAAAAAACACAACATACTTTAATTTTGCTGGTTGTGTCTATACCTGACCAGTTTAAAATTGAATCCGGAAAAAAATGATGTGGTTTAAAATAACTTAGGGTTATGAAACTAACAATCTATTTTGTTATTTAGTCACACAGTAATTATACCTTTTTCTTAGATAATGTGGGGTTAATAGATGTAATGGCACTTTCACTGAGAATAGGTAATGGAGAACGTAATAATCTAAGTGATTTAGATGAAAGTGATCTTTTGTTTTTTATTGAGAAATAAAAAGAAAATTCTAAGTGCCCCCAGCTGACTTGAGCAAACAGTCTCTTGGCCAAGAGAACCCCAGAGAAATCTTGGAAGTTGAGCTGCTGGACTTGACAGGATGGGAGGTCAAACACACCTGCTTATACTCTCTCACTAGTCACCATTAGGTCTTCTTCCCTAAGGGCTAAACAGAAACCAGCCCTTTCAAAAGACTCTGCCACTGATTTCAACCAACCTCCTGACTGCCTCTTCCTTTTGTGGTTTCAGTACAACAACCATCCGGCATTCCTTCCTGATAAGAGACTACCTATCACAGACTGGTTCTGGCCAGTCTATGAAGGATACACTGAGGATTTTCATGTCCTCTGTTTCACCTTTTGACATCACAGAGCCAAACACTCCACCCTGGGATCATGCTAATGACTTCATTTTATGTACATGCAACACACAAAGAAACACGTAGCTATCTGTGCATGTGCGATTTCTCCTTTCATAAATATTCATGACTTCTCTTGTATCAGCCCCCAATATTTCAATGTAGGTTCTTTCTATTTTCCGTAAGTGTCAGCCGGTCTGAGAAATAAAGAGAAAGAGTACAAAGAGAGAAATTTTACAGCTGGGCCTCTGGGGGTGTCATCCCATTGGTAGGAACATGATGACGACCCCGAGCTGCAAAACCAGCAAGTTTTTATTACGGATTTTAAAACAGGAGGGGGTGTACGAACAGGGAGTAGGTCACAAGGATCACACGTTTCAAAGGGCAATAAAGATCACAAGGTGAAGGCAAAATTAGAATTACCTATGAGGGTCTATGTCCTGCTGTGCACACATGGTCTTGATAAACATCTTAATAGGAAACAGGGTTCAAGAGTAGACAACCGGTCTGACTAGAATTTACCAGGCTGGAATTTCCCAATCCTAGTAATCCTGAGGGTACTGCAGGAGACCAGGGCATATTTCAGTCCTTATCTCAACCACATAAGACAGACACTCTCACAACAGCCATCTATAGACCTACCCACAGGAATGCATTCCTTCCCCAGGGTCATTCCTTGCTGGGAAAAGAATTCAGCAATATTTCTCCTACTCGCACATCCATCTATAGGCTTTCTGCAAGAAGAAAAATATGGCTCTAGTCTGCCCAACCCCGCAGGCAGTTAGACCTTATGATTATCTTCCCTTGTTCCCTGAAAATCAATGTTATTCTGTTCTTTTGCAGGGTACACTGATTTCATATTGTTCAAACACACGTTTTACAATCCATTTGTACAATAATCACCCTCAGGTGACGTACATTTTCAGCTTACAAAGATAACGTGATTAAGAGATTAAAGTAAAGACAGGCATTAGAAATTATAAGAGTATTGATTGGGGAATACTCTTAATTTATAATTAATAAATGTCCATTAAATCTTCACAATTTATGTTCAGAGATTGCAGTAAAGACAGGCATAATAAATTATAAAAGTATTAATTTTGAGAACTGATGAATGTACATGAAATCTTCACAATTTATATTCTTCTGCCTTGGCTCCAGCCAGTCCCTCCATTCGGAGTCCTTGGCTTCCCACAACACTCTTGTGGCTTATTAAATATGCATATTTGCCTACCCCACTCAGCATAAATTCCTGTTCCCTCAAAGTATATGTTTTCATCTTCTGGCCAGAGGCTATGCTATTCCCAGCCTGGTCTGAATGGCCACACAGCAGGCTGCAACACTTTATGAGAACTGAAGCTCTCCTTACCAAATGTACAAACCTTGTCATTCTCCAGTTAACAATATTTTGATAGCATGAGTTGCCTAACTGGCTGCAAATTAACACTGTCATCTTGTTTTCACTTAAATGGGAATAAGTGCTTCTCTTCTTGGGATGCACTAGATTGCTATAATATGGATATATATCCTTTATGTCATCAGGTCTAATTGTTTCTTTATATTATTAGATTTTTTGATTGAAATAAGAAAAAAAATAAGGATGTTTTTATCTTCTTCTACTCATCTTGACACATGCATCAGAAATCTTTTTGATTAATAATTTATTCTTTCTTGCATGACTCTTAACAACAGATTCCCCAGGCCTAAAGTTATTTCAAATTTTGTACCCTAGTATCAAAGGGTAAATTCTTAGGTATAAGATTTAAATAACAGATGCATTCTAATTGTTGTCTTCTTACAGCTCTCATCCTCATCAACTTTTCTGTAGATTTAGGTGGTGGCTCTCTATTAAGTTTTTCATTATTCTTTTGCCTGTTCTTACTTCTCTGGCTCTCTAAAATGTTGGTGTTCTCTTACGTTTCTTCATACCCTTCTGACCTTCTATTCTTATTCTATAAGTTCTTAGTGATTTTATTTTTATATAACCCCTCAGTTGCTGCCTATACATTGGTGACTTCTAAATATGTGTTCTTAATCGAGATCGCTAAGGGCTAATTCCTTCTAGAAACTTCTAGCCAGATATTCCATAGATATTTAAAATTTAATACGATATTTACATCCAGACCAGAAAAGCATTTTTCCTGGGCCTTGTACTTTCAAACATCCCACATCTCTCCTACTCTCTTTTCTCTCTTTTTCTCTCTCTCTCTCACACACACACATGCACACACACACACACACACAGAGTACCAAAAAACACAAGAGTGCCTCTGTCATTTGGGATTGGCTGCTTAGTGCTGTACAGCACAACCTATAACCTTAAACATCTGTACTCCTAACATTGTAAAGTTCCCAGGTAATTTCATCTCCCTTCATCCTGTCCTGTATCTTCAAAACAAAAGGCAACTGTGTAGGAACATTCTTCTGTTAGAGTGAGAGACAAACACTGCTTCAGACAAAAAGGATTTGAGCTGTAAAAGCAGTTAGATAAGAGAAAAAACAGACGTAATTTTCTTGTAAAATCCCACCTCAGAATATCTAAAAGAGTAGCATATCCCAGTATTACCAAGTATCTTTTTTCTTTTTTTAAATATCTTTCTGAAGGTTCTGAGGAATTAGCATAGTATTTGCAACACTTAAGGAATTATCAATATGTAGATAAAAATAATTTGCATGAAACATGATACCAATTTTTACTGACAATTAGATGAATATAGTGTCATATAAATGCAAAAGTTTGGTTTTTGTAAAAATGTCTAATAATATCTAATTACATTTCTTAAAACTTTATTTTGTAATTTTATTTCAAAATTGTCTATTTAATGTACTTTATATTTAATTTTAATTATTTTGATTGTTTTAGAAAATTAACTTTAAAAATACGTATTTTTAATATTTTTTCCATTCATTCATGTTAATTTACATTTTTTATGAAGGTACATTCACATTGCACACACTTTTTAATTATATTTTATTTTCAATAATTTACATAATTCAGCTAGTACCATTCAACACTGTGACAGTAACCAACAAGTACAAAAGTATAGCCCAGAAAAGGAAAAATATTAAAAAGACACGAAATAGAAATTTTGTCTCAATAAGACATAATTTTTATGATAGCGTTATAGGACTTTTTAAGCAGGTTTTTTTTTTTAGCTTAACATTTGACTTTTAGATATTTAGAAATGTGGCATGTGAGTTTGCATCTATACTCTTGCGATAGTCTTGGCAAATGTTAGGTATAGGACTTTTCAAATTCTGTGTCCACAACCCAACTCAATATCTTCTTCTTTTAAATCTACTTTGCTTCATAAATTTTCTAATATATTACTCAACCCTCTACTCAATTACTTAAGCCAGAAATCTACGTGTCACTCTAATTCTTCTTCACTCCTAAAATCTAGTCATCGAAAATATCTTTTTTAATTTTGAAGTCTTTCTGTGGTGGGCAAGGCCCTTAGCCATCTGAAATTTTGTTGAAATAACAGCTCACAATGAGGCAGATTAATAAGAAAGATGTACAAATGTATTTAACTGTGTGCACAAGGAGAATCACAGTGATTGCTCCATATCCCAACAGTGGCCAAAAGTTTATATACCATATTGAGGTCACAGAAAGATTGAGGGCTTGGATCCTGGCAAAACAGGTTTTAGGACCAGGAGAAGAGGAATTCTATTGGGGGGGGGGTCAATAAATGATTACGAGGGAGAATGATTGCATTGGGGAACAGAAATTAACTTATAAATAGTTCTCTTTGGAATTTAAATGATCCTTGGAGACACTCCACATTTTGTCAAAAAAAAAAAAAAAAGGGCCCTGTAGTAGTCTGTTTTCATACCGCTAATAAAGACATACTGGATTGGGTAATTTATAAGGAAAAAGAGGTTTAATGGACTCACAGTTCCATGTGGCTAGGGAGGCCTCACAATCATGGCGGAAGGCAAGGAAGAGCAAGTCACATCTTACATGGCAGCAGGAAGAGCAAGCTTGTGCAGAGGAACTCCTCTTTATAAAACCATCAGATCTTGTGAGACTTATTCACTATCACAAGAACAGCATGGGAAAGACCCACGTCCAAGATTCAATTACCTCCTACTGGGTCCCTCCCATGACATGTGGGAATTGTAGGGGCTACAATTCAAGATGAGATTTGGGTGGCTACACAGTCAGGCCCATTCTGGTGTGGTTACATTCTTGGTCTTCCTTCCAGTAAAGGGTAATAAGATAACAGGGAGGGGAACAAGGATAATTGATCTCTGTGGTGGGTCAGTCCTACCTTTATGTAGGCAGATGAAGAGTCTCTTCCAGCTCATGTTGATCTCTAAGGATTTTTAATTCAAAGTTCTCATTATATCAGAGAGCCACATTTTGTGGTAAAATTTCCTGTGTCCATTCAATTTTTAAAATATCTTTAGAATTCATCATCTCCTTAGAAATCTTTCTGGGCCAACCCATAGAAAGCAGCCTCTTCCACCCTTCCATTCAGCAACACCCTATCTCTATTGTAAACTAAAAACAGCATCTGAAAGAGGTCTCAATAAACTTAGAGGTTTTTGTTTTTGCTTTTGTTGTTTTGTTTTGCTTTTTGTCAAGGTTGAGCATATACCTGGAAAAGGAGACACAAGTCTTAGTAGGGTTGTAACCAAGTATTTTAGCTTGAAAATGCATTTTAACCCTTTTTTCTAGTCTTAGAATATAATCTTCAAATGTACTTTGAAATACTCTGCTTCCTTCACTTTCCTACCAGACACTTCCTTACACCAGGCATGCTTATCTAACTATATGCTTACAATTTTCAGAGGCTAAGAGCCAGGCGCGGTGGCTCACGCCTGTAATCCCAGCACTTTGGGAGGCCGAGGCAGGTGGATCACCAGGTCAGGAGATTAAGACCATCCTGGCCAATACAGTGAAACCCTGTCTCTATTAAAAATACAAAAAGTTAGCCGGGCATAGTGGCACATGCCTGTAGTCCCAGCTACTTGGAAGGCTGAGGCAGGAGAATTGCCTGAACCCGGGAGGTGGAGATTGCAGTGAGCGGAGATCATGCCATTGCACTCCAGTCTGGGCAACAGAGCAAGACTCTGTCTCAAAAAAAAAAAAAAAGTCAGAGGCTAATCTTGAGATTAAATCAGCCATGGATACCAAGCTGCAGAACTCTCCCCAACTGGGAGATTACCTCAAAATCATTAATCTACAACCTGGCCACAACCAAGATGGCACCAGCCTGCACTCCAGGTGGACAATAACTCTAGATAGCCCTCAAAACAAAACATGCAGACCTGCACCCTGCAGCACGGCTGCATGTTTCCTATACCAAGTTTCCCTTTTTAAATCCCCTCAGTCATTTGAGATGGTTTTTGGATGCATGAGCCTAACCATCTCCTCAACTGCTGGCATTTGAACAAAACTGCTTTCCTTCTAGCATACCTCATCTCTTGTGTATTCAGCTTTTCGATCAGTGAGCAGCTGGACCTGAGTTCAGGTACAGGATCTGTGTCCCATACTTTTTCCAGAAAGGATTTTGAAGGCTTCAGTATTTAAAGGGGGAAAAAGCAGGCCAGGAGGGGAAAGTGGTAAAAAAGGAGGAAGGTAGTGAGATCACTGATCACATTCCTGTCATGGTTTCATTAGCAATCATTCAATCCATGTTACATGTGAAAGGAGGTGATAGGAGAACAGTCAATTATGCATTCATCTCTTACCCAATCTGCATTTGTCTCAGGGTGGGCAAAAGGATAATTTCCAGTCTGGTTTTTGTCCTGTACTTGTGAAGATAAACTGTTAGTTTTCCTTGTTGGGGTAAGGGAGGCCCCCAAAAGACATGGGCCCGTCTATCTTGCAGCTGACTGTTTAGTAACAAAAGGAAAGGCAGTTTCTTGCATAACTCAGTTTCCAGGCTTAACTTTTCCCTTCTGCATAGTGAGTTTGGGATCCTGAGATTTGTTTATTTTCCTTCCACATTATCTAATTTATTCCTCATATTTATTAATTTGGAATGTATTACATTTATATACTTATTTTTCAGAGATTAATCTCTACCCCTACATGATAGTACAGGCTCCAGGTAGGTTTATCCAGCTCATCACTGTATCTGTGAGGCCTAGAACACTGCCTGGCACATAAGAGCAACTGAATAAATAACTTGTTAAATTAATGAATGAATTTTCTGTGTCCACACAGATGCTTAGTGAAAAGAGAATGTCTTATTTTAGGCAACTTTTTTTGAAGAGCAAAACATTTAGTGTGTCTGTGCAGCCCTTTTGATGCACGAAGAATTTTGTTATTGGTCTTACAGCTGCATTTAGAATCTTCTTTCACTGAATGGAGAAACATTCTCTTAAATAACTGGACTTTCTTAGCTGTAGTACTGATTAATGGCTCTTTGTGCAAGCAAACTCAGGGTGATGAAAGATGTTTGAATCTTCTAAGAAGTCTCTGTTTCTCTGACAATCTTTTGGACTTTATTCTTGAAAGCCACCCATTCTTCTAATAACATATGATCATTATTTTTCTTGAAGGTTTTCATTGTTTCAGGTCTATTTTATTATTCTAAAAGGTAATTTCTTATTAACAATATGAAAATAATTAAATTATAAAGTTTTCAAATAAAGGTGTCCTTTAACCTTACATTTGGTTTTCAAAATTATTTGACCCACGTGATAAAAGTTTGTGTTAACCAGTGTATTTTAAACTCAATGTTTCTTGACATTGGTGAAATAAACATATTAGGTCAAAGAGAGTGCAAGTTACTTCTTATATTAAACACAACCTGGAAATGATACATTGATTAATGTCTGTGGTTGTAGACATGTGCATTACAAGTGTCTCTCCAGTTGGATTCTTTGTCATAAGTAAGAGTTTTCAACATTTCCAGTGGAATTCCACTTTTTCATTTTTCTCTTCTCTATGGGGAGAATACCAGTTTTTTTTCTCAATTCCTTGCTTTGACTGTATTATTTTAGTCTATAGAACAGATGGCTTTCAAATTATTGAGCTTGCTCTTGAGAAATGTCTTGAGAAATGCAAACTTAGTCAAGAAAACCTTTAAGCAATTTTTCATGTGTTTCTTTTTTTATAAAATTAGTCCATGAAACCTAGTTTTGAAAATGGATAACATGATTCATAATTAAGATAGTATAGATTCAACTTCATCTATACTTTCCTTAATGAGTAAAATACTTTATAGACAGCTGGAAAGATTTAACTGTACTAATGGTATATCAGTGATTATAAGCAAAACTTTAAAATGAATTTAAATTACTTCAGAGAAGCAGAAGAGACATTTTAATTCTCATCAGCAAGTCATTCATTTTCTCTTAGTTTCTTTACACACTACTTTATGTTTTTGGAAATGAGTTCATCATGCCCACATCTGAACACAGAAGTAGTGTTACCGTGTCTGCCCTTAACTGTCTCCCATCTGTTCTCCACAATGCATACCAGTTATCTTTCTAAAACATACTTTTTGTATCACTCCCCTGATTAAAAATCTCAGAGACCCCAGATTCCAATGATAGCCTTCAGGATTTGAGCTCAACTTAAGGAGTTAAACTTCTGGAAAATGTTTTATTTTTCAGTCCTAACCATATATTATTAAGAAGTCATTACCTGGCAGGCCTCATGTGGAAAAGGTATCCTCCCCACATCAGATACGGTATACAGCCAGGGCATCACAGTTTCCAAGGAAAGTTGCAGTCAAGGACTCAGGCCCCTCTGG
The DNA here is from genome assembly GCF_000951035.1 of Colobus angolensis palliatus. Classification (NCBI taxonomy): domain Eukaryota; kingdom Metazoa; phylum Chordata; class Mammalia; order Primates; family Cercopithecidae; genus Colobus; species Colobus angolensis. The sequence goes on along the minus strand of NW_012114710.1, from coordinate 9,506,820 downwards.
CCCATCTTGCTCTGCATATTTGCATTCCTGGCCCATGTGTTTCATTTCTAGATGTCTTTATCTGAGGCCTTGGCAGAGGTCATCTTCAGGTACCTCTGCCAAGGCCTCCTTATGGGATAGGTGGGAAAAAGAGACCTTGAAGATATTTTTCCCCAGTGGGGCCCATAACACCTCTGGCCCTTTTGTCCTGGGCTCCCTCAACAATGAGACAACTGCCATGATACCTGAGCCCCCGCCCACGTGCAACACCTTGGGGGAAAGTGGAACAGGAGGAGTCGGGACTTCCTCCAATATCCACTCTTGCTTGTACTATGGCAGTAAGTCATCAAAAGCTTCCCCATTTCTTTCCTTTTTGGCTTCAATCAGCTAATCTGAGATCTGGCAACCCAGCTCTTTCTCCCAGCTCAGCTGAGCCCCTGACACTGCTCAACACTGCCTCAGGTAGCACAGCCGGCTCCACCCTGGGCACCTGCAACTCCAGTGTTGGCGTTTCCCCTCTTGTTTCTCTCTTTTCTTCTCATGTTCTTTCCATGATTGAATAACTCACTCAGAGGCGTATTTTCAATCTGATTTTTTTCTGGCAGAATTAATTGCTTCCTCCTCTCTCTTCTTCCTCACATGGGTAGGTGACTGAGAAGTAATTCTTATTAAAATAATTTACATTATAAAATTACAAAAGCAACATGGCCATGTTATGGTACATTTGAAAAAAAAGAAGAGAGTAAATAAATGTTTTTTAATTATCCTACCACCTGGAGGCAATTTTCATTATCATATGGGGATTTATCTTTAAGTCATTTTTCTTATATCCACTATGTTTAAATAATTAAATAGTAGTTACAGTGTAACTCCAACCACTTGTTCTTAGCCCCACCCCACTAACAACATGTATGCAATGAACGTCTTACTATTGATAAAACAGTCTTCAAAACCAGTGTTTCAATGACATTATAATAATTTATAGGGAATTGACATTATTTGCTAAGCTATATTGTTAATCACTTGTTTGAATTGTTGCTATCTGAGTTACATGAATGTACTAGCATAGGTGAGAGGTAGCAGTGGTGAGGATACACTGTATGAGGCAAGACCAGAGCTCAGAATACTAATTTGAAAAACCAAGAACCTCATATACTGCCATATAATATGAATGTTAAAAAAAATAAAAATGTCAAGGCATTCCAAATTATATAGCAGTATAGGCTACTATGATTATCTGTCATATTCTTGGGTATACATTTAGACTGTGAGAGTTTTCAGGTATTTCCTTCTCCTTCTGAAGATTGACAGTCAGTCTTCAAGCTTTGCTCTTCTATAAGGATGTATCTGATTTTGTTAAGAAAGTCCCTGAGAATTGCTTCTGAACATTACAAAATTGACTACCTATCAGTCTTCTTATTCATCTTTACCTGCCAATGCTGGTTTCCCACATAAGTACTCAGGGATGGCTCAGAAATAAACAATAAACAGCTGTTGGTAAAAGTCCCCTTATAAACTTCTCCGTGTGCTAGGACCAGAGTTACTGTGAGAGAATAAGCTTGTCTCACATACCCTGTAAAGTCAAAGAATAAGAAAAAAATGCTTTGTTGTAAAGAATATGATATAGTACCTGCAAAATGAAACTGTTTTAGGAGATGCAGAAAGAAATAGAAAATAGTTTAACAATAGTTCAAAAAATATCTATTTCTCCTGTATCACTGAAGCCTATGCACAGTGGCATTTTTCCTGGCCTGTGAGCTTTTAACTATACTAAAAGATAACCCATAATATATTACAGTAAAGGTCACCTGTCTAAGTAGGTGAAAGTTATTACATCAAAATAATGACCAGGAGAACATGAAAGAAGTGAACCTAAGTTATAGGGAGAGATTTAGACAGGCTATAATAATTTCTTCTCACTGCCCCCTTGAGAAGTCCTGTTAATATAGGAAGGCTATAAAATGCAATTCCTTATAGTCAATACATCTAGAATACATTTCCACATATCTAGGAGGGTGTAGGTGTGGTCCTACCTAAAAGCATAACAAACAGCTAAACAAATGACTTCTTACCACTCCAGTCAGTCAAAATGTCATTTTTTTTAACGTAGTAGCTGTTAATTTAGGCTCCCCTTCAAAACAAAACAAACAAACAAAAAAACTACAGTTTTGTTATGAAACCCAACTGGTGAAGCATTATGCAGAAGTGAGGGCAATGCTTTATTCTATTTATTCCATGACTTGATAAAATATCCAGGTTCACTATTTAGGTGACTTTTTTATAGCAGTCGAACGAATTATACAAATGTCAAGCAAAAAGTGAGATTGTGTTGTGTCTATGACAAATACTCTATAGAGAAGCAGGTTTTACTGTAGCTGCCTTAAATGTTAGATATTTTTCAATTTAATATGTAACATGTTCTTTCCCATCTTCTCATTATGGTCTACTAGTTCTCCTATTTGTTATTTATAAACACGGATTTTCCTCAAATGCTCTGTATTCCACATTTCTAACTGCTTCACTAAACCTTTCTTAAAGAGCAGGGTGAGTTAGTAAGTAATTCAGAGAGGTAATCCAGATGATGGATGATTGACGTGTGCATTACAGACAAAATTAGGATTGATTCAGCTTTCTTGTAGACTCAACTGCTTGTCAGAGTTTTGAGGTGTTCACACTTTAACCCAAATATGATTTTAAAAAAAGCAAATATGCACAAAGCATCGTGCAAAAAAAAAGACAATGATATTGAGGCAAACTAGTGCATGAGACCAACTCCTCAATATAAGCTAACAAGCATCTTAGAATTTAGAAGTGAATGAAAACTGAAGGGATCTTGATTAATTTTCAACGCTGTAGAATATGCTATATATGCCCCTTAACCATACTCTTCAAATAGTGACGATGAGCTGAGAACATAGGCCAGGGTGTGCACAAGGTGGTGGTGAGGAGCCCAGTGGGGGAAAGCAGAGGACAGAGCCTTATACCAGCTGAGCTATATGTTTTCTGCTGGTGAGTATTACAGTGGGTTGGTGAGGGAGAATGTCAGCTGTTGACTTTCCATCCCAATAACTTTTTCCTGCTTTATTTCTATTATTTACTTTATTACCGTCACTTCCCAACATTGGGAAGTCGCTATTGCTTCTGAAGACAAGTTAATGTAACAATAGGTGGCTCATATATTCTAGCAAGAGAAGGTCAGGGTTTAAATCTTACTCAAGCACTTTCTACCTGTATGGCCTTGGCCTTGGGCAAGTCAATTAAGCTTTCTAATGCTTTCTTGTCTAAAAAATGAGGAAACAGTGTATACCTCATTTTTGGAATATTTCAGTGTCTTAAAGCGTCCAAAATGTCTAATTTATAGTGAGCAACTATTGGGGGTACGATAATGCTAGTTCTCCTCTCCCTGAAGGATACCAGTGCCCATTCTTCTGAAAAAGAAGTGTCATTCATCTCCCTTGCAGAATCCTTTTCATTTTATCAATCTAGTCACCTGGGATGCCTTCTATCCTCTGTGTGCAGATCCTTTTAATTTCATGCCTGAACTATTTCAATAGTCTCTTAACTTGCCTCTGATCTCCAGGTTCTTCCCCCTCCCATCTCTCTTGTTCACTGTTGCCAGACTAATCTTTCTAAAGTGTCCTTCTGACCCTGTCATTCTGCTGCTTAGAAATATTTAAAAGATTTCTAACAAATACAAGAAAACTTCAAAACTGCTTGCTGACACAGCAGACCAGGCCTCACCCTAATATGAATCACATAGCATTTATTTCTTGAATCTGTTAAATTCCTGGTGCTTTGCATGTATTTGCTCTAATCCTTAGAACAATATGGCAGGACAAGCACCGATTTTACAAGTAGGAAATGGAGAATCAAACAGGTTTGAGGACTGGACAAAATTCAAAAGCTAGAAGGTAGGGAAGTTTGAACTCCCATTTGGTTTTGTTCTCTATCAAGTCTGTATTCTTCATCACCACACACTAACTCCCAAACAATTGTACCCTCACATTATACTGCCTATATATCTATATTTCATGTGTTTCCAATTATTTGGTTACATGGTAGTATCCACTATCAGACTATGGGTTCCTAGCATGGAAGGATTACAATATCTTTTTCTTCTCCACATCTCTTGGCACTTGCCCATAACAAATAGGACACTCAGAAAAGTAAATAATAAATTAATGGATCAATTAATAAATAAAGACCCCCTCAAAAAAGGCATTAGGAGCAATGTAAGATGGGCTTTGAGGGCCCACTTCAACCTGAGTGCAGTGTGGGTAACTGTATTTTGATGATGCAGAAGACATTAAAAGGTGTGAGAAGTGTTTGTGAAAATCTAAATGAAAGATTGAGCACTCAAATCTGTCCCCACATTTTAACTATATTTGTTTCCCTTCTTTCATAGTAACAACCTCTTATACTATAGTAGTTTAGCCTTTTTTTCCTGTATAAAACTGGAAGTCGTACATTTTAAAATTACGCGTTTTGCTTCTCCTCATGTTATATTCTGTCCTTAATAATAGTTGTGAAATGTAGTAGAGTTCAATTCCCTGTGGACTTTATATGACCTTGTGACTTCACAGCTTAAGGATGGGTCCTAATTGTAGCTTTGCTTTAGAAAGAAATAATGTCATCTGCCTGTGGAAACACAAATAACTTTTTATTACCCGACTCTGTCACTCAAAGTCTAATCCTGACCATACAGAATACAGTCCAATCCAAGGTCTGATATTTAACTTTCAGTGTGTTGGGGGGGGTAGATGGATGTGGGTGTGTGGGTATGATATCAATTTTATTTAGGTAACTGAGAAATGATGAGAGCACTAATTTCTGCAATTAGGATTTACAGGCATGTTTACAAATAATAATTCCATATCATAAGTCAATAAAAAACAAAGTTCAACCAAATACATTTAAGTAGTTCAGTGACTCTCAAATTTAAAAAGAATAGCTAACCCCAACGGATTTTCAACTTACCCCCTAATAAAAAGTAAGCTTGGTTGATGCTTCAAAAATATATAACTAAATTCCCTCCACCACACACACACACACACACACACACACAACAGGATTGCTGTAATTGAGCAATTTCTTTGCAGAGGTCTATATTTTTACATTTTTAAGTATATTAATTTCTCTAGTAGAAGAGAATTGGCAATACATCTTCTCACTATTCTTTGCCTTCTTAGCAGTACAATGAGTAGTGGAAAAAGTTAGGCAAAACTGCCCTTGCAAAACTAATTAATAACAGTTAAGCAGAGAAATGTTGACATTCACCTTAACTCAAAAGCAGTTCCCAGGCTTTGTTAATTCATTTGATGATAAATAAAGGACAAACAGAGACAAATGTAAAAAATAATCATGTAGTGACAGAAATAACAATACTAGAAGTAAAAAATAGATTCAGTGCTTATTGGGACTTAGTAATTCAATTTCAGTCACTGGAGTTTAGATTATTGATTATTTTCAGTCATAAACAGTGAATAGCTAAAAGAAAAAACACCATGAAGCAGTAATGGTTATTTCTCATGGTTGTAAAAATTATTTTATTTATTATATTAGGCACTTTTCCATTCTCTTTATGAGAGGTAGTATATGTCTGCATTGCTACATAATTGGTTCCAGCTGCTAGCCATCTGACAAAGTTAATTATATGTTGCCTGTGTTGTGGTCCTAGGAGAGGTTCCAATACCTACCATAATCTAGTTTGAAGCAGCTCTATCATGTAGTAAGAGGGAGAATGCCTCCTTTATGCAAGAAATATGATTGATTTGCCCTATAGACATAGTAAAATTTATCTTTACATTTAAGATATTTCCATTTGAACCCTATGGAAAGATAATAATTAAAAATTATTTATAAACCACAAATCTTTTAAATACATCAATTAAAAATATTTTCTTGTTACTGGTCTTAAAACTCATATTTTATGGGGGAATAATTTGTCTCATTCTTATTACCTACTCTCGATACAATTCTGTATGTATATGTTTCAGCAAGGAAAACGTTTCTAAATATACTAATTAAAGTCACCAATTAAAAAGAAATAGGGAAAATTATTACCAGACATCCTAGGAAAAATGATAATACCACAGCTATTTTATTAAGGTAACTATATATACATATAACTTTTTATCAAACTCAGACACTCAAGAGCAAAAGGAGATACTATTAATATTAGATTAAACTACTTAAAAATTGCTGTATTTATAGGCTAAAATGATCAAATACTGTTGATGTCATATGTTTAACCTAACTAAGGGACAAAGGGAGAAAACAAAGAATGCCCCAAACAAATTGGGATATGTATGTACCTTACTTTTCCTTCTGGAACTGTTTTAATTCATGAAGCACGGTATGGCTTCTTTAAGGTACCAATCATATGAGGTTTGGTGTTGTGAATTAACTGCCCACTCTGTTCCCACATGAGAGATGTCTATTCCATATTCAGCACTTCTCCATGTTTACTTTTGATTTATAAATGGTGAACTTACCCACACTTCCTGTCATACTTTTATGTGGTGTCAGTTCCAGCTTAAAGCAAATACATTTTCTTTGTTTGTGGCCTGTATCTCCCTTTGCCTACCTATTTCTTTTTTTAATATTACTCTTCCTTCTGTCCGTACCTTACCACAGTATGCTGTGCCTAGCTCAGCCTTCAACTATTCTCTATTAAAATACACACGTTCAGAAGTGGAATTGCTGGATCACACGGTCATTCTATTTTAGCTATCTAGGAAACCTCCTTCCTGCTTTTTTTTTTTTTTTAATTTAAATAATGGCTGTATTATTTGACATCCCCACCAAGAGTGTACAAGTGTTCCCTTTTCTCCACACTCTCACCAACAGTTGTGAACTTTCATCTTTTTTATAATAGCCATTCTAATAGTTGAGAAGCGATATCTTGTGGTTTTAACTTGTAATTCCCTGATGATTAGAGATAGTGACTGTTTTTTCATATACCTGTTGGCCTTTTGTATATCTTCTTTGAAATCAGTATGTAGAAGAGATATCTGCAGTCCCATGTTTATTGCAACATTATTCACAATATCCAAGATTTGGAAACAAACTTAAGTGTTCATCAAAAGATGAGTGAATTTTTTAAAATGTGTTTTAAATATACATGATTGAATACTACTTAGCCTTTTGAAAGAATACAATTCTGTCATTTCTGACAATATGGATGAATCTAGAGGATGTTATGATAAGTGAAATAAACCAGAAAGAGAAAGATAAATTTCACATAATATATGTGCAATCTAAAAATTTGAACTCATAAAAGTAGAGAGAGTAGAATGGTGGTTGTGAGGAGTGGGCAGGGTAAGGGAAATGCTGGTCAAAGGGTATAAAGTTTCAGTTAGAGAGTAGGAATGCATTCTGGTGATCAGTTGCACAGCACAATGACTATAGTTAATTATAACAAATTATATATTTCAAAATTGCTGAAAGAGGGGATTTTAAATGTTCTCACTACAAAGAAATGGTAAATATGTGAGGTGATTAATATACTAATTAAAATAACATACAGAGTCCATGATGTATACATATATTACAGTACTACATTGTACCTCATAAATATATATAATTATTACTTATCAATAAAAATGAAATTAAAAAAATACATGTCCCCTGGCTGCAAGGACAGGCTAAGTAATTGGCTATATCATCTATTAAACTAATTTGTATAACAATATTAATGAATAATTCAAACCTAATTTGTTGCTTTACTTAGATGAAAAATTTGCATATTAACAAAACTCTTTAGTAATCTGTAGCAAAGAAGTGATAAGCCCAGTGATGTTAAACATGTTGGTGGACCAGGTGGTGAGGTATCTTAGATTGAAAGCATTTTTTTCACTATCTTCAAATATAATCTTATAGATATTTGATAAACAATAGTCAAATAATATCAGGCTTATTAATTATTACTTTATGCTGTTAACAACATAGTATAGGGCCAAGTGCAGTGGCTCACGCCTATAATCCCAGCATTTTGGGAGGGTGAGGCAGGCAGATCACGAGGTCATGAGTTCCAGACCAGCCTGGTCAATATGGTGAAACCCTGTCTCTACTAAAAATACAAAAATTAGCCGGGCATGGTGGCACACACCTGTAGTCTCAGCTACTCAGGAAGCTAAGGCAGAAGAATCACTTAAATTCAGAGACAGAGGTTGCAGTGAGCCCAGATTGTGCCACTGCACTCCAGACTGGACAACAGAGTGAGATTCCATCTCAAAAACAACAACAACAACAACAACATAGTACACAGATGTGTTATCATCCATGCAACCTAATGATAGAGAGACTCTAAATATTCATATCACATTCAGGGTGTTTATTTAATACCCCATTACAAATACAACTACTTATAATAATTTAATATGTTGGGTGACTAATTATATTTCTCTTTCCACATCTTAATATGGATGATTTCTGAATCTTATAAATGATTCCCAAGCAGAACTACTTGAAAATGTGAGCCAGGAAATCTCAGTTCCTACAGTATCAAATAAAATTGTATATTAATTTGGTAGGGCTCCCCTAATAAAGATAACAAAGTACCACAGACAGTGTGGCTTAAACAATAGAAATTTATTTTCTTAAAATTCTGGAGGCTAGATGTCAGAAACCAAGGAATTGGCAGGGTAGGTTTCTTCTGAGTCTCTCTCCTTGACTTCCAAATGGCACCTTTCCCACTGCGTCTTCACATGGTCTTCCCTCAAAATGTATCTCTGTCCTAATGTTTTCTTCTTATAAGGACACCAGTCATATTGGATTTGGGCTCATCTTAATGACCTTATTTTAACTTAATTACCTCTTTAAAGACTCTACATCCAAATACAGTCATTCTGAAGTATGGGATATAATAGATGGTATGGGTTCATTGGAAAGGTACTACCCTACCTATTACCAAAGGGTAGGTAGCGTAGTACCTTTGGTAGTAGGTACGGTAGTACCTTTCCAGTGAAAAACATTATTTGGTTTGAAAATCGATCAGATTTTATTCCTAAACCTAGTTTACAGAAAGAGACAAACCCACTCTGCAATATTAATAGGCACGATTATTTAAAGGCAGAAAGCACCACCAGCCAAATCTCTGTGATTGCAACTAGACAATGTAATTAAGTCATTTTAAAATCTGCTATGATATGTAGCCTCAGAAGTTGTTTTTCCGTGAAAAAAAATATTCCAGTAAGCAAGGAGAAATTCTAGATATCCAATGCATTTTCCAATTGATATTTAATTCAGGGCAAGAGATATAATAAGACAGGGTACTGGATTTGAATGGTATCTCCATGGCAATGTTAGTTATAGTCTGACCTATAGATGACCTAATTTTTAATTTCCCATCAATAAAATGAGGATAATTGTTTCTACTTCAAAAAATTGTTTATAGTTCAAGACCAGCTTGAAGAGCATAGCAAGACCTCACCTCAAAACTATTAAATAACTAAACACATAACATTTTTTAAAAGTTGTCTTGAGAATTGAACTAATGAACTAATAATAGCAGACAGTCAAATAATGCTTGTCCCCTTCTCCTCTTTTTTACATTTAATTTGGGCAATATTCAATTGATCCTTCATACTGAAAATCAGAACAGCTATAAGGAACCTCTCTAAAAAAGGCGTTGACAGAATAAAGATACCCACCTATTGATAACATAGACCTTGAGATAATCTGGCTCAGCATATACCAAAATAAAATCCTGCAATGTGGAGAATATAAATGTACTTTATTGTGTCTCTTCTGAAAAACAAAATTCATTGCCCATTTGTATGTTTAAAATCTGAGAGGGAAAATCCCATGGTCAAGATAGGACATAATTTAATACAGATCACCAATAGGGAAATTAAGTAGAATAGGATTATAATTTGACAAGGTTTCCCCAGAAACCACAAGTAAAGGCAATGCTAACACAATCATATAAATTATCCTGGAAGTGGTCTGACCAATAAGAAAAGGGTGTTTATTACAGATTGGTAATAAATAAATTATTAATGAATGAACAAGTGAGCCTGCATGGAGCTGTTATCATTGTGCTCTATGCTTAACACATTCAGTTTCTGAGGAGCTGAGGAAAAGTCCCTAAGATGAAGTGACCCACATCTACCTCTGAGGGTCGAAATAAAACTTTGTGCCAAGTAAATGTAGCAGGAAGCCATTTAACTTCATCTCTGCTTTTTGTTTTTACTCTGGACGATCTGCTCTGTAATTGCTACAGGCTGTAAGGGATGTTAGCCAGAAATAAAAATGCAATTTAAGTTAGAATCTAAAATCTGAGTACATGACATTGTCAAGAAAAAATATTTCCAAAGCAAAGATCATGGTTTCCTTACATTTCTATTTATTCATTATCATCCCACATAGTAATTTTTACTTATAAACATTTGAGATATGCCTATTACAGTTATGTAATGTTTCAAATTATACATAATATGACCCGAGCTGTGTCTAAATAATCTACTGTAATAAGTTCTCTATTTTCATAATGCTATATAATAGTTTCATGTAAGGGCTTCTTTTTTTATTCTTTTGTTTAGTTTTTGTTTGTTTGTTTGTTTAGTTTCAGTAAAGAACAGCTTATAAAAGAACATGAGGATTTTGAAACAAAGAAATATTTTGAAACAAAAAAAGTGCTACTTATTTCAACATAGTAAACAGAACTTCTATAAGTTGATTTAAAAAATCATTCATCCCTTTTAAGTGTGTTTTCAAAACAAGCTTTTGGCCTTTGATCCCCACAAAACCAAACAAATATAATTCAAGTTTATTTTAACATAATTTTTTTAAATCTAGCAAAATATTTAACTCACTTGTGTGAATGTTCCTGAAGCACAGTCCTTTTCTTTCTGAATTCCTAGATTCTAGCAGGGGTGTCTGTAATATAGAGAATGTTTAATGTTTGTTAATTTTTCTTCAATGCTGTGTTAAAAATTAATTTTAAGATCATTCATTTAGATTTCCCTTTTAATTTACATAATCCAATACACACAGTAAAAAACATTAATAATTGCTGATTTGGGTGTTTAAAAACATTTTTTTAGAGATGGGAGTCTCACTATGTTAACCAGGCTGGATTCAAACTCCTGGGCTCAAGCAATCCTCCCACTTCAGCCTCTCAAGTAACTGGGACTACAAGTGCATGCCACCATATGCCACCTACTAATTGTTGATCTTTAAACCATCTCCCAAGGTAGAAAATCATGAAGTAATTCATGCATTGAAATTAACATTGTATTAGAGTACTTCAGTTATAAATCAACGAGTAAATGACATAATCTTGCAAGCTAAAAATTTTTACAGGAAAAGATCCTTAATGTTTCACTATTTAAATTTAAGACATAATAGTATATTCATTACAAAAATGATCAAAAGGCCATTTAGCTATTTATGGATAACAACACTTTATTGAAAACATCTCGTCATTCACTCTTTGACTAATCCTATATCTGGAGAGAAGCAATTACAAATGCCTTCATAATTAAGAGGTAATCCAAATAGGGGAAGTATTTTAACATTTAAGTACTAAAAAATCTTTGATTTCTACTGTGCTTCAGCCACTAGCATGGTAAGATAATTGACTAAAAAACAGTGACACATACACAAGATTGATAAAACATATTCTCAAAACCTAGAAAACAAGAAAAATGTTTAGAGATGAATTAATACGTTGTATCCTTTTGCATTATCCTCATGCTCGTTGATTCTGGGGACAGTAACAGCAAATCTTTTTGATCCATTACTTTACACTTTGGGATTCTTCTTTGTTTTTAATTATGTTTTGGTATTTAAAGAGAATAACTTACAACACATGGATTATGAATTCATGCTTTTATCACACAAATATTTGTTAAAAGCCTACCATGTGGCAAGTGCTACTGTATGCACCCCCATACTTAGTACACACACACACACACACACACACACGTACACACATTTAATTTATTGTCTCACATTTGTTTATAAGTGTCTCAGCCTCTTTTTTTTTCTTTCTTTTTTTTTTTTAAGACAGGGTCTCACTCTTGTGTCTTGTGGAGTGCAGTGCCATGATCTTAAGCTCACTGCATCCCTGACCTCCTGGCTCAAGCAATCCTCCCACCTCAGCCTCCCAAGGAGCTTAGGACCACAGGAGTAAGCCATCACACATGGCTTTTTTTCTTATTATTTGTAGAGACTAGTCTTGCTATATTGCCCAGGCTGGTCTCAAACTCCTGGCCTCAAGCATTCCTCCCACCTTGGTCTCCCAAAGCACTGGGATTACAGGTGTGACCTACTGTACCCAGCCTGTTAATTTATTTAGTAACCCAACTAAGCAACACATTTCTGTAGAGGATGGAAATAAGTTTTTACTTCTAGTAATTACTCTTGAGCATATGGGGTTACAATTAAAGGGTGATAATTGTTTAAGATAAAATTACGCCAAGGAAACAGAAACATCTGAATCCCTTTCTCAAGTGATTCCCCACCTCAGTGTGTCAGAGATTATATACTAACTAGTAATAAGGCAAAATACTGTTTATTAACTACTAAGGGTGTTGGTTTCAAAAAGTCAAATCTCATGTAGAACCTCTTTCCTTCTAGGTAGGCCTGAAAGGTCAAGACTGAAGGCAGAGCAAATGACTCTATCTTTGTTTTCACACCAAATCCTAAATGTGAAACCAAAGTCTTAGATCTCGGTGGACATCTAAGAGTAGCCACCTGAGGGAAAGAACTAAAGCAAAGGGAAGCACAAAATACAGGACTAATATTTCCCCAGTGCCTAGAAAGGAGTTCCTCCAGGCTGCTGGACCTCAACTTCCCAAAGGCCACTAAGACAAAGACAAATGAATGGGCAGTTCTCTTTCAGCAGAATTTACTTAGGAAAAATGAGAAACCCCATAAAGACCATTTATAATGTTGAAACTCCCTCAGCAACCTGCAATCATTAGCAGAGTAGCCAATAATGACTTTAAGTCTTACCAAACCACAGTTATTCTTTGGGAGTGGAGCAGAATAGGGAAATAGCAAGGGATAAAGAGCAACTTTGAGCTTCTCCTCTGCTAAGTTTCAGTAATCACAAAATTCATAGTCATATGGAGAAGAGATAGCATAAAGTCAGTAAGTAATTTAATCTTTCTTAAAGATTCCTTATATATCCATGATTCTTGGAAATATATATCACAAGGCTATATCCAAAATATATCAAGGTATGCGTGTCTCTAAAATATTTTAGCCAATCCATACATTTTGACTATCCAATTTCATTCGTAAGAGCCCATCAGTAAGAATGCATCATCGTCATTACCAAATGTGAAGTGTTTATGAAGTTATCATTAATAAATCCCTGTTAGTAATTGCATCTACAGTTGTTCTTTCTGCCTTTCTGACAATTCCTGGAGTGTAATTTTTCAGTTTCATCAACTAACTGCCCCTAGAGTTGAGACTGGGACAAGCACATACATAGATAATATCACCCTTTTTCAGATTCCCATTTTTTGAGATTCCCACTTTTTAAGATTACAGATATTATAACAACTACATAACATTATATTTTACGTTTATTCTCTCTTGTTTAGTTATTTTTAAAGTAGAACAAGAGTTTCTACTTTAAAAGAAACTCTTTAAGAGAGCAGCATCTAGCATATAGTGAGTATATAATTTTTTGAAAGAGTAAATGAATCAATAAATGAAATAGACAAGTAAATATGTATAATTCAGCTTAGATTTAACTACATTTAATAAACTCATTTTACAAATACTTCTTAAGTAGATTTGGAAAGTTATCGATCACAACTTAGGAAAACCTCAATGCTGTGTTTACGACTTTTTTTTTTTTTAATTGGCTATAGATTCGGGAATTAAAGTAGTCTCTTGAATAGCTTCTTGTATTTATATTTTATTTGTTTAAAGACAATTATAATGCTTGTCACTTTCCTAATTGAAACACTCTCTAATCTCTAATTAATTTTATAAGTATTTATCTCCAATATTTAAAGTTCAGAAAAGAATTTCCTTTTTTAATATAATTACTTTTGTTTATAAGGTTCTGTATAAACTATGTCATTGAGGAAGGATGCTTAGAAATCACACTGCATTAACAATATCTCATCTCTTGATGGGATATTTATAGGATCAGTAAAATGCTATCACAGTAAACATTTACCCACCACAACTCTCTTCCACCACTCCAACTTCATGCTTCCAATCTGTAAAAATTTATTTAAGACTGACATGGATTTTAATAATTAGTTTCTATTACAAAATGTGACTATGCTCAAAATCTGTGTAAGTTACCTAAAGAAAATTAGTTTTCCTCTCCATCTCTAATTTGAAACACTGTCAATACAATTTGCACCTAGGAAAAGCAGTACAAATACGGATATATACCAGTTTCTCCACACCATTATTTAGGATTTACTAAGTTTATTGTAACTTTAGGATTTTCCTCTTTCAGCATTATCACAAAAGAAAAATAATGCTTTGTATTTAATAATTAAGCAATCTGAATTTCTATAATGAAATTGATATTCATATTTTTCTTAGTGTTTTATGACTTCTGCCTTGCAAAAACAAATTTATCCCATTTTGATAATGTCATAAAAATCATATGCAACTTACCATTTTATATACTAACACTACTTCCAATACCATCGATAATTACTGCCAAATACTATTTATTAGATTTGGGATTTGGTCTCTAAGAAGTATTCTCACATTCCTTTAAGCAAATTTCCATCATTTTCTATTCTATGGCCCAATAGAGCCTACAGTGACAAAGAATATTGTTCAATCAGTTTTATTTATATGAGCTATCAAATTCCAGTGGATCTGGAGATAGTAAGAACTACTATTTCCTTTGATGACCTTTAAACTATTAGCATTGAGAAATTTTATTGCCTTCTTGAGGACTTGGTAAGCTTTTCATCAATTTGGTACAGAGCTTACCATTTTGCTCAGTTGCAGTAAGAGTGATTCTTTTCCTGGCCTTGGGACACCAAAACTCACGCAAGTTTGTAATGGGTCTCAAAGCTGTCCAGGATATTAAACTCAAAACTGTTCCAGATTAAATTACAGATTTAATTCTCAAAACTGTCCAGGAGATTAAAACTACCTAATGTTTTACTCTTTCAGAGCATAACAGCTATTGTTAGTTAAAGCTGAAATAAAATAATTGGTGAAGGATTCACTTAAGTGATGACTATCTCACATATAAGAATTCCTAAAAAAACAAAGAGAAATTTGATATGTATAAAAATGCTTAATATATTCAAAGTACAAAAACAGGCAAACAGAGTCCTTTTTAAATATTAATGAACCCATTATTATTAATAGTAGTAGTATTTTATTTTCAAGACAATCTGACATCTCAACTCTTTACTTATCTCTTTTTATTTTTTAACTGATCACTTTATAAAATGCGAGGAAAGAGAGGCTCCTACTTTTTACTGCAATTCAGTTCTAAAATGGATAAGGCATAATTTTCAGGAAGTTAATGAAACTAAAAAGACAATGCAAACTTATACATATCAAAACATGGATGAATCTCACAAACAGCATTAAGCAAAAGAAGTGAGATGCAAAAGCATATATACTACATGATTTCATTTATCTCAAATTCATATACATGCAAAACTAATCTATGATGCTAGACTCATTATTAACAGTTAACCTTGGGAAAGCGGGTAGTGATTTGAAAGGCATATAAGAGAGGTTTCCAAGGTACTGTTAATGCTCTATTTCTTGACCTGAATGCAAGTTACAAAGGTATGTTCATTTTCTGAAAATTCACTGAACTCTTCGTTTGTGATTTGTGCACATTTTTCAGTACCTGTTATGATGAAATACTAATTTTGGATATTTTGGTGACATTTTAACTGAGAATTTAAAGAAAGATAGGAATACATTTATGGTGTTACTAATTATTTAAAAATGCACAGAAGATACTTAAGAAGTAATTGTAGACTTACAGACCATAATATCTTTCCAATATAAGAATTTAGGAAAATCAAGGGAATGTTTTTAACGATAGCTCCCTACCCTTCTCCTTCAGTCTTCTTAGTTTTGCCACTGTTTTTGTTTACACTGATATATCTTTAATAATTGACTTATACCTACAGTCATCTTTGGTTTTCTCCATTACAGTGTACAAAGAAGTGGCTCTGGTTGACAAAATTCTGTCTCCCTGTATCTGATCTGATCTTTGTGTCTTCAATTTCTGAGTTCCAATTTTCCTAAGAGATCCTGATTTTCTCTATGATCTGAAAAAAGAAAATTAAATTTTTAAGCCTAATATTAGAAAGCTTTTCTTCTAATATAAAGTGAATTTTTCCCTCTTCCCCTGCGACACTGCCATATTTTCAGGAGAACACTAATATTTTCTCTATTACCGTCATTTCCCATATTGTCCATCAAATTAATGGCAGGTGGCTCAAATAATTGGTTGAACACTTGATGCCTGAACTATTTGCTCAATAAATCTCATTTTTAGTACATTCAGAGTTTCTATTAAAATAAATTATTTCTACATTTACTAAGTACATATCTCAAATAGAAATAGGAGAAGGCACATGACAGAAACAGTGTAACATCACTAACTTGTCTATCATTATATTTAAAGCAGAATTGAGATGATGAAAAAATTCTTCATCTATGTTCAAACACAGGGAAACCTGAAACTAGTTAAAACACTGAAAAGAGTCTGATCAACTGGAAGTCTTCATTACACACACCCATAAACCCTCTTCCTTTACCTTCTGTAAGAGATTTTATTCAAGTTCACTGCTCAGGGAGTCAATTGTGCTGTCTGTACTAGTAAAATGACAAGAGAAAATCCAAAGGACACCTTTAGTTTGAAAATAAATCTAAAGGACTAGAACTCACCTCACTAAATGCACATCTGGAAAATGTGTATTATTTCAGTCTCAGCTTCAGTTTGTACTTCTCTCTGCAGCTCTTTTCAATTATCCGGGGGCAGATGGAGTAACTGCTTCCTGGGCTCAGTTAGTTTCATGCTATGCATATGTTCTCTGGAACTGTTCATACTATTTCATAATTATTTGTTTCTATGTTTGTCTGAACTTGTGGGCTTTAGATTCAAATAAAATCGTGACAATGGATGATTGATCTGTGTATAATCAGTCCAAATCAAGTGATTTTTTAAAAAGTTGTTGAATGAATTAATAAATGTTAACCAATGTTAGTTTTCAAAAAAAATCTATCACAGAGATCAAGATTTAATGGTATCCAACAGATTATTTAACATAAAGAATTCAAAGAAAACAAAAAAGATTAAAAATCATCTTTTTCTCTGATCCATTTAGACAATGAATATATTTCCATTTCAGTTAATAAAGAAGTTTATATTTTCAACATTCTCAAAAAAGCGAATGATTAAGTTATTTCCATTTGAAAATCATGTAGACTTGCAGGAAGAGGTTGTCAGCAACGATTGTTCTAGATATACATGCTCATGACTGCAGGACTGATCTATCCCAGAGATAGTAACACACTGAAGAGATTACCAGTGCAATGGGACATATATTTTCTAAATATGGTTTCACATCAGGGAAGTAAAACAATTAAATAAAAAATATAAATAATTCAATTTTTAAAAAATGAGTACATCATTGTCTAAAGTCTTCATTAATTTTTATCAAAATGTATTTCCTCTTGTAAATAACTCCATCTTTTGGACTCTAGAATTGAATGAAGAGCAACCAAAGGTCATATTATTCTGTCGAATATGACACAATTGTCCACTTCCTGGCGGCATCTTTTCCTGTTCTTTTCATTTCATTTCCTCCATGCAACTAGCCAACTGTTCTATACTTTCTTAGCTATATTACTTAATTCACATTCCTTTTTAATTCCTTTATAAAGTAACTATTATATTCTCCATAATTCCTTTTGTATATAATATTTGTTATGTGGTCCTCAAAAAGGATATGTATGTATTAGATATTAACTACTGAATATTAGACATTATTTAGATGTTGTCCTAAAACACAAGAAATAATAGAAAAGCCTTACACAAAATAACTTTTCTAAAATTAAATAAGCAAAGGTCATCCTAAATATGAAATTTGAACTATTGCACCCCAACTGAATCTAAAATCAGAGAATTGGAGAGGCTTCAAGATGGCTGACTAGAAGAATCTGGTACTCACCTCCTCCACAAAGACAAACAAAAATAGCAAGTAAATAATCACATTTTGAAAAGATCATCTAAGAGAAAACATTGGCATTCAACAGAGAAGTGAAAGGAAACACCTAAAGCAAGGAAGTGGGGGGAAGAAAGGCAGCCTGCTGGCCTGGATCCACTAGGAACACGGAGAGGCTCCCCAATGCAGAAAAAGAATATGTAAGAGACCCCCAGCAGTCCACATTCCCACAATGAACTCTTTCAATCCTAGCCAACCCTCACGGACCCTAAGACTAACATAAGAAGCTGCCAGGAGACCACACAATAGAATTGCTTTAGAAAGAAAGCTCGGGCTGGGTTCCATATACCCCGCAAGTCCTAAGCAGCTACAGCATGGTGCCATTATGAGAACCAAACCTCTACCAAACTGCATTCTAATCCGGGGCCAAACAGCCCTTGCATCTCCACATTTCTGGAGCCCCACTGCTGCCAGGGCCAAAGTATGAGCACTGGTGGCAACCCCACTGGTCCCAGCCGAGCAGTCACACGTTTTCACAAACCCTAAGAAAAGACTTATTAGTTCACAGTCACTAGCATTGATGACTGCCACCACCAGGGCCAAAGTGCAAACCGCTGGCAGTGACTTTGCTGCCCCAAGTATCAGAACCACTTAACAGCTATGAGCACTCTGAGGATAGGTTATATTGCCAACAGCTGCCACCTGAGGCCAAAGTACATGCTCTCCAGCCACCTACTTATGGCTGCTGCCATTAAATATAACCCCGCCCTCCCCAGTGACAAGTCTGCAGTGCAGCTGCTACTGTACCCACTCAAGTATTCCACCTGAATCCTGGGATCACCCTGCCCCTGACTACCATAGCCAATGCCTGCACACACCACCAGTGACCTGAAGACAGATCTGCCCAGTCCAGCCCTGCCCCTCCCAGTGTCCAAGCATGCCATCAGGGACGTGGCTATCACCCAGCCCCAGCCACTACCATTGGCACCTAAGAACTCCTCCTGGGTACCTGAGGTCAGGCCCACCCAACCTGTCACTACCACCACAACTGGTACTAAGCAGCACACACCATCTGCTGGCCTAGTGACTGGGCTGACCAGCCCATTGCTACTACTAACAACACCAGTGCATAGCACTTGGGAGCCAGAAGGTTGCCTTGCCACTGCTATCGCCATTGCCCAAGCCACACCTGCTTGCCAGGGACTCAAGAACACACTCTCTTAACTGGCTCACTGCTACCATTAATGGTACCTGAGAAAGAATCCTAGAAGCCCAAGAATAGGCTCTCCTGGATTCACTAACACTGATGCCAGTATACACCACTCTGGGGCCCAAGGACAGTCAGGCTCAGCTTATACTCACACCAGTGGGGCGTGAGGACTAGGCCACCTGGCATCTTCATTGCCAGCAAAATCTCACCACAACTTCCATTAACCAACACACCCTAAGCCCCTGAGGAAATCACGGATACGACCGACACTGTTTATAGTCAAAGAAATTGTACACAGACTACATTACTGTACATAATCAGACTCAGAGCCAAAGCGCCCTACCCAGCCAACACCATAAATACATCTTCAAGAAAAAGTCCTCTCCTATTAAAACAATTTTTTTAAAAAATAGAAGAAGCGACTCTCATACCAGATGCAGATATCAATATAAGGACACAAGGAATGAAAAAAACAAGAAAATATTACACTTCCAAAGGAACACAATAATTCTCCAGCAACAGATTCCAGCGAAATAGAACTTTATAAAATCTCAGAAAAATAATTAAAAAATAATGAGTTTTTTTAAAAGCTCAGTGGGATGCAAAAGCACAAAAACAAACAATGCAAAGAAGTCAGAACAGCAATTAGGGATTTGAATGAGAAGTTCATCAGATAGATAGACATCATGAAAAAGATCCAAACAGAGATTCTGTAACTGAAGAATTTATGGAATGAAATAAAAAATGCACTCAAAAGATTCCATAATATATTAAGTCAAGCAGAATAATTTCATAAATGCAAATAGGTATGCTGACATAATTTAGTCAAACAAAAGTTTTAAAAAAAATAAATAAGAATGAACAAAGTCTACATGGCATATGGGACGCAATAAAGTGACCAAATATTTTAATTTTCCATGTCCCAGAAGGCAAAGTGAAAACCAAAGGGATAGAAAACATATTTAGTGAAATAATAGCCAAAAACTTTACCAGTCTAGTATCTGGACACAGGAAGTTCAGAGATCCCCAAAAATATTCAATTCAAAAGGTCTTCTTCAAGGGATATTATAGTCAAGCTGTTAAAAGTTAAAGACAAAGAGAGAATTCTATAAACAGCAAGAGAAAAGCATCTAGACATTTATGAGGGAATCTTCATCAGACTAACAGTAGATTTCTCAGCAGAAACCTAACAAGTCAGGGAGGAATTGAAAGATATATTCAAAGTGCAAAAAGGGGAAAACCAAAAACACAACAACAACAAAAACCACCCTTCAAGGATACTACACCCAGCAAAGTTATCCTCCATAAATTAAGGAGAAATAAAGTATTTCCCAGACAAGCACAAGCCAAGGGAATTCATTATCTCTAGACTGGCCATACAAGAAATGCTTAAGAGAGTCCTAAACCTGGAAGTGGAAAAACAAAAATCTACCACCAAGAAAATGCATCGAGTATGATACTCATTGGTAGAACAAACACACAAATAAGGAAAAGAAAGAACTCAAATGTTACCACCACAGAGAACCACGAAACTACAATTATAAACAAAAACGGAGAAAGAAAGGAACAAAGGATATATAAAACATACAAAAATCAATTAACAAAATAACAGGAATAAGCTCTCATATATCGATAATAAACTTAAATGTAAATGGATTAAATTTTACACTTAAAAGATATGGACTGGCTGAATGGATTGAACAAAAATGAACAACTATATGCTATCCACAAGACATTCATCTCATCAGTACAGACGTATAAACTAGAAGTCAAGGTGTGAAAAAAGATATTCCATGAGCAGAAAACAAAAGCAAGCAGAAGTGGCTATACTTGTAACAGATAAAACAGACTTTAAGTCAGAAACAGTAAAAAGAGAAAAGACAATTATTATATAATGATAAAGACATCAGTACAGGAGGAAGATACAATATTTCTAAACATATATTCACCCAACAATGAAACAACCACATTTAGAAAGCAAATGTTATTAGATCTAAAGGAAGAGATGGACTCCAATACAAAAATAGTTGGGAGGTTCAACAAGCCAAATGTCAGCATTAGACAGATCATTTAGACATAAAATTAACACATAAACATGGGCTTTAAACTGCACTTTATATCAAATGGACTTAACAGACAATTAGACAATTAGAAAGCATTTCCTCTAACGGCTACAGAATATACATTTTTCTAATCAGCACATGGAACATTCTCCAGAATAGACTACATTAGGACACCAAACAACTCCTGACATTTTAAAATATTGAAATCTATCAAGTATCATCTCAGACCAAAATGGAATAAAACTAGAAAACAATAACAAAAGAAACTTGGGAAACTGTACAATAAATGGAAATTAAACAACATGCTTCTGAGTGACTGTTGGGTCAAGGAAGAAATGAAGGAGGAACTTAAAAATCTGGAAATACTTGAAAATCAAAACATGACACAGCAAAACCTATGGGATACATCAAAAGCAGAACTAAGAGGAAAGTTTATAGCAGTAAACAACTACATCCAAAAAATAGAAAGATTTCAAATAAACGATCTAATCATATACCTCAAGAAACTAGAAAAGCAAGAAAAAAACAAGCTGAAAATTACCAGAAGGAAAGAAATAATAAAAATCAGAGCAGAATTAAATGCAACAGAGACTTTTAAAAATACAAAGATTAGTGAAATGAAACATTGATTTTTTTTTGAAAACAATAAAAGCAATACACCACTAGCAGGACTCACCAAGAAGACAGAAGACCCTATTTAATAAAATCTGAAATGAAAGAGACATAACACCGATACCACAGAAATACAAAATATCATCAGAGACAATTATGAACAACTATACACTGACAAACTGGAAAACCTAGAGGAAATAATAAATTCCTGGACACATACAATCTACCAAGATTAAATAAGAACTAAACAGAAAACCTGAGCTCATACCATTGAACGCCTAATAAGTCTCCAAAAAAGCGAAGCCCAGAACTAGATGGCCTCACTGCTAAATTCTACCAAACTTACAATGTAGAACTAATACCAATTCTTCTCAAACTATTCTAAAAAAATTTAAAAGGAATTCTCCCTAACTCATTTTATCTGGCTAGAATTACCATGATACCAAAACCAGACAAAGATGCAACAAAAACAGAAAATTGCAGGCCAATATCCCTGATAAATATAGACACAAAAATTCTCAATAAAATACTACCAAATCAAATCCAACAACAAATCAAAAAGATAATATACCATGATCTCCTGGGATTTATCCCAAGGATGCAAAGACAGTTCAACATATGATAATAAATCACATCAACAGAATGAAAGACAAAAACCATATGATCATCTCAATAAATTGCAGAAAAAGCATTTAATAAAATTCAGTATCAGTTTATGATAAAAACTTTCAACAATGTAAATACAGAAAGAACATATTTCAACATAGTTAAGGCTGTGTATAACAACGCCACAAATTGAATGGGGAAAAGCTGAGAGCCTTCCCTCTAAGAACTGGAATAAAACAAGGATGCCCATTTTTACCACTCCTATTCAACATAGTATTACATGTCATAGCTAGAGCAATCAGGCAAGAGAAAGAAATAAAAGGCACCCAAATCAGAAAAAAGGGAAATCAGATTGTTCCTTTTGCAGATGCCAGGATCTTATAACTAGAAAAACCTAAAGACTCCACCAAAACTCCCAGACCTGATGAATAAATTTGGTAGGGTTGCAGGATACAAAATCAACATAGAAATGTGCATAGTGTTTTTTGTTTTTTGTTTTTGAGACGGAGTCTTGCTCTGTTGCCCAGGCTGGAGTACAGTGGCGCAATCTCAGCTCACTGCAAGCTCTGCCTCCTGGGTTCACGCCATTCTCCTGCCTTAACCCCCTGAACAGCTGGGACTACAGGCGCCCACCACCATGCCTGGCTAATTTTTTGTAGTTTTTTTTTAAGTAGAGACGGGTTTTCACCCTGTTAGCCAGGATGGTCTCGATCTCCTGACTTCATGATCACCCACCTTGGCCTCCAAAAGTGCTGGACTACAGGCATGAGGCACCATGCCCAGCCAGAAATATCCATAGTGTTTATATGCACCAATAATGAACTAGCTGAGAAAGAAATCAAGAAGGCAATCTCATTTGCAATAGCTATAAAAAAAAGAGACATAGGAGTAAATTCAACCACAAAGGTGAAAGTCCTCAACAAGGAAAATTAGAAAACACTGATGAAATCAATTAAAAAAACAGAAACCAATGGAAGGACATCCTATGCTCATACATCAGAAGAATTAATATCATTAACATGACCATACTGCCCAAAGCAATCTACATATTCAATGCAATCCCTGTCAAAATATCAATGATATTCATCACAGAATTAGAAACAAAAATCCTAATACTCATATGGAACCAAAACAGAGCTTGAATAGCCAAAGAAATCCTTAGTAAAAGGAACAAAGCTTGAGACATCACACTTTCTGACTTCAAAATACGTTCCAAGGACATAGTAACCAAAACAGTGTGATACTGGTATGAAACCACATACACCAACAAAACAGAATGGAGAACTCAGAAATAAGTCAACGTCTTTACAGCCAACTGATTTGTCTTTATTATAGACATTTCTGATAGATTTTCCAAATTTTTTAATTAGAATAAAACATATAAAATACATTAAATAATTCACTGAAAAGCCATTTTAATAAAATAAAGCTATTACCAATGAGGAAATACATCTTTCCAATGTTACGTAAAAATAAATAAAGTATAACATATTTTTCCACTGCTATCATGGTTTAGGTACAGAATTGCTGTATGGATTGCTTCCAAGATGTTACAGCAAAAGGTATGAGAAAATTTTAACCAAGGAAATAGTTTATTCATAGCATTTTATATATGCTTTAATATTACAATTAAGTCATTATGTAAAGTAATAGGAATCTCTGAAGATTGTCAATTTTAAACTTAAAAATAGGAAAAGATAGTAATTGACAGTGTAATGAAAGATCATACATGGTCAGTCAATGTGATTTGCAACTTCAGAAATACAGCTTTGAAGTTAATTGACAGTTAGAGGGAGAAAGTGGTTTAGATTACAAGTACAGCAGATAAACTTTTCCATATTATATACTATGCTTCATTGAACTCAATATACAATTCAAGCAGGAAATATTGTAAACAAAATTTTGATGAACATCTTAAGTCAGAATATTAAATCTTCATCTCTTAGTCATATAAGTGTGTATTACTCCGTTTTCATGCTGCTGATAAAGACATACCCAAGACTGGGCAATTTACAAAAGAGAGAAGTTTAATGGACTTAACATTCCACATGGCTGGGGAGGCCTCACAATTATGGTGGAAGGTAAGGAGGAGCAAGTCACATCTTACATGGATAGCAGCAGGCAAAAAGAGAGCTTGTGCAGAGAAAATCCCATTTTTAATACCATTAGATTTCATGAGACTTATTTACTATCACGAGAATAGCAGAGGAAAGACCTGCCCCCATGATTCAATTACCTCACACCAGGTCCCTCCCATGACACATGGGAATTCAAGATGAGCTTTGGAATCAGACACAGCCAAACCATACCATTCCGACCCTGGCCCCTCCCCAATCTCATGTCCTCACATTTCAAACCCAATCGTGTCTTCCCAACAGTATCCCAAAGTCTTAACTCATTACAGCATTAACTCAAAAGTCCACAGTCCAAAGTCTTATCCAAGACAAGGCAAGTCCCTTCAGCCTATGAGCCTGTAAAACCAAAAGCAAGTTAGTTACTTCCTAGATACAATGTGGGTAGAGACAATGGGTAAATACAGCCATTCCAAATCAGAGAAATTGGCCAAAACAAAGGGAATACAAGGCCTCAAGCAAGTCCGAAACTCAGCAGTGCAGTCAAATCTTAAAGCTCCAAAATGATCCCCTTTGACTCCATGTGTCACATCTAGGTCATGCTGATTCAAGAGGTGGGTTCCCATGGTCTTGGACAGATCTGCCCCTGTGGCTTTGCAGGATACAGCCTCCCTCCTAGCTGCTTTCATGGGCCAGTGTTGAGTATTTGTGGCTTTTCTTGGCACATGGTGCAAGCTGTCAGTGGATCTACCACTCTGGGTTCTGAAGGATGGTATCCCTCTTCTCACAGATCCACTAGGCAGTGCCCCATTAGGGACTCTATGTGGGGGCTCCAATCCCACCTTTCCCTTTCACACTGCCCTAACAGAGGTTCTCCATGAGGGCCCCTGCAGCAAACTTCTACCTGGACATCCACGCATTTCCACACATCCTCTGACATTTAGGTGGAGATTCCCAAACCTCAGTTCTTGACTTCTGTGCACCTGCAGGCTCAACATCACATAGATGCTGCCAAGGCTTGGGGCTTGCCCTATTTGAAGCCATGGGCCCCCATATCTGGGACCCTTTTAGTCACAGCTGGAGTGACTGGGACGCAAGGCACCAAGTCCTTAGACTACACATAGCATGGGGACCCTGGGCCCGGCCAACAAAACCATTATTTCCTCATAGGCCTCCAGGCCTGTGATCAGAGGGGTGCCATGAAGACCTCTGATGTGCCCTGGAGACATTTTTTTCATTGTCTTAGGGATTAACATTTGGCTCCTGGTTACTTATGCAAGTTTCTGCAGTCAGTTTGAATTTATCCTCAGAAAATGGGATTTTCTTTTCTATTGCATTGTCAGGCTGCAAGTTTTTTGAACTTTCATGCTCTGTTTCCCTTTTAAAACCGAATGCCTTTAACAGTACCCACCTATTGAATGCTTTGCTGGTTATAAATTTCTTCTGCCAGATACCCTAAATCATCTCTCTCTATTTCAAAGTTCCACAAATCTCTACTGAAGTGGCAAAATGCCACCAATCTCTTTGCTAAAACATAACAAGAGTCGCCTTTGCTCCAGTTCCAAAGAAGTTCCTCATCTCCATCTGAGACCACCTCAGCTTGAACCTTATTGTTCATATCATTATCAGCATTTTTGTCAAAGCCATTCAACAAGTCTCTGGAAGTTTCAAACTTTCCCACATTTTCCTGTCTTCTTCTGAGCCCTCCAAACTGTTCCAACCCCTGCCTATTACCCAGTTCCAAAGTTGCTTCCACATTTTTGGGCATCTTTTCAGCAAAACCCCACTCCTGGTACTGATTTACTGTATTAGTCCATTTTCATGCAGCTGATAAAGACATACCTGAGACTGGGCAATTGACAAAAGAAAGAAGTTTAATGGACTTACAGTTCCACATGGTGGGGGAAGCCTCAAAATCATGGTGGAAGGCAAGGAGGAGCAAGTCATATCTTACATGGATGACAGCAGGCTAAAAGGGAGCTTGTGCAGGTGAACTCCAGCTTTTAAAACCATCAGATCTCATGAGACTTATTCAGTATCACAAGACAGCCCAGGAAAGACCAGTCCCCATGTTTCAATTACCTCCCACCAGGTTCCTCCTACAATACATGGGAATTCAAGATGAGATTTGAGTGAGAACACAGTCAAACCATGTCAAAGTGCATATGTGTTTGAAGAGATTCTCTTTAAAAATAAAAATAATCATTTTTTAAAATCTTAGAATTATAGAACTCTACTAAGGTGTGGACTTAATGTGCTTCTCATAGAATGCATGTAGCTTTAGTTCTTGTGATACATGAGTTTAAGCAAATTAAAGTAACCATCTATGTTGTTAATACGCCATGTTAAACTTTGGTTGAGAATGCATGGGATGAAATAAACAAGGAGAAAGGGATGAAAATGACAGAGAAACAGACACTTTTTGCCTATTTTTTAAAATTTAAATTAAATAATTTTGAATTTGAAGGACAAATGTATTAAACACAGGGCAAATATACCTTTGTAAGAGAGCATGGCTCCAAAAGTGTTGCCAACTTATTTTTGGTTGGTATGTTTTCCTCTAGAAAAACAACATTTAATTCTTTGTTTATTTTATTTTATTTTATTTGGAATGGATGGAATTCTGTGGGGTAGGAGAAAAGATGTTACCCATTTTAATGTTAGCAAAAGCAGCCTCAGCTTCTACTCAGTCTCTTTCTCTCATGTCCTCACAACCCGAGGTCTAATCTTTAAAATTCTTTCTCTCCACCTCTGTCTCAACCTCACTGTGGTTTATATATAGACAAACACACACAAACCCTTACACTTATTTCTTCCTCAGCAGTATTCCCTTTTTAAAAGATATAAACATAGTTCTTTTATAAAAAGAATTTGAACTTTTTAAAGAATAAGTAAAACTTAAATCCTGAAAATGATTGAACATTTTTGAAAATACTGATATCCTTTGGAGAATATTTTTAATAATCAAAAGTAATCTTGATTGACTTATTTTTCATCTAGAAAATGGAAATATACATCCAATCTTAGACTGAAGCAACCAAATGTAGTCACTTTGGTGCCTGCCCTTGTAACTTTATATTCATGTATTGTTATGTGATAATATAATCCACAGGCATGTGAACCAGGATATATAACCATTTTTCTTATAAATGTTAGAGAATATTAAGAACAACCACACAATTAAGACAAAAGGAAAGAATAAGGGATTTTTCCCCCCTACTAGACCCAGTGGAAAAAAAAATGTAGTATAGGACTTTGCTTCTATTTCCTTAAACAAACAAAATTGAGACTATCAATGAGACATAATGGGGCAGACTGGTTGATACTAAATTGACCATTTTTTTGGAAACTCTTTCATATCATAAACTACCTATCTAGTCTGAAAGCAACATGCCTCTGAGATATAAAATCAAACTTAATTCATGCCCTGTCATCTGTTTTGTAGAACCTCAATTTAGAATATCCCTTCTCAGTGTGAATAATACTAGAGAGTGTTGGAAATTATAGCCATAATACAACACAAAATTTCTATTACCTCATACAAACAGGTACTAGGCATGAGATGGGAGGTACTAATCACAAGATGGGGACATGGAAAACACTTCTGAAGACAGAAATACATTATGCTCCCTAGTTCTTTAATAAATTTTGAAACATGGAAATCTCACAAAAGTGTTTTAGCCTGGGATTGCCTACCATTTATCCATTTGTTTACTAAAATCTGGCTGAATGTAAGGCATTATCACGACTCATTCCTTAACCTGTTTCTCAAATCTATTAGCCCTTAACTCATCTCAAAATTGCTTTGCAAATCTTTTACTCCTATACTGTGCCATTTTGCTTTCATTGTTAACACAGTTTGCCCAGTCATGCTGGATAAAATCTAAACTATAAAGTCACCTTTTATTTGACCTTCAAATTGAGCCCCACATAAGTTTTTTGATGAGTTTCTCTCCTTTATTTATTTATTTTTTTTTAGGACAAACAGCCATGAAGTTTATCTTAAAAAAAAAGTTGATGAGTAAGACTTCAGTGCTTGGATGTAGCAGCTGACTCACTGGCATTATTTTACCCATAGCGTATTTCAATCTTTTGTTGGTATTGTTGTTTGCTTGTTGTATTTTTTTTTTTTTCTTTCCAAGCCTTTTGAGGCCGAGGTCTATTAGTCAGCTGAGGTCCCAACTATTTAAGACTAACAGTTAAAGTAACAGTCAGTGTATGAGAAAGTTATCATTGGTAAGGGTGAACCAGTTAGGGCTTCTTTAAGTCCTAAGGTCACAGCAATCTTCTGACCTTAGTTGGCTTTTCTTGCAATATGGTTTTCATTGTCACTCCCATAATCTACATCTGGATCATCGTCTTCCTCGTCATATTCATCATAAATTTCTCCATTGATTTCCTCAGCCTGTATCTCTTCCTTGATATGTGGCTCCTCTCCTATTGCATAAGTGCTCTGGATAACAGGCATCCCAGGCTCTGGCCATCTGGACACACTTGAGTGCTCCGAGGGCAGGTGAGGGGAGGGTATTCCAGCCATGGTGATGGCTCCACAGTATACAACACCAGTAGTGACAATTGGGATCTGTGCTTATTGCCCAACACTGAAGTACTGCCACATCTCCTGCCTCCTGTTGCGCATGATTGCCTTGTATCCACCAATGTGCAGTTTCTTGCCACCCATTAGGCAGGTGTGCTTTGGTCTAGGCTTGTACTTATAGTCAGGGTACTTCTCCAGGTGCTGCTTGCTGAGACGGGCTTGCTCCTCATAATGGCTGTTTTCTAGATTTGTCATAGCTTTCCAGCAAGATCCCAATATGTTGCTGATGTTGGAGTCGTTCATGTCAGGAAAGGCTTGAAGGATCTTTCTCCGTTCATCTTTAGTCCACATCATGAAGGCATTCATTGGATGCTTTATGTGGGGTTCATTGCTACCATGCCCCTTGGATTCCCTATAAATCCTGGACTC
This sequence comes from Colobus angolensis palliatus, assembly GCF_000951035.1. Taxonomy (NCBI): domain Eukaryota; kingdom Metazoa; phylum Chordata; class Mammalia; order Primates; family Cercopithecidae; genus Colobus; species Colobus angolensis. The sequence goes on along the minus strand of NW_012114710.1, from coordinate 9,477,169 downwards.
TGAGACTCCAGCACTTCCATCAGAATCTCCACTGAAATTGAAATTCATCATTGCATGGCTAAATTATCCTTCTTCATTCTGTTTAACTGCCAGTTGCTGAGTCAGACTCTCCAGTGTTGTTTTTTCCTTTTCTGTCCAGCAGTTATTGAGACCCAGACTATTCACAACAGCCACATTCCCATAAAGTACCTGTTGTTCCCATCAAAGTTGCTCCTTCATTTGCTGAGCTTCTTGGATTGCCTTGGTGGCAGCATCATGGTCATTTAAGTAAAGTATTGTGCTAACTCTGGCTGAAGGACTAGCTAACACTGCTGCAACATAGGCTTTGAGGGGGCCTGCCCCACTCCTCATTCTCAGAGCCGGCATATGGGGAGAGGTGGGTGATGTGGGTGGTTTGCCATCAGAGGTCTTGAGTTTAGCTGATAGGTTCAGTGGCTGTGCCACTTCATCCTGCATGCACAGCTCCTATGGCACAAATCTGAGTTTCTTTTTATTCAAATGGGTAGGAGACTGAAGAACAGGACAACAAAGTTCTAGGAAGATTTGGTGATAAATCTTACTGGTGAGTACAATAAAGCTTACTGGTAGCATTATTTCATGGAATAGCTGGATACAATGCAAAGTAGAGTTTAGATCTGCGTCACTAAATCCTAATAGAATAAATATATAACAGATGGGAAGCCCAGGATAAGAAGTCAAATACTGAGGAAATTAAGATAAAGAATTGAATTTGGAGGAGTTCTGAACCAGGAAGAAAGGGAAGAGCTAGAGACATTTCCTACTGGAATATCGGGTATATGTTATAGCGTTTCATAGAGTCTCTGGTATTTGAATTCAATAATATGCCCGGAGGAAGTAATGGAACCAACCAATGGAATATTCTATTTATAAAATATTTCTCAAACAATCTGTGATTTGGTCAAATTTATTTATTTACTGTTTTGACACTGGAGAGGATGTGGAGAAATAGGAATGCTTTTACATTGTTGGTAGGAGTGTAAATTAGTTCAACATTGTGGAAGACAGTCTGGTGATTCCTCAAGGATCTAGAACCAGAAACACCACTTGACCCAGCAATCCCATTACTGGGGATATACCCAAAGAATTATAAATCATGCACTAAAAAGGCACATGCACACGTATGTTTATTGCGGCACTGTTCACAACAGCAAAGACTTGGAGCCAACCCAAATGCCCATCGATGCTAGACTTGATAAAGAAAATGTGGCACATATATACCATGGAATACTATGTAGCCATAAAAAAGGATGAGTTCATGTTCTTTGCAGGGTCACGGATGAAACTAGAAACCATCATTCTCAGGAAATGAACACAAGAACAGAATATCAAACACTGCACGTTCTTACTCATAGGCAGGAGTTGAACAATGAGAACACATTGACACTGGGAGGGGAACATCACACACCAGGGCCTGTCAGAGGGTGGGGGGCTAGGGGAGAGATAACATTAGGAGAAATACCTAATGTAGATGACAGGTCGATGGGTGCAGGAAGCCACCATGGCACGTGTATACCTATGTAACAAACCTGCAGGTTCTGCACATGTATCCCAGAACTTCAAGTATAGTAAATAAATAAATACATACATACATACATACATACATACATAAATAGAATTATTTACTATGTCTTATATAGCTCTTGAACATTTCAACTTGTGACTTGGCATTCCCTATTTACTGCAATCTCTTAATATTTAAACCCTACCGTTTAAAAAAACCTTCAATGTAAATATTTAAAGTCTACCTTTTTTTCTGAAGATAATCAGGTTGCCCTAATTTGGAAATAACTTATTTTGGCTTTGAACACACATAAAACTTCTAACTATTGTTATACTTGTGAGATAGATATATTACATATAGTTAAAACATACGAACACTGTATTATATACATATGTGGGGTAGGTGTTATGTGTTCATGGATCTGCAATAGTTCCCTTTCTACTTTGGTAAGTATTTTGAAGGCTCTTTTATCTTTATAAGTTCTCACTATCATTGTATTTCTCATAATAGGTGCCTAGTAGAAATGTGTTAATGAATAAAGGAAGAAGTTAGGAATGAAAAAAAGAAGAAAGGAATTCAATGGCTAAGTAAACAGTGCATCTTTAAGAACAACTAACCCACCTCTACCATGTGAAATTTCCTTTACATTCTCCTTTCCCTTCTTCTATTGACAATAAATATTAGGTTTAAAAGGTAAGATAACTGAGGAGAAGATTCTGAGAAGATGGTGGAGTAGGAAACACCAGAAACCTGTCTCTCCACCTGTACAACAACTGAGCTGGCAGGATCTGCCTGATTTAACATTTTTGGAACTCTAGATTCATTGCACATGCTCAGGGGAAGGTCCAGGCTCAGAAAAAAATCCTGAGATCTCCATTTCATACCCTCAGGCTAATTCTTACCACAGAGACAAATTTTTACAACAACTAATAAATCAAAAACTTCTACAAAATCAAATCAAAATAAAAGAGGAAATCCTGGGAACAGGAGAGAATTTGATCTCCAGAGTTACCACATTATTAGATTCAAATTTCCAGTTTGAAATGACAAAAATCACAAGACGTACAAAGAAAAAGGAAAATATAACCTATTCAAAGAGAAAATAAAATAAACAAACTGAAACTTTTCCTTAAAAAAAGACCTAATGGCAGATCTACTAGACAAAGGTTTTAAAACAACTGTATTAAATGTATTAATGATGCTCAAAGAACTTAATGATGATGTGAAGAAAGTTAAGAAAAAAATATATAAACAAATTAGATTATCAATAAAGAGACAGAAAACATAAAGAGAAACCAAAAAGAAATCCCCAAACTGAAAAGTACAACTGAAGTGAAAACTTCACTAGAGAAATTCAAATGTAGATTTGAGTAGAAAGGTGAAAGAATCACCAAACTTGAGGGCAGGATAATGGAAATTATTAAGTTTGAAGAACACACACACACAAATATTGAAGAAAAGTAAACAGAGCCTAAGAAACTTGTGGGACAAGATAAAACAGACCAACATATACATTGAGGGAATTCCAGAAGAAGAGAAAGAGATAAGGATAGAGAGACTGTTTGAAGAAATAATGACCAAAAACTTCCTAAATGTAACGAAAGAGATAAATATATAAGAAACTCAAAAAACTCTAAGTATAATGACTTCAAGGAGACCCACACTGAGATACATTATAATCAAATTATTGAATGACAGACAGAATTTTGAAAGCAACAAAAGAGAAGTGACTCATCACATACAACTTTTCCTCAATCTGATTACTGGCATGTTTCTCATTACAAATTTTGAAAGCCATGCTATAGACTGAAGGTTTGTATCCTTCCAAAACACATGTGTTGAAGCCCTAATCCCCAAGATGGAATTTGGAGGTGGGTTCTTTGGGAGGTAATTAAATCATGAAGGTAGAGTCCTATTGAATGGGATTAATGCCTTTACAAGAAGATACATAAATGAGACTACCTCTCTCTGCATGTGAAGACCAAGAAGGCAACTATCTTCAGACAAGGAAGAGGTCCATCACCAGAACACAACCATGCTAAAACCCTGATGTCAGACTAGTGAGAAATAAATGACTATTTTTTAAGCTATACAGTTCGTGGTATTTTGATATGGCAGGCCACGCTAACTAAGACAGGGCAGAAGACAACAGGCTGACATATTCGAAGTGCCAAAAGAAAAAAAGTTTCAACCAAGAATCCTGTGTCTGGCAAAACTGCCCTTAAAAATATAAAAAGAAATGAAGGCATTCCGAGATAAACAAAAGCTGAGAAAGTTCATTACCACTAGACATGCCCTGCAGAATGCTAAAAGGAGTCCTGAAAGTTGAAATAAAAAGACACTAGAGGGTAACTTTAAGCCATGCAAAGAAATAAAGATCTCAGGAAATGTGTAAGTAATTAAAAATAGCTATAATTGGGGCATTCCAAGATGGTCGAATAGCAACAGTTCTGGTCTGAAACTCCCAGCGTGATCCACGCAGAAGATGGGTGATTTCTGCATTTCCAACTGAGATACCTGGTTCATCTCATTGGGACTGGTTGGACAGTGGGTGAAGCCCATGGAGGGTGAGCTGAAGCAGGGTGGGGTGTCACCTCACCTGGAAAGCACAAGGAGCCAGGGGATTTCCCTTTCCTAGCCAAGGGAAGACATGCCAGACTCTACCTGGAAAATCGGGACAATCACACCGAAATACCGTGCTTTTCCAACAGTCTTAGCAATGGGCAGACTAGGTGATTCTCTCCCATGCCTGGCTTGGCAGCTCCCAGCCGAGCCTTGCTCGCTGCTAGCAGGGCAGTCTGAGATGGATCTGTGAGATAGCAGCCTGGTTGGGGGAGGGGCGTCCGCCATTGCTGAGGCTTCAGTAGGTAAACAAAGCGGCCAGGAAGCACGAAATGGGCAGAGCCCATGGCAGCTCAACAAGGCCTACTGCCTCTAGACTCCACCTCTGTGGGCAGGGCATAGATGAACAAAAGGCAGCAGACAACTTCTGCAGACTTAAATATCCCTGTCTGACAGTTCTGAAGAGAGCAGCAGTTCTCCCAGCATTGTGTTTGAGCACTGAGAATGGGCAGACTGCCTCCTCAAGTGGGTCCCTGACCCCCATGTAGCCTAACTGGGAGACACCTCCCAGTAGGGACAGTCAGACACCTCATATAGGTGGCTACCCCTCTGGGACAAAGTTTCCAGAGGAAGGATCAGGCTGCAATACTTTCTTTTCTGCAATATTCACTGTTCTGCAGCCTCCACTGGTGATAACCACGTCTGCAACAAGCAGACCTAATAGACATCTACAGAACTCTCCACCCCAAATCAACAGAATATACGCATCACACTTATTCTAAAATTGACCACATAATTGGAAGTAAAGCACTCCTAAAAGAACAGAAATCACATCAAATTGTCTCTCAGACCATAGTACAATCAAATTAGAATTCAGGATTAAGAAACTCACTCAAAACCGCATAACTACATGGAAACTGAACAACCTGCTCCTGAATGACTACTGGGTAAATAATGAAATGAAGGCAGAAATAAAGATGTTCTTTGAAACCAATGAGAACAAAGACACAATGTACCAGAATCTCTGGGACACATTTAAAGTGGTGTGTAGAGGGAAATTTATAGCACTAAATGCCCACAAAAGAAAGTAGGAAAGATCTAAAATCGACACCCTAACATCACAATCAAAAGAACTAGGGAAGCAAGAGCAAACAAATTCAAAAGCTAGCAGAAGGCAGGAAATAACTAAGATGAGAGCAGAACTGAAAGAGATAGAGACACAAAAAACCCTTCAAAAAATCAATGAATCTGGCCGGGCGACGTGGCTCACACCTGAAATCCCAGCACTTTGAGAGGCCAAGGTGGGTGGATGACAAGGTCAGGAGATTGAGACCGTCCTGGCTAATATGGTGAAAGCCCATTTCTATTAAAAATAGAAAAAAATTAGACGGGCATGGTGGTGGGCGCCTGTAGTCCCAGCTACTCAGGAGGCTGAGGCAGGAGAATAGTGTGAACCCAGGAAGTGGAGCTTGCAGTGAGCCAAGATCATGCCACTGTACTCCAGCATGGGTGACAGAGCCAGACTCCGTCTCAAAAAAAAAAAAAACCAAAAAATTAAAAAATAAAAAAAATCAATGAATCCAGGAGCTGGTTTTTTGAAAAGATCAACAAAAGTGATAGACTGCTAGGAAGATTCATAAAGAAGAATAGAGAGAAAACTCAAACAGATGCAATAAAAACTGATAAAGGGGATATCACCACCGATTCCACAGAAATGCAAACTACCATCAGAGAATACTATAAACACCTCTACATGAATGTACTAGAAAATCTAGAAGAAATGGATAAATTCCTGGACACATACACCCTCCAAAGGCTAAACCAGGAAGAAGTTGAATCTCCGAATAGACCAATAACAGGCTCTGAAATTGACACAATAATTAATAGCCTACCAACCAAAAAACTTCAGGACCAGATGGATTGACAGTCAAATTCTACCAGAAGTACAAAGAGAAGCTGGTGCCATTCCTTCTGAAACTATTCCAATACATAGAAAAAGAGGGAATCCTCCCTAACTCATTTTATGAGGCCAGCATCATCCTGATACAAAGCCTGGCAGAGACACAACAAAAAGAAAGAATTTTAGACCAATATCCCTGATGAACATCGATGCAAAAATCCTCAATAAAATACTGGCAAACCAAATCCAGCAGCATATCAAAAAGCTTATTCACCATGATCAAGTCAGCTTCATCCCTGGGATGGGATGCAAAACTGATTCAACATATGCAAATCCATAAACATAATCCATTACATAAACAGAACCATCAACAAAAAACACATGATTATCTCAATAGATGCAGAAAAGGCCTTAGACAAAATTCAACAGCCCTTCATGCTAAAATCTCTCAATAAAGTAGGTATTGATGGAACATATCTCAAAATAATAAGAGCTGGTTTTGACAAACCCACAGCCAATATCACACTGAATGGGTAAAAACTGGAAGCATTCCCTTCGAAAACTGGCACAACACAAGGAAGTCCTGTCTCACCACTCCTATTCAACATAGTGTTGAAAGTTCTGGCCAGGGCAATCAGGCAAGAGAAAGAAATAAAGGGTATTCAATTAGGAAATGAAGAAGTCAAATTGTCCTTGTTTGCAGATGACATGATTGTATATTTAGAAAACCCCATTGTCTCAGTCCAAAACCTGCTTAAGCTGATAAGTAACTTCAGCAAAGTCTCAGGATACAAAATCAATGTGCAAAATCACTAGCATTCCTATACACCATTAACAGACAAACAGAGAGCCAAATCATGAGTGAACTCCCATTCACAATTGCTACAAAGAGAATAAAATAACTAGGAATCCAACTTAAAAGGGATGAGAAGGACCTCTTCAAGGAGAACTACAAACCACTGCTCAAGGAAATAAAAGAGGACACAAACAAATGGAAGAATATTCCATGTTCATGGATAGGAAGAATCAGTATCATGAAAATGGCCACACTGCCCAAAGTAATTTATAGATTCAATGCCATCCTCATCAAGCTACTAGTGACTTTCTTCACAGAATTGGAAAAAACTACTTTAAAGTTCATATGGAATCAAAAAAGAGCCCATGTTGTCAAGACAATCCTAAGCAAAAAGAACAAAACTGGAGGCATCATACTACCTGACTTCAAACTATACTACAAGGCTACAGTAACCAAAACAGCATGGTACTGGTACCAAAACAGATATATAGAACAAGGGAACAGAACAGAGGCCTCAGAAATAACATGACAAATCTACAACCATCTGATCTTGACAAACCTGACAAAAACAAGAAATAGGGAAAGGATTCCCTATTTAATAAATGGTGCTGGGAAAACTGGCTACCCTTATGTAGAATGCTGAAACTGGATCCCTTCCTTACACCTTATACAAAAATTAATTCTAGATGGATTCAAGACTTAAATGTTAGAACTAAAACCATAAAAACCCTAGAAGAAAACTTAGGCAATACCATTCAGGACATTGGCATGGGCAAGTACTTCATGACTAAAACACCAAAATCAATGGCAGCAAAAGTCAAAATAGATAAATGGGATCCATTTAAATTAAAGAGCTTCTGCACGACAAAAGAAACTATCATCAGAGTGAATAGGCAACCTACAGAATGGGAGAATATTTTTGCAATCTACCCATCTGACAAAGGGCTAATATCCAGAATCTACAAAGAACTCAAACAAATTTACAAGAAAAAGAGAAACAACCCCATCAAAAAGTGGGCAAAGAATATGAGCAGACGCTTCTCAAAAGAACACATCTATGCAGCCAACAGACACATGAAAAAATGCTCATCATTACTGGTCATCAGAGAAATGCAAATCAAAACAACAATGAGATATTATCTCATGCCAGTTAGAATGGCAATCATTAAAAAATCAGGAAACAACAGATGCTGGAGAGGATGTGGAGAAATAAGAATGCTTTTACCCTGTTGGTGAGAGTGTAAATTAGTTCAACCATTGTAGAAGACAGTGTGGTGATTACTCAAGGATCGAGAACTAGAATCACCATTTGACCCAGTGATCCCATTACTGGGTATATACCCAAAGGATTATAAAGCATGCTTCTATAAGGACACATGCAAATGTATGTTTATTGTAGCACTGTTCACAATAGCAAAGAGGTGGAAACAACCCAAATGTCCATCAATGGACATTTAACTGGGTTAAGAAAATGTGGCACATATACACCATGGAATACTATGCAGCCATAAAAAAGGATGAGTTCATGTCCTCTGCAGGGACATGGATGAAGGTGCAAATCATCATTCTCGGCAAACGATCACAAGGACAGAAAACCAAAAACTGCATGTTCTCACTCATAGGTGGGAATTGAATAATGAGATCACTTGGATACACGGTGGGGAACACCACACACAGGGGTCTGTTGGGGGGTGGGGGGGCTAGGGGAGGAATAGCATTAGGAGAAATATGTAATGTAAACGACGAGTTGATCGGTGCAGCAAACCAACATGGCACATGTATACCTGTGTATCAAACCTGCATGTTGTGCACATGTACCGTAGATCTTAAAGTATAATTTTAAAAAATTTAAAAATTACAAAATAGCAATAATTACTGTAAAAATGACGTGTAACTCACTTTTTGTTTTCTACATGATTTAACAAACTAAGATATTTCAAAAATTATTAGTCTAAATGCTAGTATTATTGTACCTTTGGTTTATAACTCTGCATTTTATTTTCTATATAACATAAGAGAGTAATATGTTTTTTAAATGAGTTTATGTTTGTAGACACACAATAAATAAAGATGTAATTTTGTGACATCACCAACTGAAAGTAGAAAGGGTGGGACTGTTAATGGAGCAAAATTTTTGTATGTTACTGATGTTAAGCTGGTTTACATTTAACTCAGACTTAAGACTTTAGAATGTTAAATGCAATCCCCAAGAAAACTATAAAGAAATAGCTAAATAATAGGAAATGAGAAAGGAATTTAAAACTTTCACTATAAAAATCAACTGAACATAAAATAAGATAGTATTGCAGGAAATGAGGTGGGGGAGCACATATTAGGCATGTGGCAAACAAATAGCAAAATGACAGAAGTAAGTCACTCCATAACAGTAATACTTTAAATGTTAATGGATCAAACTGTCCTGCCCCATCAAAAAATAAAGATTGTAAGAATAAATTTTTTAAATATCCAACTACATAGTGTCTATAAGACACTTACTTTAGATCCAAAGACACAAATAGGTTAAAAGTGAACAAATGCAAAAGAATATTTCATGCTAATAGTAACCAGAAGTGTGCAAGGGTGGTATACTAATATCATGCAAAATAGACTTTAAATAAAAAAGTTTGCAAGAGACACAGAAAGACATAAGGTTCAATACAGCAAGAAGATATAATAATTATAAACATTTACATGCTTAATAAGGCCATCAAAATATGTGAAGCAAAAAGTGAATAGTTTTATAATAATATTTAGAGACATCAGTACTTTACTCTGAGAAATGGGTAGAAAAAGTAGACAGAAATTAATTAAGGATATAGAGGGCTTGAACAACACAATAAAATAACTAGATCTAACAGCCACAGAATACACATCTTCTGAAGTGCACATGAGAGATTTTCCAGGATAGACCATACATTAGGTCACAAATTAGTTCTCAATCAATAAAATAGTGGATATCATACAATGTATCTTCTTCACCACAATGACATGAAGTTATAAATCAACAATAGAAGGAAAAATGAAAAATTTACAAATTTGTGTAAATTAAACAACATACTCTTAAACAACCTAGGATAAAAGGAGAAATCACAAGTGAAATTAGAAAACACTTGGAGAAATTAAAATGAAAACACAATATATTAAAATTTATGATACACAGCAAAAACAGTGATAATGAAATTATTTATAAATATGAATGATCGCATTAAAACACAAGGAAAAATATCAAGTCAATAACCTAACTTTTATCTTAAGTAAGTAGAAAAAAAAACTAAACCCAAAACTAGCAGAAGAAAGTAAATAATAAAGATTAGAGCAGAGATAAATAATTAAGTGTAACATATCTAAATCTAGGAAAACAAAAGTTTGTTCTTTGAAAAGATCAATAAAATGGACAAACCTTTAGCTAGACTAAGAAAAATGAGAGAAGACTAAAATTACTAATATCAGAAACTGGAAACATTATTACTGATTCTACAGAAATAAAAAGGATTGTATGAGAGAACTATGAACAATTATATGCCAACAGATCGGATAACCTAGATGAAATGAACAAATTCCTAGAAACACATACCAATATTCAACCATGACGAAATAGAGAATCTGAAGAACAGATAACTGATAAGGAGACTGAATCCACATTCAAAAATCTCCTAACAAAGAAAAGCCTTAGAAGTGACTCTTCATCAATGAATTTTAGCAAATATTTAAAGAACTAATACCAATTCATCTAAAACATTTCCAAAAATATTGAAGAGAAAGAAACACTTCCTAACTCATTCTATAAGACCAGCATTACCTTGGTACCAATGACAGATATCCTTTATGAACATTGACACAAAAATTGTCAAAAAAAAAAACCTTGCAAACTAAATTTAAGAGCACATAAAAGGATTATACATCTCATGAGCAAGAGATCTATTTTTGGAATGTAAGGATGGTTCATGGATTAATATAAAAATTTATCAGTGTTATATACTACATCAATATAATGAAGGGAAAAAACACAAACATGTCGTCTCAATTGATGCATAAAAAGCCTTTGACAAATTCAATACTTTTACATAATAAAAACACTCACCAGACCAGGAAAGTAATTAAAGACATATATGTAAAACTTACAGCAAACACCATACTCCATGGGGAAAGACTTAAAACTCTTCTTCCAAGATCAAGAACAAGGCAAAGGTGCCTAGTTTCACTGCTTCTATTCAACATAGGACTGGAAATCCTAGCCAGATAAATTAGTCAAGAAAAATAAATAAGAGAATTACCTTTTTTCAAAAATAAAATGATGTTATATGGAGAAAACCCTAAAGACAACATACACAGACACACACACACACACACACACACACACACACCCCTGAAGAAGCAGTGTGCTCCTTTATTTATGAGAGATACATTCCAATGCCCCCAGTGGATGCCTGAAAATGTAGATAGTACCTAATTCTACATATATTATATTGTTCCCAATACATACATATCTATGATAAAATTTAATTCATAAATTAGGCACAGTAAGTGATTACCAGCAATAAGAAATAATAACAAGAACAATTATAACAATTTAACAATAAAACAAGATGCCAACATCACTACTCTTTCACTAGGGGACCTTTGTTTTATTTTATTTTATTTTTTTGAGTCAGAGTCTCGCTTTGTCACCCAGGCTGGAGTGCAGTGGTGCGATCTCGGCTCACTGCAACCTCTGCCTCTCAGGTTCGAGCAATTCTCTTGCCTCAGCCTCCCAAGTAACTGGAACTACAGGTGCCCGCCACCACACCCGGCTAATTTTTGCATTTTTAGTAGAGACGGGGTTTCACCATGTTGGCCAGGTTGGTCTTGAACTCCTGGCCTCAAGTGATCCACCTGCCTCAGGGACCATTATTAAATATAATAAAGACTACTGGAACACAAGCACTGCCATACTGTGACTGTTGGTCTGATAACTGTGATGCTACTGAGTGAATAATGAGTGGGTAACACTCGCAGTGTAAATATGCTGGACAAAAGCATTCTTGTCCCAGGTAGGATGGAGTAGGATGGCAAAAGATTCCATCAGGCTACTCAGATAGGTGTGCAATTTAAAATTTGTGAATTTTTTATTTCTAGAGTTTTCCATTTAATATTTTTGGACTATGGTTGACCCTAAGTAACTAAAATAATAGAAAGAAAACCATAAATAAGTGGGGGTTACTGTAATAAAAAAATTCAGCAAAGTACAATAGCGGAATATAAAGTCAGCACACAAAAATCAGCTGCATTTCTACAGACTAACAATGAACCATCCAAAAAGGAAATTGAAAGAACAATTCAATTTATAATAGCACCACAAAGAACCAAATGCAGTCATGCACCACATAATCTTTTGGTCAGTGACAGACCTCATAAATAATAGTGGTCTTGTAAGATTTTAATATCACATTTTCCTCTACTATTTACATGTTTCCATATGTTTAGAATCACAAACATTTACCATTGTGGTACAATTGTCTACAGTATTCAGTACAGTAAAACATGCTCTACAGATTTGTAGCCTAGGAGCAATAAGCTATAGTGTAGGTATGTAATAAGCTATACCATCTGGCTTCTTGTGAGTACACTCTGATGTTCACACAACAAAATCACCTAACAATGCATTTATCAGAACATGTCCCTGTCATTAAGCAACACACGACTGCATTTAGGAATAAACTTAACCAAAGAGGTGAATGACTTATACAATGAAAACTGTAAAACATTGATGAAGAAATTAAAGATGCAATTAAATGATAAAACATCCATATTTGCAAATGAGAAGACTTAATATTGTTAAGCTGTAAATTGAAAGCAGTCTATAACTCAATGCCATCCTTGTCAAAATCCGAATGTAAAATCTATCCTAAAATGTACATAAAATCTCAAAAGACCCCACATAACCAAAACAATCCTGAAGAAGAACCAAGTTGGAGGACTCACCCTGCTTCATTTCAAAACTCACTACAAAGCTAAAGTCATCAAAACAATGTACTATCGACATAAAGACAGACATATAAGACCAATGAAATGGAACAGACAGTCCAGAAATAAACCTTCCCATATATAGTTAAGGATTTATTCAATATGGCAATAAAGGCACAGGCAAAAAAAAAAAAAGGAAAAAATAGACAATTCAGACTTCTTGAAAATTTTTAAAATGTGTGCATCAAAAGACTATCAACAGAGTAAAAGGCAATTCACAGATTAGAGGAAGATATTTGTGAATGATATAAATGATAAGGGATTAATACCTAGAACAGATAGAGAACTCTTAAAACTCAAAAACAAAAAAAACTTATTTCAAATACGGGTAGAGGATTCGAACAGACATTTCTCCAAAGAAGATGTACAAATGGCCAGTAGGCACGTGAAAAGATGCTCAATTTCACTAATCTTGAGGAAAATGCAAATTCAAATTACAAAGAGGTACCATCTCACACCTACTAGGATGGTTACTATAACAAAACATAGGAAATAACAAATACTGGTGAGGATATGGATAAATTAGAATGCTTGTAAACCAGTGTTGGGAATGCTAAAACAGCTTCTATAGAAAATAGTAGAGTAATTTTCAAAAAAAAAAAAATAGAATTACCATATAACCCATCAATTTTACTTCTGGCTATACACTCCAGTGAATTGAAATAAGAGTCTCAAAGAGATGATATTTTTATACCCATGGTCATAAGTAACATTATACACAATTGCTAAAACATGAGAGCAATTTGAGTATTCATCAAGAGATAAATGAATAAGCAAAATATGATAGATACACACAATGGAATATTATATATCTTTAAAAAGGAAGCAAGTTCTCATGACCAGCCTGGCCAACATGCTGAAACCCTGTCTGTACTAAAAATATAAAAAATTAGCCAGGTGTGGTGGTGGGCGCCTGTAATCCCAGCTACTCAGAAGGCTGAAGCAGAAGAGTCGCTGGAACCTGGGAGGCGGAGGTTGCAGCGAACTGAGATCGTGCCATTGCACTACAGCCTAGGCAACAAGAGCAAAACTCTATCTCGGGGGAAAAAAAAAAGGAAGCAAATTCTGACATATGCTACATATGGATGAACCTTGAGGACATTGTACTAAATGAAATAAGTCTGTCACTAAAAGACAAATACTATGAGATTCCTCTTATATGAGGCACTTGGAGTAGTCAGAATCATAGAGACAGAGCAAACAGTTGTGTTGTCAGAGGGTGGACGCAGGAGTGAATGGGGATTTATTGTTTAATAGATATGGTGTTTCAGTTTCACATGAGAAAAAGAGTTCTGTAGAGGGATAGTGGTGATTGGTTGCTCAACAATATGAATGTGCTTAATGCTACTGAGTACTAACTAGTACTGAGTACTAAGTATATCCTAGTGTGTAATACTACTTAAGTACTATTTAAATACTGTATTCTTAAAAATAATGAAGACAGTAAATTATGTGTTCTGTATATTTTACCACAATAAAAAATTTGGAAAAAGAAAAGGATAACTTAATTACATAAGCAAGTTTCAATGATTTTCCTATGATTGCCCTTTACTATTAAAGTTTTTAGAATGACTTTCAGGAAAAGAACACGACGAAGAGGTTGTGAAGTTACAAAGCCTTACAACAAAAGGTGATTGCAATTAAAAGTGATAACTGAGGACAAAAATGAAAGTCCACAAGTCAGTGGAGGCCTATGCATAGATTTTACCCTCTTACCATGAAGGCAAACTAAGAAACAGAGAGTCCTAAAACTCATCGCAGGACAGGTTAATGGGTCGCTTTACCTTCCACAAATTAGAAACCTAGATTTTCCACTTAGAAACAAACGAAGATACTGACACAATACTGCCACTGCATTATAGGAATCTTTCAGTCATCTGATCTAGGCACTTCATCACCAGGCATAATGATATTCCTAATGAAAACATCTTACAAGCATTAAATAATCAATTTATATATTAAATTGCAGAAGATTACATGTTTAACTGGCAGACTATCCTAGGCTGCTTCTCTATGTATAGGTAACACTCTGAGGATATGATATTACTGCCCTGTAATGGGTGGAATGTAATAGAATTAGCTCAAATTACAATGTGTAAGAAATGATGCAGGATAATGGGAATAACAGCTATACTTCGTTACATTTATATAAATATTTTCAATTTATAAAATATGTGTTTTGTGCCCCTGTAAGGCAACTAGAAGTAGTATTATTAAATTCCATTTTTAATAAAATATTCTGAAATTTAAGGAAAGGAATGTCCACATTCACAAAGTTAATGAAATCAGGAGCTCAAAATATCTGTAGATGGGTTTCTGGCAAATATGATTTTGATGTCATAGCACAGATACAATTCGAATAAAATCCAAGCAAATTATTTAGTGGAATTTGACAAACTGATTGTAAAGTTTATATGGAAAGGAAAAAGGATCACAATATCTGACTTTAAGATCTACTATAAAGCTACAATAATCAAGTCAGTGCAGTATTGATAAAAGAACAGACAAATATATCAATGGAACAAAATAGCCCAGATAGACCCACAAAATATAGTCAACTGATCTTTGACAAGATCCTCTGACAAAGGAACAAAGTCAATACAATGGGGCAAAAATGGTCTTTTCAACATATGGTGCTGAAACAACTGGACACCCAGCTACAAAAGAAAAACCAAATCCAGACACAGACCTTACACCCTTCACAAGAATTAACTCAAAGTGGAACACAGACCTAAATGGAAAACATAAGACTATAAAAACTCCTAGAAGATAACATATGAGAAAACCTGTACGACCTTGGGTATTGCAATGACTCATTAGATACAATATTAAAGACACATCCATGAAATATGTGATTGGTAATCTGAACTTCAAAAAAATTAAAAACTTTTGCTCTGCAAAAGATAATGTTAAGAGACTGAGAAGATAAGCCACAGAGTGGGAGAAAATATTTGCAAAAGACACATCTGATAACAGACTCTCTCTCTATATATATACATATATATATATGCCCTCTATAACTATATATTTATATATATAGTTCAAACTCAACAACTATATATATGCTATATTACTACAACAATAACTATACGATACTTACTATAGTTTAAACTATATATATAGTTGTTGAGTTTAAACTATAGTAAGTACAGTTTAGTAATAGTTGTTTTATTAATATAGTAAACAAATAACTTGATTTTAAAATGGGCCATTTTGAGTTGATTTTTGTATAAAGTGAGAGATGAGGATCCAGTTGCATTCTTCTACATGTGGCTTGCCAGTTATCCCAGCAACATTTGTTGAATAGGGTATCCTTTTCCCACTTTATGTTTTTGTATACTTTGTTGAAGATCAGTTGGCTGTTGAATATTTGGCTTTATTTCTGGGTTCTCTATTCTGTTCCATTGGTCTGTGTGTCCATTGTTATAGCAGTATCATGCTGTTTTGGCAACAATAGCCTTGTAAGTATAGTTTGAAGCTGGGTAATGTGATGCCTCTTGATTTGTTATTTTTGTTTAGTATTGCTTGGTTATGTGGGCTCTTTTTTTGGTTCCATATAAATTTTAGGATTTTTTTCTAGTTCTGTGAATAATGTTGCCAGTATTTTGATGGGAATTGCATTGAATCTGTAGATTGCTTTTGGCAGTATGGTCATTTTCACAATATTGATTCTACCCATCCATGAGCTAAAGATGGATCAAAGACTTAAATCCAGGACCTGAAACCACAAAAATTCTGGAAGATAACATCAGAAAAACTCTTCTAGACATTGGGTTGGCAAAGAATTCATGTCCAGGAACCCAAAAGAAAATGAAACACAAACAGCAATAAATAAATAGGACCTAATTTAACTAAAAAGCTTCTGCATAGCAAAGGAAATAACCAGTAGAATAAACAGACAGCCTACAGAGTAGGAGAAAATATTCACAAACTATGCATCCAACAAAGGACTAATATCCAGAATCTAAAAGGGACTCAAACCAATCAGCAAGAAAGAACCAAATAATCCCATGATAAGGTGGGCAAATGACATGAATAAACAATTATCAAAAGAAGATACACGAATAGCCAACAGACATATGAAAAAAATAAATCACTAATTATCAGGGAGATGCAAGTTAAAGCCACAATGGGATATCACCTTACTCCTACAATAATGACCATAACTTAAAAACAAAACAAAACAAAAATGATGGCATGGATGTGGTGAAAAGGGAACATTTCTACACTGCTGGTAGGAATGTAAACTAGTACAACCGCTATGGAAAACATCATGGAGATGCCATACAGAACTAAAAGTAGAACTACCATTCAATTCGGCAATCCCACTACTGGATATCTACACAAAGGAAAATAAGTCATTATATGAAAAAGACACATGCACACGCATGTTTATAACAGCACAATTCTCAAATGCAAAAATATGGAAGTAACCTAAATACCTATCAATCAATGAGTGGATAAAGAAAATGTGATATACATACACCATGGAATACTACTCAGTTGTAAAACAGAACGAAATAATGGCATGTGCAGCAACTTGGATGGAGTTGGAGACCATTATTCTAAATGAAGTAACTCAACAATTGAAAACCAAGTATTGTATATACTCACTTTAAAGTAGGAGCTAAGCTATGAGAATGAAAAGGCATAAGAATGATACAATGGACTTTGAGGACTTGGGGTAAAGGCTGGGAGGGGGGTGAAGGATAAAAGACTACATACTGGGTACAGTGTACACTGCTGGGGTGACAAGTGCACCAGCATCTCATTAAAAAAACTTATCCATGTAAGCAAAAACCACCTATTCCCCAAAAACTATTGAAATAAAATAAAAAATAAATGGGCCAAAGACCTTAATAGATACCACAGCAAAGAAGTACAGATGGCAAATACGCACATAAAAAAATTAAAAAACCTACACACTCACTACAATGGCCAAAATCCAAAACAACACCAAATTTGTTGACAATAACAAATTCTGGTGAGGATGTAAAGCAATCAGAACTCTAATTCATTGCCGATAGGAATGCAGAATGGTACAGTCTCTTTGGAAGATTCTTTTGTGGTTCCTAACAAAACTCAGCACTCTTACCATAAAATCTAGCAATTGCACTTCTTAATATTTACCCAAAGGAGTAAAAAACTATGTCCACACAAAAGTCTGTACAGGAATTTTTATAGCAGCTTTATTTATAATTGCCAAATCTTGGAAGCAACCAAGATATCCTTCAGAGGGTGAATGAATAAATAAACTCTGACACATTCAAACAATTAAATTTTACTCTACACTATAAAGAAATAACCTATCAAGCTATGAAAACACATGGAATAACTTAAATGCATGTTACTAAGTGAAAGATGCCAGTCAGAAAGGGCTACATATTGTATGATCCAAACACTATGACATTCTGGAAAAAGCAAAACTATCAGAACAGTTAAAAAAAAATCAGAGTTTGGCATGCGTTAGAGGGAGCACAGAGGATTTTAGGGCATTGAAATTATTCTGTATAATACCATAATGGTGAATGAACAACATCTTACGTTTGTCCAAACTCATAGAATGTACAACCCTAAAGTGAACTCTAGTATAAGCTACAGACTCTGGGTATCAATACAGATTTCTGAATTGTGACAAAAATACCACTCCGGTGAGGGATGCTGATAATGAGGGAAGCTATGCATGAGAGGTGGCAGGTGATATATAGGAAATCTCTATACCTTCTACTCAAATTTGCTGTGAACCTAAATGCTCTAAGAAATAAAGTCGTCTATTAAAAAAATACACTCATTGGAAAAGCAAGTGGAGAGTGGAACAGAGGCAGAAAAAGCAACTAGGGAAGAATTGCTTTGCAAAAGGATTTAAAATTGCACTGTAAAAATATGTTGTTGCCTATCACAATAGACTGAGAAAATGAAAGATTGTAAACATATTAGGAAAAACTGAAACCACAAATACTTTACCTGATTATGTCCTTCATTTTGGATTCCTCATTGGTTTAACAGCATTCTCATTAATATTATCAATATGTGATAACAATGTATTGCAGCATGAAATGAAATACAATTAACTTAGAGAAACGTAGTATCTACTCTCTAGGATCCTTGCATGTAAACAAAACACAGTTGGCAGGGCATGCAAACACATGAGCATTTTAATTCCAGATCAAATATGTGTTAACAATAAGAAAAACTCAACAGGACTTGAGAGTTAAGGCTTTCTTATAATTTACATGGGATTCACATGGAATATGCAATTGCATAATATGGAAGAATTATTCTCTCCCTTATTGCACTCATTTGGTTAAAGGCACCATACTGGGGTAATTTTTCTATTTTAAATGTCATTTCTGCTCTTCTTTACCATTTTCTGCCTCAATGTTGCTAGCCTCTTAACCCTCTCACACATACACTTAGTTGTCTGGGCTGTCCTACACCCACTAGTGTTATGGACACAAATAGCTTTAGCTCACAAAGATTTCCAACCAACAAAAAACTTTCTTTTAAGTTCTTTCTCCTGCTTGTTTCCTGATAAAAAATGAAATGAAATGGAGATTTACTTTAAGATGTGGAAACCTATTCACTCATTCACTGAAAGATATGCCTTTAAAAATTGCTCAAGTCAGGGTATTGATTTAGAAAACTAATTTTATAGTTTCAAATCTCAGCAAGTCTATCTTGAGCCAATTTTTACTTTCTTAACATCTAGGGAAAAATTTTATATTTTTATGTTTATACAAAATATGTATATATATGTTTTATGTTTATATATATATAATTTGAAGATTGCTCTTTTATTTTACATTTAGTGTTCTACCTATATTTAAAAACAGAATAGTTCAATTTTAGAACATGTTTAACCTTTAAATTAACAATCATAAGCTGATTCCTAAATACATTTTGCTAATAATTATTTTCTGAATACATATTTTTAAAACACACAAGGAGAAAAAAAATAGCCCAAATTTAAACTTCACCTGTAAGCTATTGGTTGGTAATGTAACATCAAGAATGCAAATAAGTTTACTTTAGTCAGTGACCAATGCTTATTCATACCTGACTCAGAAGCACTTGCGTATGGAACACCAACTCTAGGCAAATTAACAAACTACACAGAGGTAATTTTATAAGTTCCCTCTTTGTTTTCTTACCTCATATTCTGAACTTACTTTACTCTTAGGAATGCACAACTATTTCTTAGAGTATGAGAGAGTCAATTTAAGATACAGTAGGTTCCCCTCATCCAAGGAGGATACATTCCAAGACTCCCAATGGATGCCTGAAACCACAGATAACACCCAATATTTTATATAGAGTTTTCCTTATACCGACATACCTTTGATAAAGTTAAATTTACAAAAATTAGGCACGGTAAGAGAGTAGCAAGTATTCCTGGTAAGAAACAGAACAATTATAATAAACACTACAATAAAAGTTATATGAACGTGGTCTCTCTCTCTAAATAGCTTATTGTATGATGCTTGCTTATTTTTCAGACATCAGTTGACTGAGAGTAACTAAAACTAGAGAAAGTGAAATTATAGATAAGGGGGGATTATTTTCAAAAAAAATTTTTTTGAGATGGAGTCTCACTCTGTTGCCCAGGCTGGAGTGCAGTGGTGCAATCTCGGCTCACTGCAACCTCTACCTGCCAGGTTCAAGCAATTCTCCTTCCTCAGCCTCCTGAGTAGCTGGGATCACAGGTGCGTGCCACTGAGCCCAGCTAATTTTTGTACTTTTAGTAAAGGCAGGGTTTCACCATGTTGGCCATGGTTGGCCAGGCTGGTCTTGAACTCCTGACCTCAAGCAATCTGCCCGTCTCAGCCTCCCAAAGTGCTGGGATTATAGAAGTAAGCCACTGCACCAACCCCTTTTCAACATTTTTT
The DNA here is from genome assembly GCF_000951035.1 of Colobus angolensis palliatus. Lineage (NCBI taxonomy): Eukaryota > Metazoa > Chordata > Mammalia > Primates > Cercopithecidae > Colobus > Colobus angolensis. Next base: position 9,456,500 of record NW_012114710.1, on the reverse strand, counting down.
ATGTGCCACTTAAAAACAAAACAAAAACACCTATTGCCAATTAAACAATGATACTCCATCAATTGGAAGATGTAGCCTTGTATTAGTCTGTTTTCACACAACTATAAAGAACTGCCCAAGACTAGGTAATTTATAAAGGAAAGAGGTTTAATTGACTCACCATTCCACATGGCTGGGGAGGCCTCAGGAAATGTACAATCACAGCAGAAGGGGAAGTAGGCGCATCTTAGGTGACGGCAAGTGAGAGAGAGAAGTGCAAGCAGGGGAAAAGCCAGACACTTATAAAACCATCAGATCTCATGAGAACTCGCTCACTATTATGAGAACTGCATGGGGGAAAACCGCCCTCATGATTCAATCACCTCCCACCAGGACTCTCCTTCAACCCCTGCAGATTACAATTCAAGGTGAGATTTGGGTGGGGACACAGAGCCTAACTGTATCATACCTCATTTCACAGATGTTAAAATGTGGGAAATGATGGATAGCTTAGAAAATAAGAAATACTCTATTTGATAAGGCTTTTATTAGCCCTGAAATAAAGCCACAGCAATAGCAGAATTTCTGGTATTTTTATATTTGTTATAATGGCTCAGTAGTGATCAAAGTACTTTGGTGACAGAATTGCCTACATTCATGTAAAAATTTCCATATATAATATGGTTATTTACTTTTATTTGAAGTCTAAGCATCCATTGTAAAGGCTATTATAGATATTGTAGTAAATTCAGAAAGTCGATATTGATAAAGCTAAAAAGTCTATTTAGGTGAAACTAATAATCTTTGCTAGAGACTTCAAGTTTGCGTTTTGTAGCCAAATTTCTGGTCAGTTAGACATCTTTGTTATTAAGGAGATATTTGCAAGCAATCTACTTTAAAAAGTTAATAAAAACTTAATGGAATATATGAAAAATATGTTAGAATTATATAAACAATTATGTATATATACACTCATATACACACAGTATATATAGTATGTTGTATGTATATATGTATGTATATATGTGTATATATATATTCATACACACACACATTCGTGGTTAAAATTGAAAACTCTGGGAGGCTAAGGCAAGAAATCGCTTGAGCACAGGAGTTCAAGACCAGCCTGAGAAAATGGAGAGAACCTGTCTCTACAAAAAATTTAAAAAACTAACCAGGCATGATGTCCTATGTCTATAGTACCGACTACTCAGGAGGCTGAGGTGGGAGGATTGCTTCAGCCTGGCAAGTTGAGGCTGTAGTGAGCAGTGATCACACCACTGCACTCCAGTCTGGATGACAGAATGAGACTCTGTCTCAAAAAATAAAAAATAAATAAAACATTAGTGAATATAGTGAGTATTTGCATCTGTAAATATTAAAGTAAATTTCCATGGCTAATATTTATGAAATTGTCATATAACTCAAAATAGTTACAGAGAAACTATGTGTATCAGAGGTAAACTGCTTTCATCTTATTTAATATTCAAGTTCTAAATTTTTTGGAAAGATCATAGGTCATAATTTAAACAGATGGTGGTACGATCATTGGAAAAGCATTCAGCCATGTTGCTGTTTAATGAGTTTGACAGGCTTGAAATTAGAGAAGCTATCAATGACTGTCAGGTTTGGCAGCAAGGAAAAATCATGGTCGATAAAATTTAAGGATTTCTTCAATACTCTTTGTCTGGAGGCCATGCAGATTATAGTTTTGAAAATCAGTCAATAGCTTCAAAGGAAAATTTTCTCAGTATATACGAAGATTATGGAAGTGATTATTATTTTAGTGGCAAATTGATTCCTCACTAACAAACTTGCTATAATAACCAATATTTCAGCTTTTCAATATTTCCTATTTTTAGGTATTGTCTTTAGTTTGTTTCACATTTTAGTCTCGTCAATTAAAGAGTAAGGTACATATCTGTTCAAAACGATGGGTCAGCTGCTTCTCAGTGTTTTGGAGGGAATCCAGAAAGGAGATGTGAATTGAGGTATTTTATAACTCGGGTCATTCACATCTTGTTCAAGAATCAGTTTTTATCCTAATTACCTGTCATTTCACATAAAACATATATTTTACTAGAGTAAGATGGTTAAGTAAGCCACTAAAAGTACATTCCATTTTTTTTTTTTTTTTTACTTTCCTTCCACTCTAGCTAACATATTTTAAATGGATTAGATGAATGTGTTTCACTATACCACATCAGAACCAAATGAGGCCATGGGGAGGCTATTACATGCATCTGAGTTCACCTAACTTTAATGTCTTTATGATCAACCAGTAACTGAATACCCCTTGGCACCTTATGAAATTAACAGGCTGCCATTTACATGCAGTTCTAGGATAACATCAGTGGTATATTTGTCTAATTAGTGAAGTTTCCAGTTCCCTCATGAACAAAGCAGGAATAATGAACCATTTTAAATAATGTAGCAGTAATGTTATAATATCCCAGTGCTTCACAGAGAACCACTTTCTCCAAATAGGAAATATAGTCTTAGCACGTATGAGACATGAGGAATCACAGATGTTTGTCACACTTTGTAGATGTGTTGGATGACATTTCATAATGCTGAGAAACGTTCCAAACTATTTTAAGAAGAAAGTAAAAAACACGCATACAGGCATGGCATTAAAACAGTGCAGCTATGACTGTTTGAACATCTTGCTAGAACCTCCAATATATCCAAAGGGGAAAGAACCTCCAATATATCCAAAGGGGAAAGAATGAAAAAATATTACTGCACTTTTGCTGTTGTGTGGTCTTCTGCTTAATTGATCAATTCAATAAACAGCTGAGTATAGCCACATAATCACTGCTATATTGCCATTTATTTTCATACATATTAAACATTGAATCCTACATGCATGTTATTTTGGTCTTGAAACAAGATGTTTAATAAATATTCCATTGTGACTTGAAATCTTGACTAATGATTTAGCTGCATTATTAAAGTATTGCACTAAATATTTTAGATTTTATTAGTTACCTTCATCGAGTTGTTTAATGATGTGTTTGTTTTAAGATTTAGTCTTCACAGAAATCCAGACGATGAAAAGTAGGGGAAAACAAGCTAAGATCACAAGAGGAAGCTAAAAAAACTAACAGAAAATAAATTTTACAATCATTGTTATTTATATATTACCTAAAAGCATTACTAGAAGAAAATAAGCATAGTCTAAGAAATGACCATGACATGAACTAAAACAAACAAGATTGAAACATATGCAGTGAAAGACAATATATGGATAACTATTAATCTGAAAGAATCTTGCCTAACGATGCACACTCTTGGAAACTTTAGTTAAATTAATTTTAAAATTTAAGTCATTTTCTCTTGTTATGCATCTTTATTGCCTAAAACTATAAAAATACCTATAAAAACCTTATTTTTTCTTAAGAAAAACATGAAAAGTTCAGTTTTTTCTATACTCTTAAACTTTATTATTCTGAAGGTTATTACTTTACACTGTTTCTTATGCTTTCCAAAATGTACGATGTTTTACTTTCTTCTGAAACTTCTCTAGGTTTATTATACATTATTTAAAGGGCTAAAGTCACTGCATGCTTTCTAATAACAATCTTACTTGTTCTGAGTTTAGCTATCTTTTCTTGGCTATTGTAATGAGATATGTTTCAATTTCCTTGCTCATTTTGCTAAACAATAGAGTTATGTTTCTGATTTCTATTCAGCTAATTAGAAAGTAGCTTCCATTTTGTCTGTTCAAAAATTTATATTGCCCAGCAAAGTGGTTCACACTTGTAATCTAGCACTTTGGGAGGCCAAGGCAGGCAGATTGCTTAAGCCTGGAGTTCAAGCCCAGCTCAGGCAACATGGCGAAACCCTACCTCTACAAAAAATACCAGTCAGGCATAGTGACACGAGCCTGTGGTCCCAGCTACTGGGGAGGCTGAGGTGGGAGGATCACTTGAGCCAAGGAGGTCGAGGCTACAGTGAGCTGTGATCACGGCACTACACTCCAGCCTGGGCAACGAAGTGAAACCCTGTCTCAAAAACGAACAAAAATGTATATTAAACTTTCAGTGGAATTAGTTGAGGAGGAAAGATGGCAATGGCAAAAGAAGTTTTTTTGGTTTTTTTTTAATAGTTTCAAAAGAAATTAACAGGAAAAAAAGAAGTCATTACTACCGTTAAGAGTCTCAGGGTTTATTTATGTGTAAATGCTGAATCAGGAAATTGCCACATGAGTGAACTGCTATTAGTAGAAATCATTGCCAAAGGGAACAGAGATTTATTTTATTATTCCAATTTTAAGTGATCATCGTTTTATGATGTGTTCCCAGTGGATCCATAAATAGGTTTATCTGTATTGCATTTACCACACACATTGAGCGTTGCCATGGAATTTGTTTTGGACCTATGTCACTAATTCTGAAATGCAGGATACTCAGGGGCTTCTGCTATTCTTTCTTTCCCCTCATATTCAATTAACTATTTAATTTCAGGAACCTCTGCCTTATCTAATAACTTAATTATGTGATTTTTAATTTCAAATTAGAATGAATACATCTAGAAAACTCATGGTAAACCTTTGAATCTCAAGAGAACAACAACAACAACAATAATGTAAAAAAAATTTCATCTAATTTTAAAACATTTTGGTAATATCTGAAAAAAACAATTTCTGAAATTTATATAATGTGATAGTTTTACTGACTCATGACAATTAAAAGTTATGGGAAAATCCCACTTACTATTTTTAGGAGGCAATTTCTCCACTGATAGAGGAACCATTGGAGAGTAGTTTTCAATACAGGATTTAATTACAGATATATCCTAATTAATATACAGCAGGATTCTATATCTCATTATTTGAAATGATGTATGCAACTTCAAACCCTCAACTAAAACTATTTATAAATAACAAGCTCATGTTAAGACATAAAGAAAATGTTCAAAACATATTTTGTTCTACAAAGTTTAGTTCTTAAAAACCAAGAGCCATTCTATTGGTCAAACTTTGATCAGTAGACTTTCTATAACATGTGTCTGTTATGCCTATTGAGCTATAAAATATTAAAGGGTAATAATTTCATCTACTCATTTAATCATAGTATAATATGTAAAAAAAAGTTATTATTTGAAACTTAATGATTACTTTTCCCTATAAACTAGCCACTTGGCCTTTCATCAAGTGCCATGGCATAAGTCATGTCAGTGAGATTCTAAATGTTTATGTCTTCTAATTACAGTGATTTTAAAAAGGAGGGCAAAGAGTAAGAATTAAATTATTATTTCTATGGTCATTCTTAAGAAAAATAAAAATTTAACCATTTTATCCTATTAAGACTCTGGAATAGATGAAGCGTTATTTAGTTTAGCACATCACAATATACCTTTGGTGTGAAAAGCAAGCCAAGATATCAACAGAAAATGATAACCTAAAATAATCTGCATATATAAGTTTAGTAGGATTATAAAACAATGATCTCTCTAACTACTTACATAAAAACTAGCCCAATCCCAAGGTGTCATTGTTTACTTTTAAGCTCTAGCTTATAATTTTATTGACCTAGAGTGAAGTTAAGGCATATCTGCTTATTGCTGCAAGTGGGTAAAAATGGCCTTATCTTTTACTTCTGTATTAGAATATGACAAAATATACTCATTATTCTGCTTGTTTCTCTATTCCACTAATAGATACATATTTTACAACTATTTTAAGTACATAACACTCTATTGGGAAGAAAATGCCCTTACTTTGTTGACAGTATTATAGTCCATATAGTAGCTAATGTAACCACTATGCTCTCTTAAATCCCATAGTTTACCACCCACTGTCAGTATTATTGGGAAAAAAAGTGTTAAAATATAATTTTTAGAAAGAATGGTAAAATCATGACTCAAAAATGCATATGAAAATAAACACTTGTTAAAGAATTTATTTTACTAATATCATATGAGGGACCAAGGCAGATATTATGACTGGTTTAAGGAAACAATCAAAACAGCACAAATTTGTATGAAGTAAGGGAATATTGAGATGAATTGCAAATGGGGACAAAATTGTCTTTCCACATTGGAAGGAAATCCATTGAAATCATTAACTTACAGGAGAAAATTTACATATCATTAGTCATTTACAACTTAAAAAGAGTTGCAAAATAGCTCAAAGACAACAGGACTAGAAAATGATAAATCTGGAAGGACATGCTGTAGAAAATGCATAGTTTTCTGTTGAAAGAAATTTTCCACAATATTCCCCCTATTGATTAAAAATAATCTCAAAGAAAGACTACTCTTGATCACAAAATACAAATTGTTCTCACTAGATTTGGTCTGATTATTTACATAGGTGCAGCAACAGTGTTAATTTGCTACGTGGGCCTTCCTAAGCTTGCTTTGCTAAAAATTTTTCTAAAGAATCTCAAATTGGACCTTTAAAAGCCCCGTGAGGCTTGGCAGCCAAGCTAATAACGCAGCACAAGATTTTGTCTATAGTACATATTTATTTGGGTGAATTTCTTTCTTCTCAAGGTACCTAAAATATCCTAATGCTCCTGGGACGGACAGGAAGTGACCTTCATTACTCACTTGTGAGGCTGGGAACCCTGTAAGCTACCTGCCATACCAGTTTTCCTAAGAGAGCTTTGTAAACGTTGCTTTCATGAAGTCAGTCTTTGTTCCTTAAAAGTGTCTGGTCACACCTGATTAAATGAGCATCAGTCTCAAATAAGTCTTTAGTTGCATAACCAAAGTTTCCAATTACGTCTTACTTAGTATAAAGAATAACACTGTTATCGGATTCATGCAAATAGCTACATTGCTACAAAAATAAGAATATTCAATAAGAGTTTCTAAATTCTTGGCCAGGTGGGGTGGCTCACACCTGTAATACCAGTACTCTGGGAGGCTGAGGTGGGAGGATCACAAGGTCAGGAGTTCGAAACCAGCCTGGCCAACATGGTGAAACCCCATCTCTACTAAAAATACAAAAATTAGCCAGGCATGGTGGTGCACGTCTGTAGTCCCAGCTGCTCGGGAGGCTGAGGTAGGAGAATCTCTTAAACCTGGGAGGTGGAGGCTGCAGTGAGCTGAGATCATGCCACTGCACTCCAGCCTGGGTGACAGAGCTAGACTTCATCTCAAATAAATAAATAAATAAATAAATAATTAAATAATTAAATAAATAAAAATAAAAGAGTTTCCAAATTCTGGAGGACTCGAGTAGAAAGAATAAGATAATTTACAAATGTTTTATTTTAGTTTACAAAAATGGAGTCTACCAAATTGCTATGAGTTACAGATAGCTTAAAGAGATAGAAAAAGGCCTTTCTTATATATGAGTAGATAGAACATTAAAGCAATATCAATAGTTCAAATAAAACGTAATCATCACTCATTAGTTCATTCAATTCTATGCAATTTTTGTTCCACTGGATCTTTTGTTAGGACTTTCATAAACTCATCTCTAAAATTACTAAAATTCTGGAATTCCTGACTCAGTTCCAGTGTTATAGTCTAAAAAGCTTATTTCAGTGATGTCATCAGAAGCTCATACCCAAAAGTACCTGGCAATGCCCTTTTCCATAGAGCTCTCAAGCAGTTCTTTGTTGAGGAAAAAGTATCTGATCTATAATTTATTTCAGAGCTTTCAGGAAAGCATCAGAGCAAAACAACAACAACAAAATTGCCCATAGAGAACAAAAGACTTAATATGACTGTTGTTAACTTATTGGTGATAATTTTTAGCAGCAAAAGATCTATTAAAAATTCATAACAATAATAATACAATTGACAGGAAAATTTGGTTATTTCTATGGCATGAAAACAAGATAATATAATCAATTGCAAAAAAATAGATGATCATAATATTTACAGAGAAAAAATTTTGATATAAAAAATAAGCCTTATCATACAACACATTTATAGGAATCTTAAAAAAATAGCCTGACATATCATGAATAAACTAAGTATATAATAAGATATAATAAGAATATAGCAAGGCTATCAGTAAGAGGTTTACTAAATCTGTAGTAGTTCTTAAACATCTGTGTATTAATAAAACTCCATATTAAATTATTGTGAATCTCCAGTTGAAAACTACTGACATAGAAGATCCAAATGAAAGAATTAATGATGCAACCACATTAACACTTTAAAATACAACTGAAATTATGACTGCTAAAATGCACCCTTTTCAACTAACATCAGGTACAGCAGACTGATATGTATAAACAACCCTTGTACAGCAAGGACACTGAAAAATCTCTAGCAACTTCCCATATTTCATTCCACTTCTGAAATACTTATACCAATAACATTTACCTAAGCCAATTTGGGCATCTCTTCTCATTTTATAACTCTTCCCTCACAATTCATCAATTGTAATGTATCAAGCCTTATTATTTCTACTTCTTTTTTTATAAGATAAATGAACAGAAAACTTTTTTTTTCAATTCTTTATTTTTAATTTTTGTGGGTACTAGTAAGTGCATATGTTTGTGGGGTACATGAGATATTCTAATAAAAAAATGCGGTGACTAATAATCACAGCAGGGTAAATGGGCTATCCATCACCTCAAGCATTTCTCCTAGAAGAGCAGAACACTTTGATCTTCCAGATGCCCTCTCATAAATCTCAAAGATAATTTTAGATTTAAGACAAGCTAAAAATTATTTTATTTTATATTTATAATTTGCTTTCAGAAAAAAAGCAAAAATCAAAAGTTGTGAAGAGATTTTAATACTTAAGATAAAAATCTGATCAGGGAGCCTGAGAAACAGTATTGTCATTCCTTTCTTTTTTTATATTTTTATTTTTTCGAGACAGTGTCTTACTCTGTCACTCAGGCCAGAGTGCAGTGGCATGGTCACAGCTAATTGCAGCCTCCCCCTGCTGGGCTTAAACAATCCTCCCACTTTAGCCTCCTGAGTAGCTGGGACTACAGGCACACTCCACCACTCCTGGTTAATTATTTTTAAATTTTTTTTGAGAGGTGTGATCTCACTATGTTGCCCAGGCTGGTTTTGAACTCCCGAGCTCAAGCAATCCTCCTACCTTGTCCTCACAAAGTGCTGGGACTACAGGCCTAAATCACCACACCCAGACTATCACTCATTTTAAAGTAACAGTAAAACATTTAAAAATTAAACATAAGTTATCGTGAATGTAAAAAACCTAAATGAGAAACTTATTTTCTTTAATAAGGACATCAGAAAATGGATACAAATATCAAAGGTTATTCCAGCAAAATACAATATCTTTATTATCTAGGCATATTTCACAGGAAAATATAAGAATAATTATTTTTATTGTGGCAATAAAAAGTAAGCCAAGGAAACAAGGCCATGAAAAATGAGCACATTTTGCTAAGAGTTTAAAATATTTCATAGTTTTTCAAACTCAGATATTATAAATGTAGACAAAATTAATTTTCAAATATTGTCTTCTATTATGCAGTTTTATATTCTGGAACCAACTGACAGTTTAGGACCAATCTCAGGGGATCCACGAGGTCAGAATTAGTTTTATGATATTACCAGAGTGTTATTAACATCAATGTAGTCATCGTTGCTATCTTCAAAAGAATACAAGTAAGCATTCAAATTTGTCGTTTCAAATTTTTACACAGTAAATAACAATAATTATCACCCACAAAACTCTTTTTGGAATCCTCAATAAGCCTAAAGAGTGCAAAGGGACTCAGAGACCAGAAAGCCACTCCTTAAGAGAAAACTACTCCACGCCAGGCGCTGTGGCTCACGTCTGTAATCCCAGCACTTTGTCAGGCCGAGGTGGTGGATCATGAGGTCAGGAGATTGAGACCATCCTCGCTAACACAGTGAAACCCCGTCTCTACTAAAAATACAAAAACAAAATTAGCTGGGCGTGGTGGGGGGGCGCCTGTAGTCCCAGCTACTCGGGAGGCTGAGGCAGGAGAATGGTGTGAACCCAG
>NW_012114710.1:9417043-9445633 GCF_000951035.1 Colobus angolensis palliatus | reverse complement strand
TTTGTATTTTTATAGAGACGGAGTTTCATCATCTTGGCCAAGCTGGTCTTAAACTCCTGACCTCGTGATCCACTCGCCTCGGCCCTACAAAGTGCAGGGATTACAGGCGTGAGCCACCACACCCGGCCAAGAGTACCTTTTAAGTATAGCATATAGGAAATATTAGAAGTTCAATTTTCCTATTTTCTGGAAATGTTACGAATATTATCTTTATATAAGCACTTATTTGTTAATTTAAGCCAATCAGAATAGAGTTTTTTTGTTTAAGAGGCTTTACAATCAAATTTATTAACACCACTGGATTTAGGAAAATACTATGACCTTATACAATAAGACATAAGGGCCCTTCTGAATTCTAGACATGTTGCCAGAGACAAGGACACATCAAATTTATAACTTCAATTTTCCAATTGTAGCCATGGGTCAAGATTAAACACAGAATTACAGAATTCAATGGTTAGTACCAAATAATTATTCCCTTTTCATATTCATGGCTCATGTTTTTTTTCTTTTATTTTACTTTTATTTTTTATAGACAGTTCTCATTCAGGCTGGAGTACAGTGGCGTGATCATAGCTCACTGCAACCTGAAACTCCTGGACTCAAATGAGCCTCCTGCCTCAGCCTCCTGAGTAGCTAGGACTACACATGTGCACTGCCATGCCCAGCTGATTTTTATGTATTTATGTATTTTTTGTGGAGACAGGTTTTGCTATGTTGCCCAGGCTTGTCTCTAACTCCTGTCCTCAAGGATTCCTATGGCTTCAGTTCCCCTAAACGCTGGGATTACAAGCATGAGCCACCGCACCTGGCCAGTTCAACAACTGCTTTGGACCCACCTCCAGCAAATTAAACTATCCATGAAGTGCACTTGTCTAGCAGTGAAGTTTGCCAGACTCTGGTGGGTGAACTCATTGGGCATCTTAGTGAAAATCCTCTAAAGCTGTTCAAAGGTACTTTTTATAAAAGTTAAGTTTCTGAGATCTATTGCACAGCAGGTTGACAACAGTTAATAATAATGTATTGTATATTTCAAAATAGCGAAGAGAGTAAATTTCAAATGTCTCACCACCAAAAAAAATGGTGATATGCTAGTTAGCTTGATGTAATCATTCCACATTGTATACATTTATCCAAACATCACATTGTACCCCATAAATGTATACAATTTGTCAGTGGAAAGTCATAATAAAATGTTAAAATCATTTCTTGCACTCAAATATGAACATGGACTTGTGTTAAATAATTTATTCAAGTCATATAAGGGAACAGGCAGATGAGAGCCACTTCAAAGAATAAATCAAATAGCACAGATTTATATGGAGTAAAAAAATGTTGAGGTTAATTGCAAATGTGAAAGAGAATTTTTATCATGGGGGGAAGGAAGTCAATTAAAATCACTACTAGACAGGACAGAACTTAACTAAAACTTTAAAAATACCTCAAAAGCAACGGCCAGAGATAGAATCTGACAAATCTGGAAGTGTACATTATGAATAATATGCAGTTTTCCATTGAAACAAAAACTCTTTCTGCAAAAGTAATTCTGTATTTTACACTTATCACCAAACTAGCCTAATAAACATTGACTTGCAGAAGTATATACGGTGTCTATGTAAAACATAAGACACTTTTGTTACTTCCACATTGGCTTATACTCACTAAGTGTAGAGAAGGTGCCCCAGGAAAGAGAGATTCACAATTACATAAGCCACTTTCAATTCTGTATGATATACGGGTAGGCATTAGATTAGACAAGGTACGATATCTGAATTTTTTTTCCCATACCTTACAAACATCTAGTGGAGAGATCAGAAAAGATTCTTGTATAAAGAATACTTATCGAACTGTTTCTTCCTCCACAATAATGCAAACCTAGACACAATATTAAGCTGGGAAGCTCTACCTTAGTGCCTGCAGGATGTAGAAATTCCTTTCATTGTCTCTCTCTCTTTGGTTGAATGTGCCAACAACCAGAAATCATCTTCTGACCTCCATGATTCAAATGGACAAATCTTATCCCTGTAGTAAGTGCAATTCTCATCAGAATTGGTCTTTTCTGGCCCGTTACTTAAAGACCCCTCTCTTCTCACTGGCCTAAGTCTCCCTTGCGAAGGTGACTATATCGTATAATGAGTTCTTGCAATATACCTCCAGTTAATGTGTCTGCACTTCTCTAGGATTTTTGGAGAACACATGGTTGAACTGGGTGGGTATTCCAGAAAGCATAGTTGGCAGAACCGGCAACCATCTGTGGACAATCATGTTGAAATCCCTCCTTGTAGCTGCTGACCATACCTAAGAAAACACCGTCATGATGAGTAAGTTACTTTGTGGAAGTAGATCTGAATCCATTAGCTGAGTTTGGATCCTTAGTGACTGAGAAGGTTGTGCTATTTAGTCCTGGGGCTAGCAGCACTGTTACTGACTCTTGTGTGTACCCGTCTAGCAATTGGAGCTTCTATTTTCCAGTACGAGCTCTTATCTTCCAATTTTTGACAGGAATAATGAAGGAGAGCACATATTTTATTATTGATGAGATTTATATTTTAAAGATGAAAAAGCACCATTTAGTTTATCTCTGCCTGTCTCAGGCTGCTTCATGGCAATTTATCAGGAAGCAGCCTGTTACCGAGGTCACATGCAGCTCTTCCCCATCCTGAACACAGGTTTTAAAATATGGATAGAATCGCCAGATGTACATGCCCTGCAAATTAGGAATAAAGCACCATCTGCCCATGCACAGGCTTCTTCTGTTTTTCATAAAAAGAGCAGTGATTTTGCTATCACTTTCCCCTTTTTTTCATTCACATGCATGACTGGTGAGAAGCTTACACAGACTAATTCCAGGACACACAGTGAAGCTGGTAAACAAAAGATAGCATTTGAAAAAAAAAAAGGGTGGACATTACATTTTCAACCCAGGGAGTTTTTTTTTTTTTTCTGTTCTCTATTATATTTGTTAAATGGCTAACAAAATCAGCGACATTTAAAAAATTAAACTGTTTCTTAATTTCTCATAAAATTAACATGTCTGTTGTAATAAACAAAAGTAAACAAAGGGAAAATAAAAAGACTAATGTATTTATATGCTCAAAAATAAAATATTGGTATATTTTCCTTTCAGGATAGATTAAGATACATAAGTAGATAATCAAATAGTTATAAAATTATAAAATTAGGCCATGCTATATTTGTATACTTTTAAAATGTAATAATATATTGTATCAGTCACTCTTCTAAGAATTAACATGTGTCTGTTGTAATAAACAAAAGTAAACAAAAGGAAAATAAAAAGACTAATGTATTTATATGCTCAAAAATAAAATATTGGTATATTTTCCTTTCAGGATAGATTAAGATACGTAAGTAGATAATCAAATAGTTATAAAATTATAAAATTAGGCCATGCTATATTTGTATACTTTTAAAATGTAATAATATATTGTATCAGTCACTCTTCTAAGTGTATTACACAATACGTTACACAATGCAATTATCCAGTAGATATTATTTTGCTCATTTTATAAAAGATAATTGAGGCACATGTTCGCACTGCTGCTTAGTGGTGGAGCTGTGATCTGACTACATTCTTAAGTAATTTGCTAGGCCACATCTACTTATCAAATTCACTGGCAGATTACTTAAATGAGTGAATGCAGCATTACCTGGTATAGATATTTGAACCATTCCTTCATTATAAGGTATGCTAAGCAATAGTTTTCAAAATAAAGTAAAATCATGACTCAGTTTTAAAAATAAACTTGTAATAAAGATTTTCTTTAATCCATTATGGAAGAAACTGGTGAGGTGTTTAAAGAATCAAAACCACAGAGAGAACAAGAGAGGGAGAGTTTTAGAAACCAATAATAATAAAATAAATGTGCAAATAGGAACAAAACTAGTCTTTTCAATGGTATGGGAGGGGAGTCAATTGAACCTCCAGAGGAAAAAAATTGACATGTCTATAGACAATAATTATTTTGCATCACTATGAATTATCTACAATTTACAGAGTTGAAAATAATTCTGGAATAAGATAATGCCAGAAGCTAAGCAAAAATACATAGTTTTCTACTGACCACAGATTTTCCCCTACAGATCTTTAAATTGTTTCCAGTTTTTATTATTATAAATAATCTCCAGTAAATCATTTATATATACATTTTGTGCACATATTTATTAATTAGAAAATACAAATGCCTGTATATATAAATTCCTTTTCTCAAATTACTAATACATACTACCAAATAGCCCCCAACAAGCTTATAAAATCAACTCCCAAAAATGAGGCTTGAAGTGCCTATTTTTACACACACATAAAGACAGTAGATATTAGATTCTCTGACTTTTTAATCTCCAAATTCTCATTTCACTACCAACAATGATGAAAGATGCATTTTATGCATCCGAGCAAAATTAAAGTTGCAACATTTTGCAAGTTGAAAGGGTGAAAAACATTGTCTTGGGTAAAAGGACCTCTAACTATTTGAAGTCATTAAATGAATTTCTCATAGAACCATGTTCTTAGAGGAGATATTAAAGGGCACTTGGTCCATTTTATTATCTCTTTGACAAGAAAGATTCCATGTAGGTTTCCCATAAACATCCACACACGCTTTCCTTCATTATTCCTGCCAATGCACACACATACAAATATACATGGAAGATTGGGGAAGTAACCAAGAGGAAAGAAAAAGATTGTTATATGAATGAATTCAGATGAATACTGACCGCATAAATAAGAATGTCTTATGGGGCTTAAAATACACATTGAGTATTATAGTACACAGTAAAAATCATAATTGGAGGGGTTAAAAAAGTTAAAATGCTCTAAGGTCTTTGCATAACCAAAAATCTCCAAAAGAATATTCCAAACATTCTTGAAATACTATGTATATTTGGTGGAATTGCATCCTCCAAAAAGATACGTTCAAGCCCTAACGGCTGGTACCTATGATTGTGACCTTATTTGGAAACAGGGTCTTTACAAATGTAACCAAGTTAAGAAGAAGTCATATTAGTTTAGGGTAGGACCCAATCCAGTGACCAGCATCCTTAAAAGAAAAGAGAAATTTGGACTCAGAGACACATAAGAACGCCACATGATGATCGAGGCACAGATTGGAGTGACACATCTATGAGCAAAGGAATATGAAGGATTGCTGGCAACCACCCATATCTTGGAGAAGGGCATGGAGCATTCTCTATCAGAGCACCAAGAAGGAACCAAACATGCTGACACTTTAATCTTGGATTTCTAACCTCCAGAATTGTGGGAAAATAATGTTTTACTGTTTTAAGCCCCCCCAGTTGCGCTATTTTGTTATGGCAGCCTAGGCTATCTTGCCAAAAAGTCTCTTGATATCTAATCTCAATATTTCATGTTTAATTTTCAGCACAGTTGTACTAACCAATTGTTATACACTTTAAAACTGAGCAAATTTATTGTTTTTTACAAAAAAATACTCTTGTGACTTTTCATAGATACTCTTAAAGAATTTTTATTATTAAGAATTATTATTATTAAAAGAATTTGTTTTATCTTAGCTCCTTTAAGTTTTTATCATTCATATATATCAGAGAATCTAATTTTTAGAGTATGTTTTTTGTCTATTTTTTATGTATGTTAAGTCTAGTTTAATCAGTAACGTCAATCACAAGCTACATTCTTTTAATTTTCCCTTTAATTTTGTTACCCCATTTCTTGCCTTCAAATCCCATTAATGTTTTCTTAAAATATAGACTCCATAGTTCACAAAGGAAAATAATTGTCATAAATCAGGAAGAATCCATAGAGTTGAGGTTTCATTTATGTCAACATAACCTCTACTCTTGATCCCAATTCATTTCTTATCAGCCAAACTTCTCAGATTTTAGATATCAGCATTAAGTTCAGAGTACAGGTGCAAAGGGTCTTCCACGATCAATCATACATTTTGAAATAATTTCCTAGTTTGCTCTGACCGAATATACTGCTGACCTTCAGATCCATAAGGAAAGAACCATTTGTTTAACCAAGATTTTCTCAGACAAGATGAAGGAATTAGCTGGAAGTCAAGAACATGACGTCTTTACTTATTAAGATTAGCAATACAAATATACAGAAGCCTAGCCAATCCACATATCACTTACAAGACTTTGTTAAGAAAATCTACAGAAAACCAAGAAAGAATACAGGATACATATAACAATATATTTTATTTGTTCCGTTATATGACATTTGTGCTGCATCATGTTTAAAATTTTCTATAAAAACACATTTTAATCTCCTTGCAGGAGAAATAAAGAAACATCATGACACCATTTGAAAAAATAAATTGACACTTAGATTTGGCATATTTAGTCAGTTTTTAACTTCAATGCTTAGAAAGAATGGTGTTAATCTCTCTTTTCTTGTCACTGCATGCTATATAAGGAACAGCAAATTGCTTGTATAAAGTTCAAACTAAATATAAAATCGTTTTGTTCAGAACATGCCTTTACTCAGTGGTTAGCTGGCATTTTCTAAATGAGCCCTCTAAACAGTATTGAAGAAATTTTCTCTAAAAGAACATTTTCTACCACTTGAAAGGTCATTTTATCTTGAGAATTTTTCTGTCATGCTTGTGAGTGCACTATCTACCTGCTGTAGGGCTTTTTGACCTCTACCAAAAAGAAATGGGCAAATTTAATTTCTTGATCATAACTCACACGTGCTACTCTTCCTAAGAGTCACTGTTAATGTAAGGTCATGTTATGTGGAAAATGAGTTAAAAATTTGGATATTAAATTGCTGGAAGAGCACTTTGATCTCTACTTTCCATTCAATAGTCTTCTATTATAAGCAGGAATAATAAAGCAATGATTAAGAGGGCATGAAAAGCACAAGAAACCAAAATGGCAGTACGTCCCTTGAATGGTGGTTCTCAACTCTAACTGCACATCAGAATCACCTGGGGCATGCTGAAAAATACCAATGCCTGTGTCTCACTCCTAGAAATTTTGATTTAATCAGTCTGGGCTGGGGCCCAGGCAGTGGTATATTTAAAAGCTCCATAGTAATTCTAAAACGCAACCAGGTTTGGTGCTCACTTTCTAGACTAAAAAATTATCCTCCATTTTTTTCCTTGATCACTGAGATCTTTGAGAATTTGTTGAAAGCTATGGTGATCTCCTCCCAAGTCATACCTTAAAGCCAGGGAGATTATGGACATCCCCCTCTTAATCCTTATCCAATGATGCTTTTAAAAGAACGGGGCATATGCCCAAGTCTCCCAGTGAGAATCTATAGTTTAGGGGAAAAATAAAATGGTAACAAAATATTATAGCAGTCTGGATCCAATCAGCTCTAGAACCATTCAGTGATTTAATTAGGGGAAGGCTAATATGAATAATAACTAAAGTGATAAAAGAGTAACCACAGCCAGGCATGGTGGCTCACACCTATAATCCCAGCAATTTGGGAGGCTGAGGCGGGTAGATCACCTGAGGTCAGGAGTTCGAGATCAGCCTGGCCAACATGGTGAAACCCCGTCTCTACTAAAAGCACAAAAATTAGCCAGGCATGATGGCAGGCGCCTGTAATCCCAGCTACTCGGGAGGCTGCGGCAGGAGAATCGCTTGAACCCGGGAGGTAGAGGTTGCAGTAAGCTGAGTCGCGACAACCTGGGGGACAAGAGCAAGATTCTGTTAAAAAAAAAAAAAATAGTAACTGGAGATATAATGAAACTCTGTATGGTATCCTAGGGCTGAGGGTGAGCACATAAGGAAGGATGAACATGGAAATAGGATCCCTCCCTAAGACTAGGATACAGAATAAGGTTGAACCCACTGCATAGCAGCAGTTTGCTAGTTTGCCAGATGATATGCTTTGGATTTGTGTCTCCACCCAAATCTCTTGTTGAATTTTAATTCCCAGTGTTGAAGGAGAGGTCTGGTAGGAGGTGACCAGATCATGGGGGTGTAGGTGAACTTCCCCCTTGCTGTTCTCATGATAGTGAGTTCTCACAACATCTGGTTGTTTAAAAGTGTGTAACACTTTCCCCTTCTCACTTTCCACCTTCTCCAGACATAAGATGTGCCCGCTTCCCCTTTGCTTTCCACCATAATTGTAAGTTTCCTGAGGCCTCCTCAGTCATGTTTCCTGTACAGCCTGCAGAACTATGTATCAATTAAACCTCTTTTCTGTATAAATTACCCAGTTTCAGGTAGTTCTTTATAGCAATGTGAGAACAGACTAATACACCAGACTATAGCTGATCTGTTGTTATGGTACAGAAAGCAAGAAACACTCCAGGAAGCAGGAAAGATGGACAAGTCACAGTTGGTGATTGAAGTGTCGTGGAGTGGAGGCTCCAACATGGCTGGAAACCTAGAGCACAGGATGTTCATATGGGGAGTACTGAAAAGGGAGATCCCTAGGATACTCTGGGGCTGCAAGGTCAATGTGTATTCTGGCCATATGGCTGTGGCAGAACTCCACTAGATGTCCCCACACCCATACCACCAGCCAACCATATTGCATCAAGACACCACAGGTAAAGCCTTTTTTCATGCAATGTCCCTCCAGCACCTTCTTCTAAGAAAGTTTACCACTCTGTTTAGTTTTAAGAAGAAATGCAGAAAGGAATTACACAATCTATTATGACCAAGAAGGCCTTGACATTCCCCATAGCTTGACTAAACTTTCAATAGATTTCTTCTGGACTCTAGATATCTAACTTCCCTCTTTTTAGAGCATTTCCTTTAGAAAACTTGCAATTTTAAATTCTTTCTCTGTTCCTTTGAGATGTAAATCTTCTCTGGGCTCTTGCCAGTTTCACAACACAGAACTTTCTTTCTCAGGGACCTGGGCACCATTCCTTTGATATGTACTCATCAGGAGAAATAGCACAGCACCCATAATTCTCAGTCCTTATGGGAAGGAAAGATCCTAACTTCTTTAAGTGTTAATTAGCATATATGTGTGGCGTAATCACATTGACAATCTTCCCCTAACTTTTCCTCCAGTACTTTTCCACTGGCTCATTCCAGCACTTAAACTCTCCCAGTTTTTGTATCTACAGAGTTGAGCTCAACGTCTGTATCCTATTGCAATATTCTTGAATAAAGTCCTCCTTGCCTGTTTAACATGTCCTATTTAAATTTTTTTGAGAACTATTGCACAGCATATATTAAAACACAAATTTGAACCTCAGAGGCAATAAACTGAAAACTGACACAAATGCTTTCCTTGTGTTTATTTAAAACTCATGACGCAAAACTGACCATTTTTATCATTGATTAAAATGTTCTGAGCTGTAGTGTTTGAAAAAATATTTCCAAAGAGGCCTTGATCATTTGAAAGCATAGAACAAAAAGAGAATTTGACATCAATACAATAAACACTAAGGAAAATTATGAATGATATAAGGTTTGGCAATTTTTTTTCCTTGTCCATTTTGACATTTCTCCTGTTATGACCTGAATGTTTGTGCCCTTCAAATTCACATGTTAAAATCCTAATCCTCAAGATGATGATATTAGGAAGTAGAGCCTTTGAGGAGGTAGTTATGTCTTACAGCAAAGCCCTCATGAATGGGATCACCACCCTGTAAAAGAGGTCTCGGACAGAGCTGCCTTGGCTTTTCCACCATGTGAGTACCCAGTGAGAAGGCGTCATTTATGAGGAAGTGGGCTTTCACCAGACACTAAATCTGTTGGCACCTTGATCTTTCACTTTCCAGGCTCCAGAACTGTGATAAATTTCTGTTGCTTATAAGCCACCCAGTCTGTGGTATTTGTTATAGCAGCCTGAATGGACTAAGATGTTTCTTCACCAAAAGTTTTTTCTTTCTTACTGCAAAAAAAAATTATTTCTGTCAGTTTTTGTAGTTTCCCTCTTGATTTTTCTTTCACTTTTTTTCCTTTCCTTGCTCTCAGTCAAATCCTATCTGCTCCATGTGCCATTCTGTCAGGACCTCACTAATTGGATATGCTATTTTTACCCAGGTGTTAATAGCTAAAATAATTATTTTCCTATTGGCATAAAAATTTTAATTTGGTGTTTTGCCTTAACGCAAAAAAGAGACTATGATGGACATGTCAGACACTAATGAATGAAGTATTTGGGGGCAAGGAAACATATTCAGCAGTTTTAGTAAAATCATTAACTATATGCTTTCTTAAGGGGATCCCAAGCATTAAGTTCTAAACCAAGCTTAAAGATGAAAAGAGAAATAATCAAGTGTCACTTCCTACATGGCTATAAATTCTTACCAAATGTTTCTTCTGGATTCCCTGGAGTTGTCAAAACAATTATGGGGGACCTTACATTATATAAAACATAATATTTTATTTGTAAGATATTATAAACATATATTTTATTTATAATATTTATATATAATATTTTTATATAATAATTATGTGGGACCTTCACACTGTATAAAAAATCATTAGCCTACAACCTTACAGAGCCACCTACACTGAAGCAATGCATGTTTGTTTTAAAGCTAAGTGTGAGTAAATAATGGGACATTCAAGTTGTGCCTGTGTGCAGGAGAGCTGATTGGAGCCAATTTGAAATTTGACCAACAGTGAAAATGTTCTCAGAATGTACTGCAGCAGGCCTTTCAAGTGTGATATACAGGTTATTAAGCCTCTATAACATCAAGAGCAAAATCCATACGAGAGTAAAGAGTTATCTATAAGAACTTCCCCTATTTCACCCCAGCAAACTGCTACCTAAAGCTGCTCCAGGTGAAGAGGTATGTGCTCCTCTGTTAATTCTAAGAAAAATGACTATACAGATTCCAGTACATCAGCACATACAATTTTCATTATTTTTTTTTTGGATTGCATTCAGACCTGATACAAGGAAGGAGTAATCCTTGATGATAGTCCCTGCAATAAGGCCTCTAAATAAATGAATGAATGGATGAGACATTTTATTTTAGCAAAAGCCTTACTGAAGAGTCATTTAAGAAGATCCTTCTGCATATCTTCAATATACTTTTACTTTAGGTTTAAGCAACCCCATATAATTTAGGGAGATAGGTTTCTGGAAGTAACTTCTTTGTTTTGTGGCACTTGGTCTCATGTTTTGATTACCCCAACTGTCTCATTTTCTTCAACATTCACAACCTCCATAATAAGCAAAAACCATCTTTATTAGAGATGTCTATTGTTGTGAAAAATTACAAAATACTTTGGAATAGGAAAAAGTACTACTGAATGTCCTGTATAGTTCACTCTTTCAGAATATCTCAAAATGTCATTGTTTTTGAGCTAATTTTCAACTCAGTCATAGAAAACATAATGTAAATAATTATCATCTTTAGAAATGCAAAAGAATGTTTCAGGGAGTGCAATTGATGACTGCCTGTAGATAGGCTAGATTTGCATCTGAATGTAAATTCATATTAATATTCATTATCGTCTAAATATGTGTGGTCTTTAAATTCTACCTTAGAACAGTTATATCTTCTTATTAGTTCTTTCATTAATAAGTTAAATAAGACTTTGGATATATGTTAATTCTATATTTATATTAGATTATGATTTTACCTTTGAATAAATTTATCTTTTAATATCCTCTTGCATTTTTCCACAGTCCACTCTCAAGCACTTTGGTGCTATTAATCCTTTAGATGATTCACTCCACTGCACCACCACCTTCCCAAAGTACCAAAAAGGAGTGCCGCAAGATTTCACCTTGGGAAATAAGACCTTGGGAAGGGGGATGTGTGGTCACAAGGTTTAAGATGTCAGGTCAAATCCCTATGTGTCAAAAAAATAATAGTTTGATCCCTCAGGGTAGATTATCGAAAAGGAAATCAAGACTTCTCTGCCTTTAATTATTTTACCAATTAGTCTTTTTCTTACCTTTATTTCATTTTTACCCTCTAAGAAGTAGAGAAGGCCGGGCGCGGTGGCTCAAGTCTGTAATCCCAGCACTTTGGGAGGCCGAGACGGGCGGATCACGAGGTCAGGAGATCGAGACCATCCTGGCTAACACGTTGAAACCCCGTCTCTACTAAAAAAAATACAAAAAAAAACTAGCCGGGCGAGGTGGCGGGCGCCTGTAGTCCCAGCTACTCGGGAGGCTGAGGCAGGAGAATGGCGTGAACCCGGGAGGCGGAGCTTTCAGTGAGCTGAGATCCGGCCACCGCACTCCAGCCTGGGCCACAGAGCAAGACTCCGTCTCAAAAAACAAAACAAAACAAAAAAGAAATAGAGAAAGGTGGGATATTCAGATATATAAATATGGCAAATAAGCTGACAGGGTTGGTCCATGTCAATTAAGAGTCATAAGACATTTGTGATAGAGACAATCAGTTCTAAATCCAAGTTTGTGAGCTTTCATTTAAAACTTTAACTATATAGGTGAAATTCAAGCTAATTTTCTAGAATAGCTCTTTGTTTCTAAGTTTGGGGTTTTATTATGCCTTCTTAAATTTATTTTTATGAAAGGAAAATAAATATTTGTACCCTATAATATTTAAAATAAATGTTTTTAAAATGTTTTGAAAATCAAATAAAAATATTTAAGATTTAAAAGTAAAATTTATTATTTGCATTCAATATTTTACAACTGTATTGTAATAGAATTTATATTTCATAAAATTCACTCATGTAAACTACGTAATTCAGTGATTTTTCTTTATTTTTTTTTTATTTTTTTGAGACAGCGTCTCGCTCTGTCACCAAGGCTGGAATGCAAAGGCACAATCTCAACTCACTGCAACCTCTGCCTACCGGGTTCAAGGGATTCTTCTGCCTCAGCCTCCTGAGTACTTGGGATTACAGGCGCCTGACACCATGCCCGGCTATTTTTATTTTATTTTATTTTTTAGTAGAGACAGGGTTTTGCCGTGTTGACCAGGCTGGTCTCAAACTTCTGGCCTCAAGCACTCCACCCACCTCAGCCTCCCAAAGTGCTGGGATTTAAAAAATCACTCAGCCATGGAGCCCAGCCTCAGTGATTTTTTAAATATGTCTACAGAGTATGTTCCAAACATCACTATACCTAATTTTACAATATCTTCATCACTCTAAAAATATAAGCAGTTATATCTCATTTCCACCCACATGTCAACCCCAGGCAACCACTATCTACTATCTCTAAAGGAAGGCTTATCTATTCTGGACATTTGTATAAATTAAGTTATAAAATATGTAGTCTTTTATGATTGGCTTCTTTCACTTAGCATGATGTTTTCCAAGTCCATCCGTGTTACAGCATGTATCCAAATTTCATTCATATTTATGGCTAAATAATATTCCCTTGTATGGATGTACTATATTTTATCTGTTTATCATTTAATAGAAATGTAAGCTCTTTCTACTTTTTAGTTATTATATAGAACACTGCTTTGAGTGTTCTTGTAAAAGTTGTTGTACAAACATGTATTTTCCTCCATCTTAGCTCTATATAACTAGAAGTGGGATTTCTTGGTCATATGGTAATTCTGTTTAACATTTTGAGGAACTACAACAGTTTGCCAAAGTGACTAACAATTTTACACTCCCACCAGCAATGTATGAGGATTCTGCGTTCTCATCAAAACATATTATTGTGTTTTTTAATTATTATGGTGATTCTACTGGATATGTAGTGCTATCGTATTGAGGTTTTTATTTTTTATTTTTATTTTTCTAATAACTAAGGATGGTGAGTATCTTTACCAGTGATGAGCATCAGTAAGCATCTCTGCTTACTGGTCTTTGATGCTCTTATAAGAAGATGGCCATACAAAGACACAGACACTCAGGTAGGTTGCATGATGACAAAGGGGGTGATTGGAAGTATGCAGCTGCAAGCCAAGGAATTCTAAATATTGACAGAAAACCACAAAAAGCTAAGAAGAATCAAAGAAGGATTCCTCTATCATTTTCAGAAAAAGTATGGCCCCGCTGACACCTCAATTTAGGACTTCTAACTTCCAGAACTGTGAGAGAATAAATTTCTGTTGATTTAAGCTGCTTTCAAGTTTGTGTTACTTTACTACAGCAGTGCTAGGAGACTTCCACAGATTTTGGTACCTGAAGGTGAGGTGATATGAAAAAGATACCTACAAATGTAAGTTTATTTCCATAATGTTGCAGTGGAATTAGATAAGAAGAGGTTAGAAGAATTTTAAGTCACATGGTAGGATAAAGCTTATATTGCTTTGCAGGAGACTATTGGCAAAAATATGGATATTAAATGTGATTCTAGTGGGTGCTCAGGAAAAAAAGGGAACTGTAGATGTAGTAGATATCATTTTAAACACATATGTCAAGAAGAGAATATTGCTACAAATATGAAAGTTGCAGGTGCTTTTGATGAGGCTGCAAATGAAAATGAGGGACATGCTATTGGAAAATGGAGGAAAGAAAATGCTTGTTACAAAATGACAGAGAACTTGGCTCAATTATCTTCTATTGCTGGAAGTGATAAACTAGAATATTTAGTTGAGATTTTTAAGCAAAGTGGAAGATGCAGCTAGGTTGTTCTTTGCTGCTTACAGAAAAATGATAGAAAAACAAGATTAATTAAATAATGATTTGTTAAGCAAAAGGAACCAGAATATGAATATTTGAAAAATTCTCAGGTCATTCATATTGCAAAAAATAAGAAAGTATGCTATGGAGAGCTGGAGAGCCATTTGCTAAAGAGATTAGGCATTTGACCTATGTATCCAATCAACCAAATTAGCAGAAATGTTACTTGTTGAACTACAACAACTGAGATGGACCAAATAAGACTATCTGGCAAAACCCAACTGTGTACTGTCTACAAGAAACTTATTTATTTCACCTGTGAAGGCACACATAGACTGAAAGTGAAGGAATAAAAGAAGATATTCCATACAAATGGAAACCAAAAGTGTGCAAGAGTTGCTGTACTTATATCAGACAAAATAGACTTTAAGTCAAAAAACATAAAAACAGACAAAGAAGGTCATTATATAATAAGTTGTTGATCAATTCAGTAAGAGGATATAACAATTGTAAATATATATGCACCCAACCCTGTAGCACCCAAATACAAAGAGCAAATATTATTAGGGCTAATGAGAAAGACCCCAATGTAATAATAGTTGGTGACTTCAATGCCTCATGTTCAGCATTGGACAGATTATCTAGACAGACAATAGACAAAGAAACATCAGATTTGAACGACACTACAAACCAAATGTATCTAACAGACATTTGCAGAACATTTCATCCAACAGCCACAGCATACACATTCTTATTATCAGCACATGGAACATTCACCAGGATAGACAATACATGAAACCACAAAACAAGTGCTAAAAACTATTTTTAAAAACCAACACTATGTAAAGACCATATCACAAAAATAATAAATTAGAAGTCAATAACAAAAGGAACTTTGGAAACTGTTCAAATACGTCAAAATTAAATAACATTTTTCTGAATGACCATTGAGTCAATGAAAAAATTAAGAAAATAAAAAAAATTTAGAAACAAATAAAAATGGAAAGACAACATACCTATGGCCCCAGCAAAAGCAGTACTAAGAGAGAAGTATATAGCAATAGTTGCCTGGGCTAGAGGGAATAGGGGAAAAAATGGGACGAAGAGAGGTTAGTTAATGGGCACAGAAATATGATAGGATAGAAGGAATATGTTCTAGTGTTTGATAGCACATTAGGATAAATGTAACTATTAATAGTTTATTGTATATTGCAAAACAGCTAGAAATGAAGATTTTGGATATTCTTAACATAAAGAAATGATAACGATGGAGGTGATGAATATCCCAGTATCCCTGATACATATTACATGCATGTATCAAAAATCACCCATAAATATGCACAATTATTACATATCAATTAAAAGGAAAAAATATACATAGAATTACCATAATGATCCAGCAATTCCACTTCTGCATATATACCTTGGAGAACTGAAAGCAGGATCTCAAAGAGATATTTGTATATCTCTATTCAGAGCAGCATTATTCACAATAGCTAAAATGTGAAAGCAACTGAAGTGTGCATCAGATGAATGGGTAAGCAAAACGTGGTATATACATAAAATGCAATATCATTCACCTTTAAAAGTAATTTTCACACATGCTACAACATGGAAATATCTTGAGGACATTATGTTAAGTGAAATAAGCCTGTCAGAAAAACACAAATACTATACTATTCCACTTAAATGAGGTAGTACCTAGAATGGTCAAAACCATAGAGACAGTAGAATGGTGGTTGTCAGGGGTTGAGAGAAGGGAGGATTGGAGATTTAGTGCTTAAGTGTAGAGCTTCAGTTTGCAAGATGAAAAGCATTATAGAGATGGATGGTGTCAATGGTTGTACAATATGAAGATACTTCACACTACTGAACTCTACATTTAGAAATGGTTGAGATGATAAATTTTATGTTATGTGTATTTTACCATAATAAAAAAATAGAAAACAATTTTTAAAAGAGAGGAGGAAGAGAAAGAGGAAGAATGAGGAGGAGGAGGAGAAGGAAATCGACTTCTGTGTCATCTGGGATTCTACAGGCAAGGAATGGACCAATAGAACTATTTAGCTCCGAACAAGTGTTATCCTTCAAGAAAAAGGACGAATGTGCCAGGAGGATTATTGCTTTCACCACAGGCCCAGAAAGCACAAGCTCAGGGATCAGGGCTACCATGCCCTTAGTCCCAGAGGCTGGGCCCACTTCCTCCAACCAGAGGTCAGGTTTACTGTCCAGGGCTAAGTGTGGGGGCTGCCTCCCAGTGCACTCAAGAGGATACAGTATCAGTCACAGATTATTCTCAAACCTTGAAATCTGCGGGAATTTGCCCTGTTACATTTGAGACTTGCTTGAGACTCATCACTCCTCTTTTCCTTGCAATTTCAAATGGGAATGTCTATCCTACACCTGTTCCACCATTATATTTTGGAGGCAGATTATTTGTCAGGCTTCACAGGTTCACAGAGTAGAGAGAAATTTTGCCCCGGAACAAATCATACCCCAAGTCTAACTTATACTTGACTTAGGTAACAGATGAGATTTTGAGCTTAGAGTTAATGATAGCATGAAGCTCATAATACAAAAGTAAAACACAAAATAAGAAAGGCAACAATTAGAGAGAATCATAGAAATTCCATTATTTTGCAAAGTATTAAAGAATATAAAATCAATTTGTTTAAAATGAGAAAAAATAAACGGTGACATAAAGAGGTAATAAGGCAATCATAAAAACAAAAATATCTTATGTGACTACAATAAAATAAAATTAATGACTAAATTCTTAAAACAAAGAAAACACACCTTTCAAGCTTTAGAAAGTACATTCCTATATATGCATGAGTGATAGAAGAATTTATAATAAAATTTGATAAAAAAATTTATATAAACAATAATTAAAATACCACATGGCAAAATTCATGGAATAAAACAAAAGCAGCATTTGGAGGGAAATGCTTATTTTGGAGAAGAAATAACCAAATAATAAAGTGTTAGGCCTTCTAACTTACAACTTACAGAAATAATAATAACAATAATTATCTATATATGTGAGACATGCCTCTCAATCAGTATGGCAAAAAATATAAATACAAAAGTAAAATGATTGGAAAGGTAAAAGAGATACTACTCACAACATTACTACTGTGTATTTGCACACCCCCGACTCTACAACATCTTATTATTATTTTAGAAAGCTCAACATTTAATGAATAATTGTGCTTACATGTATCTAGGTATTAGCAATGGACATTTTTATAACATATCCATTAAAACTATACTGTCGATAATACATCAAAATTTAAAAGCACATCATACTTAGTTTCCTAAAAAGAAGGTGTCTAAGGCTTTAAATCAAAATGTAAAATTTATTTGAAAAACACTAAAGGTCTACATAAGCCATATTCAGAATAAAATGACAAAATAAGCTAATTTTTCCAAATGAATTTATGAATTTAATGAAATTCTAATCATCTCAAAAGGATGGTGGTTTTTAGTGAATCAATATTTGATAAGTGATGCTGATGCAACTTTATCTAAATGGAAAATATATAAATAAGGAATCATAGATCGTGAGGTACTAAAAAATGAGACACATATTAAAGACAAATATGAAAAAGAGTAGTTATACAAACTTAAAAGAAAATATGAGAAAATGACTATGTTTTTTGCATTGGAAAAGATTTCTTAAACAAAACATTTAAAAACACAATTCCATAGGAATGAGCTGATAAAACACACAGTACTAAAATTAAAATTCTCTGTGCAGCAACAGACATCCATAAAAAGAAGAAACAAGCTATATAATGGGAGATGATATCTGTCATGAGTATACTAACATGGGATTAATCGCCATAATATATTTTAAGAAGAAACTTTCACAGAGGACAAAAATAAATAACTAAGAAAGATCAACAATGGAAAAACAAAACAGGTAAGGGAAATGGGAAAGTGTCATAGGAAGAGAAACATTATCTCCTATGAAAAAGATGTTTGGCCTAATATTTTGGGAAATGCAGTCACAAGATGCAGTGAAATGTCATTTCTCACACACAGATTGGCCAATGATACAAAAATTCTGATGATACCAAAAAAAGTATTCCTAACATTAATGGTAATAGCAAAATGCTGAAACAAATAGATAAATAAATATTGGCATATTTGAGACAATTGCATCCTATAGGGTAATAAAAAATATATGAACTAGAGCTATATGTGACCACATAAATAATCTCACAAATTTATCTTTGAGAAATATTAGCAACTTATAAAATGGATACAGACAGTATGTCACTTTATATAAGATGAATGCACATGAAAAGTCTGTCTCTATAGCATACATTAATACAATTATATGTAGCAAAAGTGTAAAGAATGCAAGAGGATAATAATCATAATTTCATTGTAATAATTACCTGTACAAGGGAGAAGGAAGAAAACAAAAGTTAAGAATAAAATGAGGGATAGAGGGGCTTCAGTTCTTTCTCTGGTTTCCAAGTGCCTATAATATTAAATGTTTTGAGGACTGCTGCTTTCCACAAAATTCCAATATTCGCTTCTTCCATAGAGGAAAATTTAAGCTAGTCATATGACTAGACTACATTAGTCAATTTCTTGCAGTAAGGTGTAGACCTGTAACTTAGGCATAGTCAATAGAATGATGTATATCAGTTTCTGTCCTAAGTAATAAGAATGCAGATATGTTCCCACATTCCTCATGCCCTTTCTTTTTCCAGTGGGATTTAATCAACATGTGGTATTAACCCAACTTCAATACCAATTTTAGATGGAGATAGTGGAGGAGCAAAATTAGGGAATTTGAGGACCTTCTGAATGATTGCAGGGAGAGGTCTATTATTTTACAATAGCTGCTTTGCAACAGTAATATTAGTACTAACACAAGATGATGAAATAAATTTCTACCTTGTTCATATCATTAATTTTTGTGTCTATTTATTACAATTGTTTACTTTTAGCTAATATTATGAATTTTATGTCTAAAATACTCTATAATATAAAATGAGAAAGAGCTCAGTACATCTGCTATTCTATTCTCAATGTCTTAAGTAATTTAATGCATTAAACTTTAAAAATCCAAAATGTATAAAAAGAACATATAACAAAATAATTTTGTTTGTGATATGTACAAAATTTCTATAAAGTATATAAATGATTAAAACTTTTTATTAATTAGCCATGAAGGTGAAAACAAATTTTAAAGCCTACCAGAGATAAGAAACATAACTGATTTCTAATTTATCTGATATTTCTCTCCATTAATCTCTCAGTGAAATAAGAGATATAATTTTGTAAATTAAACTGAACATAATTGCTCTTCGTTAAAAATAAATGCTGACAGACTTTAGAAATTACTGCTTCCAATTAGCAGCATGTATTTTCATTGAACAATGCAATTTATTCTACCTTTTATAAAACTGTAAAAAGAATACTTAATAACATTGTTTTCCCATGTTAGTCCAAAAAAAGTGATGTAGATGTCTTGTTCCTCTAATATTACTTCTATATCTTTCTTTTGGAAGTGTCCATGTTTCCATTATTTGTGACTCTGTTGTCTGACTATCAAGAGGTCCCACCACCAATGCTGTAAATGTGGGGAACTGTCTAAGGCTGCACCTAAACATAGTGATTTTTTTCAGATATGGGCAAATAATCTATGAAAAATTGATGTTTATTTCAGAAACTTTATATGAACACTGAAAGAAGGTGCTTTACTAATTAGTTGAGAACAGCTATAAGGAATGTATTGTATATATCGTATCCATCAGTATCCTTTCAGGAGAACAGAAGCTATCCTCGTCTTTTTAAGCAGAACTGGCTGTAGGACAGGTTATTAGAGGTTTACACAGCCTTTGGAATAGCCCAAATGAAAGGTTAAAGATGCCATTGCTAGGTCTCAGTAAAATTAGAAGTGCAGGATTTACAAGCGAGCATTCCAGTGATTTCAAATGCTGGCAGCAACAATATGGATGATTCTAACAGAATTCCAGGAAGTTAAAACTCATGTCTTAGACTGTTTCTCCTCACACACCTGGCCACTTTCTGAAAGTGGTCTTTCCAACCTTTCTGAAATTGTGCTACTAACTGCAACCTAACAGGAAAATTTGCTGAGGAGTTAAGGAAAGCATAGTTCCCAGATATCATCCTTATGATGTGGTATAGAGTATGGAAAGCAACAGGAATGATGCTGCTGTAGCAACAGGAAATCTGTTACACAGAATTGGCCTATACCCATCTAGCTTCCATGTAGAGGAAACCTGCTTGCAAGTATATGTCACTGGAGTCATAAAGAGCTGAGACACAGAATTCTAATAATGTTTTTCAGCCCTGTGCCTCAGCCGTCTCTTAGATTACCAAATTATATATACCAACTGGTCTTTTTATTTCATTAGTTGTTGTGCATGTGTTGAGTTTCTGTCTGTAAAAATGAAGGGAGTCCCACATAATGCAAACAGAAATAGAACAGTGTAGTGGACTATGAATTTAATATCTTCTTCCTTTGAGTATGGGAGGATAGTGCCTAACAAATAAATGGTGTCTTTGTTAGCCAGAGCCAACAAAACAAAAAACTAGAGACTTGGTGGCTAAAACAACAGAAATTTATTTTTGCACGTTCTGAAGTTCTAGAAGTTTGAGATCAGGATGTCAGCATGGTTGAATTTTGATGAGGGCCATCTTCCTGACTTATAGACAGCTGACATCTCACTGTGTGTACACATGGCCTTTCTTCTGTGTATGTGTGTGGGAAGAAAGAGAGACAGCAAGCTCTGTTAATGCATCTTCTTATAAGGGCACTAATTCTATTATAATGGTGCCACCCTCATGAATTAATCTAAAACTAATTATCTCTCAAAGGTCCAGAGATGGTTAATTTTGTGTTTCAACTTGTCTTGGCCATGTGGTGCCCACATAGTTGGTTAAACATTATTTCTGGTTGTGTTTCTTACAGTGTTTCCAGAAGAGATTAGCATTTGAATTGGCAGACTGAGTAAAGCAGATTGCCTTCCCCAATGTGGGTTGACATCATCAAATCTGTTGAGGGCCTGAAAAGAAGAAAAAGGTTGGGCAAGGTGGAATTTTCTCTCTTTGCCTGACTCCTGGAAGCTGAACATCAATCTTCTCTTGCACTTAGGTTGAACTTACATGATTGGCTTTCCTGGATCTCAGACCTTCAGACTTGGAGCGGAGTTCACCTAGAACTACACTACCAGCTCTTCTGGGTCTCCAGCTTGCAGACAGTAGCTTGTGGGGCTTCTCAGCCTTCATAATCACATAAGCCAATTTCTTATTCTCTATACATATATACTCCTATTGGTTCTGTTTTTCTGGAGAACTTTGACTAATGCAAGCCCTATCTCCAAATGTCATCATATTGGGTATTAGGGCTTCCACATATGAATTTTAGGGAACACAATTTCATTCACACCATTCCACCAACAGCCCTGCAAAATTTATGTTCTTCTCACATGCACAATACATTCATTTCATCCCCAAAGCCCTAAAAGTCTTAACTCATTTCAGGATCAACTCTCAAATCTAAAGTCTGAGGTCTTATCTAAATAGCTCCACATCAGTTGAGTGAGACATGAAGTACAATTCATCCTGAGGAAAAAACTGCTTCCCCAGCTGTGAATCTGTGAAACCAGAACCTGTGAATTCCAAAATACCATGCTGGACAAGCAAAGAATAGACATTTCCATTCCAAAAGGGATAAATGGAAATAGGAAGAGGTGAAGGCACCCCAAGTAAGTCAAAACATAGTGAGAAAAATTCTTTTCGATTTTTTTCTTTTTCTGTTCCTTTTCTTTATTTATTTATTTATTTATTTTTTGGAAAGAGTCTCACTCTGTCGCCCAGGCTGGAGTGCAGTGGCACGATCTCAGCTCACTGCCACTTCCGCCTTCTGGGTTCAAGCAATTCTCCTGCCTCAGCCTCCCGAGTAGCTGGGATTACAGGTGCCCACTACCGTGTCCAGCTAATTTTTGTGTTTTTAGGGGAGATGGAGTTTCACCATATTGGCCCAGCTGGTCTTGAACTCCTGACCTCAAGTAATCCGCCTACCTCAGCCTCCCAAAGTGCTGGGATTACAGGTGTGAGCCACCGCGCCCAGCCAAAATTATTTTAGATGTTTAAGGCTCAGGAATAATACTTTCGGTCTGATGGTCTGCCTCCAGGCCAGCTGGAGTGGTAGCATCACCCCCAGAGCTCTGTGGGGCTGCCCTGACCCTTCCGGTTGGTGGGGCACAGGTCTTATTGCTACCTCTGAGGGCCACACCCTCTAAAACTGAGAAGGAAACAGCCCTTTCCCCTAGTCCTGTGTTTAGCATGGCAGACCTCGTGATGTGTAAATCACCTTTGGGCCATTCTTCTCTTGAAGAATAACACGTGTTAATGGCAGAATAGCTCTATGGTCCTGTCCTGTATAATCCAAGAAGGTTAACAGCCCCACTTCATTTCATCCCATCTCCATTTCCTTCAGTTCAAACAAGCATTGTTTCTGCTGATATAATGCCATCTCTATTCCTGGCTTCTGCAGAGACTGATAATTAAATACAAAGTTCATACCTGTGACCTCTTTTTCAAATGGTTGTTCAGCCACACGCAGTATTCTCTCAAGAACAAACTTTCTCAGTTTTTGAAATATAGATAGGCTAAAACTTTTTCAAATATCCACATTCCGGTTCCTTTTTGCTTAATAATTATTTATTCAATTCATCTCTTTCCTATTGCATTGTACTGTAAGCAGTCAGGAAAAGCTAAACCACTCCTTTAACACTTTGCTTAGAAATATCCTCAACTAATATCAAAGTTTAATCACTTACAATTTCTGCATTCCATAATATACTAGAACAAGCCAAGTTCTTTGCCACGTTATTACAAGACCACCTTCCTCCAGTTTCCAATAGCATATTTCTCACTTCCACCTGAAATATAACCAGAATGGCCTTTAACACCCACATTTCTACCGATATTCTGTCATAACTATTGATGTATTCCCTAAGAGACGGAAGCTTTCTCTCCAGCTCTCCTCTTCGTTCTGAGTCCTCACTAGAATTGCATTTAATGTCCATATTTCTAGTGTGCACCAGAAAACTCTTTCAGCCTCTAGCCATCACTTAGTTCCAAAACTGTTTCCACATTTTTGAGTATCTGTTGCTGCAGCAACCCACTCCCAATACCAAAATTTGACTTCGTTTGCTTGGGCTGCCATAACAAAATTGTGTACACTGGTACTTAAACGACAGAAATTTATTTTTACACAGTTCTGAAGACTAAAACTCTGAGATCAAGGTGCCAACATGATTGGTTTCTGGTGAAAGCTGTCTTCCTTGCTTGTAGATGGCCAGTGTCTCACTGTGACCTCACATGGCCTTCCCTCAATGTGTGTACACAAAAAGAGAGAAAGGGAGAGAGAGAGCATGCTCTGTGGTGTCTCTACTTATAAGGGAACTAATTCTATTATGAAGGTCCCATTCTCATGACCTTATCCAAACTTAATTATCTCAGAAAGGCCCCATCTCCAAATATCAAAACATTAAGGGTTAGGACTTCAACATATGTATTTTAAGGGATACAATTCAGTCCATAGCAGATGGCCTTTTCAGAGATGGCTATTCATGTCAAAAATAGCCAGAAATGTTTATATGCATATTACAAGATTATGTAGAAACTCTGATGAAACATACAAAAGCAGGCTTAGAATAAATAAGTAATTTTATCAGGACTACAGGCTGTAAGATCAATACATAAAACAATTATGTTTCCATATAAAAGCAAATAAAATAAATAAGTAAAATGTTAAAACAATACAGTTTCTAATAGCATTATGGTAAGGATAACTTTGGAATAAATCTGACAAATGATACTCAAGCTCTATAAGCTGAAAATGGTAAAAGATTGATGTGAATAATTAAAGAAGACAAAAATAAAGAGATATTACTTGTCTATGCATTAGAAGATACAATATTCTTAGTTTGTCAATTTTCCCTAAATAAATCTATAGATTCAGGCAAACCCTGTAAAAATCTCAGAAGGCAAAATAACAAGATTTCACTTCTCACCAACTAAAATGGCTATTAAGAAAAAAGGATAATAATAAATAATGCTAGTAATGTGAATTATACATTATTGATGAGAATGTAAATGGTACAGTCAGTTTGGACAACAAGTTAGCATTTTTTGAAAAATTTAAACAAAAGGACCACATTCTGGGGAAATAACTACACCTCAACAAATAAAAAAGAATAGAAATCATGCCATATATGCTGTTAGACTGGAGTGGAATTAAACTGGAAATCAGTGACACAAAGATAGCTGAAAAATCCCAAAATACATGGAGATTAAACAACATACTTTGAAATAACACATGTTATTATACTGCATAATGATATATATGACATTCTGGGAAAGGCAAAACTATGGAGACAGTAAAAGATCAGTTGTTGCCATGGTTTATGGGGAAAAGAGGGATGAACATATGGAAAATAGGATTTATAAAGCAGTGGAACTAATCAGTATATCAGTATAATAGTGGAAACACGTCATTACACATTTGCCAAATTAATAAACAACACCAACAGTGAACCTTAATGTTAGCTAAGAGCTTTGGGTGATAATGGTAAGTCAATGTAGGTTTGTAGGTGGTAACCAATATACCACTGCAGTGAGAGATTCTGATAGTGGGAGAGGTTATATATGTATGGGGAGGGGCGTATATGGGAATGTTCTATACTTCCTGCTTAATTTTACTGTGGACCTAAAACTGCTATAAAAAAATAAAATCTATTTTGTTAAAAACGTTAAACACATACTTAGCAATTCTACTCAACAATTCTACTCACAGGAATGTACTTAAGAGAGATGGAAATATATGTCCACACAAAGATTTACATGCACATGTTCATAGCAGCATCAATCATTGATGTCAAAAATTGGAAACAAATCAAATATTTATCAACAAGCTAATGGGTAAACTAAACATGTGTATCATAAACTATTCAATAACAAAAGGAAGTGAAATGCTGCTTCATGCTACAACACGTGAGAAGCTGAAAAACATCATGCTAAGTAAAAGAATTTAGGTGCAACACCACACATTATATGATTCCATTGATATGAAATGTTCAGAAAAGGAAAATCTAGAGAAAAAGAAAAATGATTAGTGGTTGCCTGGGACTGGGGTTGAAAAAGAAAATTGCCAACCAATATGAGGAATATTTTGGAGGGATAACACATTCTAAAATTGAAATTTAATGGTTGCACAACTCTATAAATTTAAATTGAATTTTGTGTTATGTAAATTATACCTTGATTATTCTATTAAAAAATGCCAGCAGTTTTTTTTAGTAGATTACAAGCTGATTCTAAAATCCATAATGAAGTGCAAAGGACCTAGAACACCCAAACAACTTTGAAGAAAAATATATTCAGAAGGCTAACACTACCTAAATTCAAAACTATGAAACTATAGCAATTGATACAACATGATATTTGCATTGAGATACATAAGTAGATCAACAAAATTAAACAAAGAGTCCAGACTATGCCCACATATATAGAAAAAGGATCCTTGACAGAATAAAAAGGCAAACCAGAGGAGAAAGGGTTGTCTTTTTAACAAATGATCCTGAAACAATTGAATATTCTTATGCAAAAAGCAAACTCTGATTAATACACTGCACAAGCACACAGTCAAAATTGATCATAGACCTAAATATAAAACCTAAAACTAAAAAACTTGCAGAAGAAAACATAGGAGAAAATCTTTGTGACCTTATGTTAGGCAAGAATTTTTTAAATATATGATATATATAAAACAAAATCCTTCAGGAGGAATACATTCCATTGTTCTATTATACTGTAGGATGACTATAGTTTTGAATAATATATATTTTCTAATAACTAGAAAGAGAACATTAAAATGTTCCCAACGGAAAGCAAATGATAAATGTTTGAGATAATGCATATGATAATAATACTGTTCTGATTACTATTCATTATATGTATTGCAATATCACTATGTACCCCATAAATAAGCATGATTATTCTGTGTCCATTTAAAAAATGTTTTAAGAAGAAAACATACAAAACAACTAGGCCATGAACAAATTTCTGATTGATATTAAGCAATTTAAACACATAAAATCCATAAAAGAAAATAAACTGGGCTTTGTTAAATTTAAAAAACATCTGCTTTCTGAAAGACGCTGGTAGGAGAAT
Source organism: Colobus angolensis palliatus (assembly GCF_000951035.1). Lineage (NCBI taxonomy): Eukaryota > Metazoa > Chordata > Mammalia > Primates > Cercopithecidae > Colobus > Colobus angolensis. The sequence continues at coordinate 9,418,960 of NW_012114710.1, read as the reverse complement.
TAAAAGTTTAGCCACAAACTCACAAACTGGAACAAAAGTATTTGCAAAGCATAGATAGGATTAAGAGTTCATACCCAGAATATAGATAGAACATTCAAAAACACACAATGAACACACATACAACTAAAAATGAGTCCAACACTTTGAAAAGACACTTCATCAAAAAACATACGTTGAATTTCAAATAAACACATGAAAAGATACTCCACATCATTAGTGACTAAAGCAAATTTAAACTACAGTGACATACCGTTACACATCTAACTTTAAAACACTGACTATACGAAGTGTTGGTTAGGATATAAAGGAAATAGAGCTTCTTTACCAGCTGGTAGAAATGTGAAGTACTATAACCACTATGAAAACAGTTTGGCAGATTCTTAAAATGTTAAGCATACAACTACCAGATTATCTTGCCATGTTACTCCTAAGTATTCTCCCAAGAAGAAAGTGATGTCTACATAAAAACTTGTGCACAAATATTCATGGAAACTTTATTTGAAATAGTCAAACGATGAACACAACAAAAATGTCATCAGCAGGTGAATGGATAAACAAATTGTGGCATATTCATACAATGGACTGCTACTCAATGAGAAATCAACTATTTACATACTTCACATAGATGGATCACAAAAATTATTATGCTACCAAAGTTAGATGAGAAAGAAAAGTACAAACTTTTTTATTCCATATTTATAAAATTCCGCAAGGTACAAACTAAACCAGAGTGACAGGAGACTGATCACTGGTTGCCCAGGGAAGGGAAAGAAGAAGGTTGGGAGGGAGGAATTACAATAAAATATTAGAAAGCTCTAGAGAGTGAGGTAGAAGTGTATTATCTTGATGGTGATGATAGTTTCACAGCTGTATGCTTTTGTGAAAACTTATCACATTGTAAGATTTAAATATGTATATTTATTATATGCCAATTATACTGCAATAAAATGATGAGGAAATGAGGACTACAAGATAAATTTAAACAAGAGGTCAAGAGCCAGTTCAAGCAGGCCTATAAGAGTTTTTAAGGATTTTAAAAATTTTAAGTCAAAAGGGAAATCACTAAAATCTTGACTCATTGCAAGCTCCGCCTCCAGAGTTCACGAAATTCTCCTGCCTCAGCCTCCGGAGTAGCTGGGACTACAGGTGCCCGCCACCACGCCGGCTAATTTTTTGCGTGTTTTTAGTAGAAATGGATTTTCACCGTGTTAGCCAAGATGGTCTCGATCTCCTGACCTTTTGATCCGCCCACCTCGGCCTCCCAAATGCTGGGTTTACAAGAGTGAGCCACCGCGTCCGGCCTTTTCTTTCTTTCTTTTTTTTTTTTTTTTTTTGAGAGGGAGTCTGGCTCTGTTCAGGCTGGAGTGCAGTGGCATAATCTCACCTCAATGCAATCTCCACCTCCCGGGTTCAAGTGATTCTCCTGCCTCAGCCTCCCAAGTAGCTGTACTATAGGCACGTGCCACCACACCAGGCTAATTTTTGTACTTTTAGTAGAGATGGGGTTTCACCATGTTGGCCAGGATGGTCTCCATCTCCTGACCTCATGATTCACCCACCTTGGCCTCCCAAAGTGCTGGGATTATGGGCGTGAGCCACTGCGACTGGCCTCAACAGCCCTATTTCTTAATAGCAATGCTTTACTCCTCTGTACTGTATGAGATGCTGCCTTGAGAATATGTGAATAAGTGATTTTTTTTTTCCTCTATTAAGAATGTCTGTTACTGGTGTATAAAAATGCTTGTGATTTTTCCACATTGATTTTGTATCCTGACACTTTGCTGAAGTTGCTTATCAGCCTAAGGAGATTTGGGGCTGAGACAACTGGGGTTTTCTAAATATACAATCATGTCATCTGCAAACAGGGACAATTTGACTTCTTCTTTCCCTAACTGAATACCCTTTATTTATTTCTCT
>NW_012114710.1:9416643-9416993 GCF_000951035.1 Colobus angolensis palliatus | reverse complement strand
TCATACAGCCAACAGACACATGAAAAAATGCTCATCATCACTGGCCATCAGAGAAATGCAATCAAAACCACAATGAGATACCATCTCACACCAGTTGGAATGGCAATCATCAAAAAATCAGGAAACAAAGGCTGGGCGCGGTGGCTCAAGCCTGTAATCCCAGCACTTTGGGAGGCCAAGACAGGTGGATCACGAGGTCAGGAGATCGAGACCATCCTGGCTAACACCGTGAAACCCCGTCTCTACTAAAAAATACAAAATACTAGCCGGGCGAGGTGGCGGGTGCCTGTAGTCCCAGCTACTCGGGAGGCTGAGGCAGGAGAATGGTGTAAACCTGGGAGGCGGAGCTT
>NW_012114710.1:9407619-9411273 GCF_000951035.1 Colobus angolensis palliatus | reverse complement strand
TGGAGAAATAGGAACACTTTTACACTGTTGGTGGGACTGTAAACTAGTTCAACCATTGTGGAAAACAGTGTGGCGATTCCTCAAGGATCCAGAACTAGAAATACCACTTGACCCAACCATTCCATTACTGGGGATATATCCAAAGGATTGTAAGTCATGCTGCTATAAAGACACATGCACACATATGTGTATTGCGGCACTATTCACAATAGCAAAGACTTGGAATCAACCCAAATGTCCATCAGTGACAGACTGGATTAAGAAAATGTGGTGCATATACGCCATGGAATACTATGCAGCCCTTAAAAATGGATGAGTTCGTGTCCTTTGCAGGGACACGGATGCAGCTGGAAACCATCATTCTCAGCAAACTATCGTAAGAGCAGAAAACCAAACACTGCATGTTCTCACTCATAGGTGGGAATTGAACAATGAGAACACCTGGACACAGGAAGGGGAACATCACACACCGGGGCCTATTGTGGGGAGTGGGGAGGGGAGAGGGATAGCATTAGGAGATATACCTAATGTAAATAATGAGTTAATGGGTGCAGCACACCAACATGGCACATGCATACATATGTAACAAACCTGCAGGTTGTGCACATGTACCCTAGAACTTAAAGTATAATTGAAAAAAAAATGTTAAAGGTGTAAATACCATAGTTTACCTATTGTTAAATTGGACTTTATCATGGATAAAAATAGTGAATCATATCATTATTCCATGGATGACTACTTCTGACAAACCAATTTAAATAAAATAGTGATCTTGTAAAAAAAAAAAAAAGAATGTATGACAAGTTTAAATTAGCAATAAGCCTAAGCCAGAAGGAAAAATATACTGGAATGCAGTAACTATGAACTATCATCAACAGCTGTGCTAAAGTAGAATTTGTGTAATTAATGATAACCTAAACAGAGTATTAAAGGTTCTTGTACTGTTTTGAAGTATTAATGTAAATCAAATATATAAAGCCAAGGTCTTGATTCTCACCAATACAACAGTTTTCCATATTCTCTTTCCTGCCAATTTACTCAGAATAGCCTGTTTTCACCAAGAACAGAGGTAAAAAGGACACATCTCCTAATGAAATCCATTTGTAACAAGAAACAATCTTTACTTAAGAAGGAAGTAAAAAGTTCAATAAAGTAATTAGGAAGCTAAAAATGCTCTTTAAATTACACCTTTTGAAGCCTTCACTTGATGTGTTTTGCATCCAAAGTTGGTCGTTTATATCCTAGGCATGTGGAATTGATTTTTATCCTCAGGATACACATGCAAGGTTCTACTTACTCAAAAGATCCAGGAATTTGCAGGATTTGACTGACAAAATAAAAGCTAAAATGTTAATCCCATTGCTGACCTTTGTACTGCTGAAAAAATTTGCCTTTCCTGGCATTTTAAGCTAGATAATGTGATTTAATAATAACGTGTGCAAGAAAATAGGTTCGTGTGACAACTAGCAAACAGGACTCTACCAAGTGTAGATAAAATCTTAATTCTCAAGTTAAAACAGAAAAGGGTCCACTATATTTTTTAATGATATCTCAGAGATGCCCTTTTGGGGTGGGGAGTGTCATTACACTATGTTTAAAATAAATAAATAACTTTTTAAAAATTTTGTGTTAAAATGTGTTCCATTGGGTAACTTTTATCACTGTTTTAACCTTATTAAAATCCTCATAAAAACTAATTTTGAGGAATGCTCACTCTCCAAAATGTTACCACAAATTATGTTGATAATACAAGGCTGTTTATTTATACCACAATTAGGAAGAACACTACCTTAGCACAGTGTGATAACATCTCAGTGGGGAAAAGTCAAAATTGGGGTATTTATTAAAGATGTGAATTCTTGTTTAACATACATTATTGTAGTGGGAATAGGACTGATCACAGTTCTCTTTTCATATATTTGTTAAATACTGTGGTAGCATCAACTTTCAATTCAATTTATATTTCAGTGTTTTAAATTTCCCTTTTTGGGGGTGAGATAAGGATTTATTCTCCAATAATTTTTGAATACCTTACCACACTTAGCATAACAGCCTTGTTCACAGTATATAATCAATAAAGACATGTTTTAAATTACATATGAATTAAAAATAAAAGATTTTTATTTTCCTTTTTTATTAATTTAAAATGTCACCATCAAAAAATGTTATCCTTAATAATGTCTAAAATAACTTTGATGCATGTTGAATTTCTCTTCAGACTTCATCAACTGGATTGAAACATTAATCTTGACTTAATCATTGTGTTTATAATCTCTATTAAATCTAGTCGGAACAATTCAACAATGGCCTACATAACAAATCATAAAGCTCCTCTATCCAAAACCTTTGAAACCAGCATAATGAGATGTTCTTCAATCAATATAGTGATATGTTACTTGATGGAACTAACCAAATGCTTAATATTAAAATATTGATATGTTATTAAGCAGTTATAAGTGATATCTAAAATCAAAGGAAACACTTATAAAAGCAAAGGAGAATTTCCTTTTATGAAAATTTCCACGAGACTAATTTAGTTACACTGAAAGTCTAAGCTCACATTTTAATCTTTGCTCCCTTGGTACCAGACTTCAGGAACAAGAGTTCTTATTTATTGAACCCATAGAAGGAATAGGAGCCATTTGTGAATACCTGATATTATTATACATTCTGGGTAACTCTTACACATCAAGTTCTTTCTATATTTAAGATTACAAATAGGTAACAATTGCTTTCCTTTTTTCTTTTTTTTTTGTTTGTTTGTTTTGTTTTCTGAGATGGAGTCTCACTCTGTCGCCCAGGCTGGAGTGCAGTGGCACAATCTTGGCTCACTGCAACTTCCACCTCCCGGGTTCAAGCAATTCTCCTGTCTCAGCCTCCTGAGTAGCTGGGACTACAGGCATGCACCACCATGCCTGGCTAATTTTTTTTGTATCTTTAGTAGAGACGGGGTTTCACTATGTTGGTCAGGATGGTCTCAAACTCCTGACCTCAAATGATCCGCCCACCTCGCCCTCCCAAAGTACTGGGATTACAGCATGAGCCATTGCGCCTGGCCTAACAATTGCTTTTCAAAATGGCTTTCCACATAGGATTCTTTTTCATCCTTTCTTTTTAAGACTATGAGGAGTTTCACAGAGGAAGTGGATTATCAAAGATGCTGCATGTTTATCTCCGTTCTTCTGTTTTCAGAAGAATTTGTCTAGGCTTTCATGATGGTAATGGGGAATCAGTAGGCATAGGTTCTAATTTTTCTTAGCTGCCACTTCTTGATTTTTTTTTAACTATTTTAAGCTTCTGTTTATTCTCCCAAAAGGGAAGATATCAGACAAGATCTGAGTTTTCCAAACTGTATCCAGCATGGTATATGTAACAAATAATATTTCCTTCCTTAGTATAATTGCTTGAATATAATTTATACAAGTTTTTTTTAAATTCCTGAAATGCTGTCATTGCATTTTTTTCTTTTCTATTCAAAGACAGCATAATGAGTGATAATATCACTATTTCAAAGATAACTTTGAATTTACCCTAGTACATAAGAAAGTAAATTGTTCCAGAAGTACTAATTTATTGTGACAACCAGTATTACTGTCCATGACACATGAGGATGTCATATCATGGTTAAGAATCAAAGGCTTGGCTGGGTGCGGT
>NW_012114710.1:9376356-9407327 GCF_000951035.1 Colobus angolensis palliatus | reverse complement strand
TCTCAAAAAAAAAAAAAAAAAGAATCGAAGGCTTCAATTATTTCTTAACAATTATTTCTAATGCCTATGAAATCCATAGGGCCTGTGGATTTATATATTAAAACGTATATAACATAACATGTCAAACGCAATATATGACTCACAGAAACACTCTAAGTAGCATGCAAAGATGTGGGTCCTGTAGTTAGCAGGGCACATGACAAGTTATTGAGAGGTAAGGCAAAAGAGATTTACAACAGCAAGCTGATTTTGCTATACCTTCCTGCAGCATCACAAAACTACTTTGGCTTCAAATGATAACGGTCTTCTATCGCAGGAGGTTTTACTATTGCTGCAGCTAATTTGCACTTGAGTCCATTATTAGCATCTTAGCCTTCCTGCATTACTAAGAACTGTGCAGGGCCATTATGACCTGGGGTGACATTTCCTACAATCATGGCTTCTGTATTCTAAGAGTTTATACTTTGAACTAGTCCACTCCAGCACAGACAAATAAGGAAAGAACACATATTAGCATATGACTAAAAAAAACTAAAAATTCATTTTTGCATCAAAAATACATTTTTCAAAAAGTGTGATTGCAGTGAAGTGTAAATAACTAATATTTTAAATATAATAGGTAGGCAGAACAAATAAATGTTATCTGAATAAATAGATATAATATAAATCACTAGGGAAACTGTGACTATAATATCAACAACGTCAAGAGAACTTTTTGTGTTCAGCTATATTATCTAAGAAGAATTTCAAAGAAAGTCTACTCTTTTCTGACCGGGCGTAGTGGCTCACGCCTGTAATCCTAGAAACTCTGGGAGACCGAGGTGGGTGGATCACTTGAGGTCAGGAGTTCGAGACCAGCCTGGCCAACATGGTAAAATCCCATCTCCACTAAAAATACCAAAATTAGCCAGGGATGGTGGCGGGTGCCTGTAATGCCAGCTACTTGGGTGGCTTAAGCAGGACAATCACTTGAACCAGGGAGACAGAGGTTGCAGTGAGCCGACATTGCGCCACTGCACTCCAGCCTGGTGACAGAGCAAGACTCTCTGTCTTAAAAATAAAAAAGGAAAGAAAAGAAGAAAGCAAGCCTACTCATTTCTTTTTTCAATGGCTTCCCTCTCCATTATAGGATTAAGAGCCAGTGTTGGCAATTTTCTTTTCAACTTGACCTATCCCAGAGACTCTATTGCCTAAGGAGGCTGGAGAAAAGAAAAAAGAGGTAACATGAAAGGATTAAAGGACGTACAGAAAATTATTTCTTTTCCTTTTTATTTATTTATTATTTATTTATTTATTTATTTTGAGACACAGTTTCATTGCGTCACCCAGGCTGGAGCACAGTGGCGTTAGCTCACTGCATCCTCTACCTCACAGGCTCAGGTGATCCTCCCACCTTAATCTCCCAAGTAGCTAGGACTACAGGGGCACACCACCTTGCTCAGCTAATGCTTTTGATGTTTCCCAGGCTGGTCTGGAGAAGCTGGGCTCAATCAATCCACCTGCCTGGACCTTCCAAAGAGCTGGTATTACAGGAATGAGGCACTGTTCCTAGTAGAAAATTCTTGTTTAGAATGATTGCTGTTCCGTGTGAGGAATTTGCCAGTCAATGTGAAGAAGAGCATCAAGTTGTTAGGACTGAGTGTTGTTCAAAAGCATGAAGACTGTACTCCAAGAGCAATCAGAGAAGATTTTACCTGAAGGTAATATAATCGAGTGGAGGGACAGCATAAAAATTTATTAGTTGATCAAATAGCTAAAACCACATGCTAGTACAACTAAATAAAAACTTATATAGGCCTTAAAGATGATAGTAAAGCTTGTGATGAGGCTCATCATTATAAAGTGCCTAAGGTTGTCATTCTTCCTGAGAGGAGAACCATATAGTTTCCTTTTATTATGTCATATTTTTGTAACCCTGAGAATGGCCATAAAATGACCTTACTAGATTTCAGAGTTCTTCCATGAAACAGTGTACACACCCTACCAAGGCTAATTTCTCCATAATATAACTGATGGGAAGTGAGTTGGTGGGAATAAGAGCTTCCCAGGCTTTAATCTGTTCCTGATTTTTAACAATTCTTTTGAGGGAAAAGCAGCACATCATTTTAGAATGGATAAAAAATGGAACAGATTATGGAAACAGTCTAATAATAACTTGCACCATTTGGAATCATTAGCTAACTTACACTGCTTTCTATTAAGAGAAGGCAATATAATTTTTATCCCCATTTTAACAAAGAGAGAAATATTCTTCAGAAGGCCAGCAGCAACTCAAAGAACATCACATCATACTTGATTTATTACTGAAAATCATGGGAACAAGTCTAGTTTCTGGTCTACATGAAAATACTACTTCAACTTAAAAATCAGTTGCTATTTGGTATGCTTGTTTTTCTGCAGATACTGATATTTCATTCATTTCTACAACATTGTTTTCTTCTACTTTAAGACATTTTGGCAAATACATTCATATTTTAATAATATAATGTTTACTGACCTTTTAAAATTAGAAATTAGTGTGTGCACATTTTTTTAAAACTCTAGAAAACAAAAAAATATGAAAACTTTTTAAAAAAATAAATAGAATCCTATCTCTTACCACCAAGTGACAAATACTGTAATGAGTTAATTTTAAATATCAATTTGGCTAGTCTACGGGTGCCCAGTTGTTTGGTTACCAACATTTCTTAGATGTTGCTGGAAGGTATTTTATATTTATAATCACTAGACTTTAATAAGGCAGATTACCCTGCATAATATGGATGGGCCTTATCCAATCAGTTGAAGACCTTAATAGGAAAAACTATTTTTTCACAGGAGGAACTTGGCCTCAAGACTATAACATAGAAATTCTGCCTGTTTTCAGCCTGCTGGCCTGACCTATAAAATTCAAACTCAAGACTGACTGCAAGTTTAAATTTTGCCTGAGTTTTCAGCTTGCTGTTTTATCCTATGGAGCTCAGATTTGCCAGCCCCCAAAATCATATAAGCCAATTCTTTAGAATATCATACATTACTCTCTCTATATACATATATAAAAATATATATGAATAAATTAGCATTATATGTATGTATAGATAATTTAGATGATGCATATGTTTGTATATATGTATAATATGTATGTATATGTGTATATATATATATAGATATATATGTGTGTATGTGTATACTGCTATTTGCTGCTGGCAAGTCACAACTAAGTCCCTCTCTGGTCATTGTAGTAAGCCAAAAGGTATTAACATGCAGTGCCCAAGTTTACTCCAGGCATCTTGTTCCCAATGATGAGTTAAAGTGAGGGTAATGCCACAAGCCAAAGAATGCAAGAAACCACCAGAAGCTGAAAGAGTCAAGGAAGAATCCTCTTCTAGAGCCTTCAGATGGAGTGTGACCCAGCTGACATGTGATTTCAGATGTCCAGCCTCCAGAATTGTGATAGAATAAATTTCTGTTGCTTTAAGCCAATACCTTGTTATCATAGCCTTAAGAAACTAGTATCGGCCGGGCGCGGTGGCTCAAGCCTGTAATCCCAGCACTTTGGGATTAGAGGCAGGCGGATCACGAGGTCAGGAGATCGAGACCATCCTGGCTAACATGGTGAAACCCCGTCTCTACTAAAAAATACAAAAAAACTAGCCGGGCGAGGTGGCGGGCGCCTGTAGTCCCAGCTACTCGGGAGGCTGAGGCAGGAGAATGGCGTAAACCCGGGAGGCGGAGCTTGCAGTGAGCTGAGATCCGGCCACTGCACTCCAGCCCGGGCGACAGAGCAAGACTCCGTTTAAAAAAAAAAAAAAAAAAAGAAACTAGTATCACTCCCCAAGAAAAATCTTGCATGTAACTCTATCTGAGTCTCATGCTGAGACACAGGACCCAAAACAGTGGATGCCAGGAGTCATCCTAGAAAATAAAAACAATAACATCCCGAAACATGCCATAACTGTAAAACTGTTACATTTTCACCCATGGTGAATGAGAATGGGATACACTCAAGACAGATGATGAGCAAAAAAAACAAAAAACATAATATTTTTAAAAGTTTACAAATTTGTGTTAGGCTGCATTCAAAGCCATCCTGGGTCACACGCAGCCCACAGGTCACAGGTTGGACAAGCTTGGCCTACAACCTGTCTAATGTTTAATAGCTTAGGGGAACATTCTATCAAATAAACTGACGGCAAGACACATCAATGGAATGACCTTTAAGACTGGCTTAGAGATACAACACTGCAAGAATAAAGAATCATCTTCCAGAATGCAATATACATCCTAAATCAATAAATATCATATGGTATGTATGTGTCAATAAATATCATATAGTTTTCTACCCAATAGGTATAATATCTAGGCCCAGGAACCAAAGGGTGGCAGTAGGAGACACTCAGCTTACCATCACTCCCTGTGACTCATTTGGAGAATTCGTGATTCTTATCCTTGCAAACTTAATTCTGTGGGGAATCATGATTTAGTGATTATGATTATCCAAAAGAAAATACACCTGCAATGGGGCACAGCCATTTTCCCATTCAATGTTAAGGTCTAGCACTGCTCTGTCACTTCAGGCTTCTCATGCCAAGAGACAGTTTATTACTGGCTGCAGAGCCAACGATGTACATCTCATCTCAACATGTAGCATCACATTAATAGCTTGAAATTGTCCAAAGTGGGAATACTTACACCATGAAAACTGCAAATACTACCAATCAGGGCTCCCTGCCCATATGCCCAGAGTTGGCTATTAAACATTGACCAACACACCAATGAGAGCAGGCAAGGAAATGAGTCTCCATCATGCAGGAGTAATTGACCTTAAAATCAGGAAGAGAAGGTATTTCACTGGCAATAGCAGTGGTATCTCTTTGAACTCAAAGAACCTTGACCTAGTCTGAGGGTCTTGAAAATCTCCTGATTATTTCCATGTGTCAGAGAACTAGTTATTACTCCCACACTTAGCTAAGGAAAATCTCTAGGTACATTCACCACAAAGTTTCTCCACCTTTTGGCCCCCAATAGTGGAAAGATTATTTTTTCTCTTTATTTTCCTGAAACCACCATTGTCTCCACAACAGGAAGGACAGTGGGAAGGCCATTTCCTCTAGGGAAAACTCCCTCCCTCACTCACAGTATGTGGTCATTTAGAGAGGGATTGTTTTGGGGTTTTTTTTGGGTTTTGTTTTTTTCCTTGGTTTGTTTTTTTGGTATGGACACGGTGATTCCAATAGTTTTCAAATCAGTGAAATCAGTGTTGTTCTGTATAAATAAAAGCATGTGGGGAAAAGCAGCTCTACAGTCTAAATCTTTAGGAGAATGTTTTCTCTAATCCCTCAAAAAAAATGTTTGACTGAAGATAAACCCAATTTATATAACATTTTGCATCTTACTCCATAGTATCTATATTCAAAATCATCATTCTTAAATTAGGTAGGTAGCTTTCTTGTAACTATCTTGATAATGTTTTCTGAAACAAAGGATGGCTATTTCAGTTGATCTTCAGACTCAATTTGGCCATAATTACCAGTTCACTTGCTTAAAAAAAAAAGTCCCTCTTTCACTACACATACATACTTCAGTTTTTTCTCTCTAAAATGCATTTTTTTTTCATGTGAAGACATCTTAGGGCATATCACAATATTACATTTAACATATTAGTTCTTTCTTTCCCCTCAAACTCTTATAATATTGATAAATTGCCAATGATTATATGTCAGAATGGCATATATGAAATGTATATTTTCCTGTCTAAATGTATTCTTCTATATAGTTTATGTATCAAATTACATGTTGTATATAGGAAAATAGTAGAAAATAAACAAATATCTCTGTATGTCTATTAATTTGTGGCAAATTCCTAGAAATGAAATTACTTTAATTTTAAAATTATGCAAAGTTCTAAAATTTTGCTATCTCTTGCTAAGTCAACCTCTAGGAGTATTTAAATTTTACTTCCCTCACAACTGCGTAGGGGGCACTTTTTCCCTTTCCCATTTACAAGCAAATTCTACCTTAAAAAAAAAAAAAAAAAAAAAGAAGTGTGGTGGCAGTCATTCTGGCTCTTACAACTTAGGTTCGTATAACTGCATAAGCACTTAGGAACCATGCATATTAGCACCTTCCTGGTCCCATGAAATTATCCAACTTTAGTGGTTAGGAGAGTCCTATGTGTGTATTATGGATAGAATTGTGTCCCCAACAGATTTATATATTGAAGCCCCCAATGTGACTGTATTTGGAAACAGCCTTTAAAGAGTTAATTAAGATTAAATGAGGTCTTAAGGGTGGGGTCCAAATTCAATAGGACTGGTATCCTTATATAAAGGGGAAGAGACACCAGGATTGGACACACACAGAAAAGCCACATGAGCACACAGCAAGAAGGGAGTTGTCTGTAAGACAATGAGATAGGTCTCAGGAGAAACCAAACTTGCTGACAACTCGATCTTGGATTTTCAGGCTCCAAAACTGTGAAAAAATAAATGTCTATTGCTTAAGCCACCAAGTCTGTGGTATTTTGCTATGGAACCTCTATAAGACTAATATAGTGCCTGATTATGTGGACAGGATTTCAGCCATGGCAAAAAGCGCTTGGAGAGAGCCTGACCTGCTTGTTTGCCGAGTAAAGCCTAAGGAAGCACCTTTTGAACACAGTGTTTTTGTACATGGAGTATCACATGTCAAGGCTTCCACGACAGGAATGTCTACCCAGAAGGCCCACTCCAGTGCAATGTGTGGTCCAGTTTGAAAGATATTGTGTACATGAGAGAGGCTTCTGGTTCAGAGCAAACCTTTACCAACACTGGAAGCTACATAGTGGGGAGAAGCCCTTAATAATTAAAGAGGGCAGGGACTGAGTTTTGAAGAACTGCAGAGTCCACCTGTCACAAAAGCCCTTCAGATATAGGAAGGGTAAGGAGGATTTTCTGACCAGCTCAGGTCTTCTCAAGCATCAGGTCACTCACAGTGGGGAAGGGGTACAACACAGGAGCACCAGGTGGGAGGAGGCCTTTCACATTGGACAAAGGTACTACAGAAGTATTGAGCATCGGAAAGCCTTTAATCACAATAAATACTTGTTAAGCACCAGAGAATATATACTGAATAAAATCCTTATGAAAACAGCAAATGTAGAAAAGTACTTAATCATAAATACAACTTCATCATACAGGTGAGAGTTCACACTGGAGAAACCCCTTATACACAAAACAACTGTGGGAATTTCCTTAGCCAGTGCTTCAACTCCACTCAACACAAAACAGTTCATATTAGAGAAAGGCCTTTTAAGCGTAGCAAATGGGAGACATCAGTTATCTACAAACCCACACCTACTAAACACTGGAGAGTTCACACTGAAGAATTCGAAAGGGCATTTACAATGCAGCAAATTTGGAATTTTAAGATCAAACTATCCATAATGAAGAAAAGCTTAACTAATGAAGTGAATGTGGGGAATTCTCTAACCATATCTCTAAGCCTCCTTCAACACCAGAGAATGCAGCAAGGTCGTATGAGTAAAGCAGATGTTGGAAATGATTTAGTAAAAAGTCTAACCTCATCTGACACCAAAAAGTTCACTACAGAGAAAAGCCTTACGTGGGAAAAGCTTCAACCAAATGTCTGCTCTGATTCAGCAGCAGAAAATTCACAATCCAGATAGGCATTATAAATAAAATGAATTTGGGGAAAGCCTTCAGTCAAAGACTTAACTTTATTTGGAACCAGAAAGTTCACACTGAAGAAAGACTTCAGAAACGCAAGGAATGAAATAAAACCTGAAGAGAGACACTCTGCAAGTAGTCTTTACAACTGAATCTCATTCATCCAAATATGCACACTGGGGAGATTCCTATGAGTGTTGGATATATTGAATACTTTCTGGAGCTAAGTAGCATGTCCTCACCTGAGGACTTTACCAGAGTTATGTAGCCACTACTACCTGTGACAAACTCAATTTCAATTCTACCAGCTGGCAGGTGTCCGTGGTATGCATCAGCAGATTTCTGTGATGTCTCTCCAATTCCTGTAAGAAATTTTGAGTAGCCTAAGTCCATTAGGGGTTCCAGTTTCTGGAATGATTGTTTTACTGATAGATAAGACCCATCTGTTTTAATTTCTTCTTAGTCATCCCATTGGTGAGGGAGGAATTCTAACTCTAGGGTTATGGAGATGGCTGGACCCTGGACAGATGAGATTGGTAGCAATTTATTAGTCACATATACTCACAGCTTGAGGGAGGACATTGCACATTGCACAGGGTCACACAGGTTTGCATTTGAGAACAAAGCGAACAATCAAGGAGATAGGCTTTGTAGTTGTAAGGTGACTCCTTGTTTGCCGTGGGAGAATGGGATTGGCTTATTTGAATAATTCCATGGGCCCGCAGCAACACCAAGGTAAACCTGCTTATCAGAAACAAGCAGGCACTGCGCCTAGTCCCCTTAATAGAAACGGTTAATAGGCTAGGACACTTATCTGTGGGAGCAGAGTGGGAAGGAAAAATACTCATTAGGCCACCAGATTTCCTCTTGATTCCACCAGATTTCAAGGCATTGCATAACAATAGGCCGTAATGGCTCACACCTATAATCCCAACATTTTGGGAGGCCTATGCAGGTGGATCTTTTGAGGTCAGGAGTTCAAGATCAGCCTGGTCAACATGGTGAAACCCTGTCTCTACTAAAAAATACAAAAATTAGGCAGGGCGCGGTGGCTCCCACCTGTAATCCCAGCACTTTGGGAGGTCGAGGCAGATGGATCACCTGAGGTCAAGAGTTTGAGACCAGCCTGGCCAACATGGTGAAACCCCATCTCTAATAAAAATTAAAAAATTAGCCAGGTATAATGGTGCCTGTCTATAATCCCAGCTACTCAGGAGGCTGAGGCAGGAGCATCACTTGAATCAGCAGGCGGAGGTTGCAGTGAGCTGAAATCATGCCACTGCACTCCAGCCTGGGTGAGAGAGCAAGATACTGTCTCCAAAAAAAGTAATAATAATAGGCCCTAATGCCTTAACTTTAAGTCTTATATCATCATCATCATTAGCTAACAGGATCTGAACTTGATTCTGCCTGCAGCCTGAAGGGAAGGTTTATCTTCTTCATGGACATTGTCAGTCTTAGTGATGCTTATTGATGGATTTTTCAAGTCCATCATGCTTATTGATGGATTTTTCAATGTCATCCAACCCAAGAACAACTTGTTCCACACTGTTTTGGTTTCTGTGATCATAACTTATTTTTTAAAATAATTAATAGACCATTTTAGAGAAGTGTTAACATGAAATTGAAGAGAGAGTACAGACAATATAAAAACTGAGCATATACCACTTCTCTACTCTGCAAATTACCCTATTATTAACATCTTGCGTTAGTGTAGCACATTTGTTACAACTGATGAACCAATATTGATCATTATAATTAAGTGAAGCCTATAACTTACATTAGGGTTCATTCTTTGTGTTGTACAGTTCTGAGCTTTGACACTGCATAATGTCATCCATCCATCATTACAGTATCTATCATGCAGAATACTTTCACTACCCTAAAAATGCCTGCACTGCATCTATTGACCTCTTTCCCCTCCTGCTGAACTCTGGGAAACCACTGATATTTTTAACCATCTCTAGTTTTGTCTTTTCCAGACTGCCATATAGTTGGAATTATACATATATAGCATTTGAGATTGGCTTCTTCATAAGTACTTATGATTCCTCCATGTCTTTTTGCAGCTTAATAGCTCATTTATTTTTATTGCTAAGTAATATTCCATCATATAAGTAGTACACTAGTTTGTTTATCCATCACTTTTTGAGGAATATCTTGTTTGTTTCTGGTTTTTGGCAATTATAAATAAAGCCGCTATAAACAAACAAATTGTACTAGAACAATGAATGAAAACAATACATAATCATTGCTTGATTTGCATTTATTTTACATGCAAGGGAGGGTAAACAGTTTCGCAAATTATGTGGTCATTACGTTTTCTTTTGTCAACTGCCCATAGCTGCTTTTGGACTTTTTTAAAAAATTACATCTGCAGCTAGTTATATTCAATGCTTACAATGTAAAAGGGACAATGTACACATCCTTTAAACCAGTATCTACTTTATGATTTAATTTTATTATCTAAGACATTTACAAAGAAGAAATGGTAACAAGTACAGCTTACACAATTTCTCCTGTCACACATCAAGTACCAAAAACCAATTAAACTGATTTCAAAAATCTATGCACCTAACCACTCTTTTGTATCTTCTCTATTGACCTATTCCTCTATCAATATGTAATTATTACATTAACCTCATCTATGTCCTGATATCACCTCCCACCTAGTGAATTGGACGTTTTAATAGTTGCCTAAAACTCAGCATTATTCCCTTCACCTAAAATTTTTTCACCTCAAATCCTCCCCATTTTAGTAAATGACATCACCATCCACCAGTCCTAAAGTTAACAAAAAAGCTGCAATCTTTATGCTGTCTTTCACTTTCTAGATTACTCTCATCAGCAAGTCTTACTAATACTGCCTTCGAATGATCTTCCAATGCAATCATTCCTGATTTTTCTGATTATTTCTACTTCTCATATTCAGGTCCAGGCCATCATCATTCCCTTGCCTGACCAACTGCCAAGTGTCCTGTTTTCGTATTTTCATTTTTGAGGTATTATATAAAGTGTGAAGTGTATAGACATACAAAATATGTATGTATCAAGGATCAAGAAAAAGAAAACTGCATTTCTAAAGTTTCCCCATGTTACTTCCCAAACAATATCCTAAAAAGGGAAAACAAAACAAACAATATCCTTTCTTCCTTCCACAGAGATACCTACTATTCAAACTGTAATCACCACAGATAAGTTTTTACTGCTTTTGAACATGAGGTCTGAATCAGCTTGTACTCATTCCTATCTACATTAACAATCAACATGTTGGGATTAATCCCCAGTCTCATAGAGCAATTGTGCCTTATTTTATATTATGCTTTATCCAATTGTATGATTACAGCACAATTTATCAATTTTAGCATAGTGTAAAGTCAGATCATTTCTAGGCTTTGGCTATTAAGAAGGAGCCACTAACTTTATTACACGTTTTTTTGTTTTGCTTTTTTTTTTTTCTAGCTTATTGTTTGGTAGAAAAACAGGCTCTTTAACACTTTGAATAAACATCTCACAAACTGCCGCTCCTAGATTACAAAGAGTCACAGTCAATTATCTTTGACACTTAGCCCTTGAATCTGACATTCAAGTCACAATAATAGAAATCGGAGCTTCTGTACCTGACATTCTGGAAGGTACCTCCACAAAAGCACGTTAACGACTGTTTAAAACTTCTATTATTTTAAAAGATCCACCTTTCCTTCCATTGCCTACGGAAAATAATACGAGAATCTCAGAGATCTGCTATTGAGTTTGAGAAGGCCAAGTTTAATGATTCCAAAATGTAGCCTTAAAAACTTCTGTAGAGACTCGGGTAAATGATCTCCCCTTCCTCTCCTCTCCCACTGGCCTCTTCAAGTACAGATGATGCATGTATTTCTGAAACTCAGGTAGAACTAGTCAAACAGTCTCACCAGTGCATTGTTATGCTTCTCTAAAGAGCTTCTGGTGAAAGGAGCAGTTTTAATTTATTTTAGTTTTTGCCAATCTTCAGTCCTTAGAAAAGTATTTTTTGTTAAAAAAAAGGGGGGGGGATGGGGAGGAATAACTATTCTAAGGTGTTCAACAAGAAAAAGGGAAACAGTTTCACGCTCTCTAAGCCCACAGTTTAACTGAAACAACTTTACAGAACTATCTTCATATAAAACAGCACCTTACCCCTGGCAGCCGGATGGATGGGATCTACAAACATCGAACATCTCTTAAAATGCGCTCATAGAAACGATAATACGATACTCTTTACTTCTTTAAGTCAAATCCACGTTCCTCCGGGCTGCACCCTGAAGAACTAACCGTAGGAGAAACAATAAAGGTCCTCCCGTACAGCCATGAGCAGCCCTGGTGCTCCTCGGAAACCCCCGAGGCGAGAAGAGAAGGCCACACTGGGAATGTCATCCTCCGAGGCGGGGTATGGGGAGGGTATGGTTGTGAGCAAGTGACCATGACGGAGGCTCCAGATTCTCGTGTAGCAGTCCTGGCCCACGGCCGCCAGGACTCCTTCTTCCTCGTTCACATGCAGGGGCAGGTAGGCGGAGTTATTCACATGACCTTCGTACTGTGTTACACATTTAGTGGCCCTCACGTCCCACAGCTTGATAGTTCCAGTCATGTCTGATGCCACCAGGCATTGCCCTTCTTGGAGGATTTGCAGAGAGGTCACTGCTGAATCATGGGATAGGCAAATGGCCTTCCACCCCCTGCCTTGATTTCCACAGCGCAGATCAATGCCAAAGATCTCCCCAGAGCGACAGCCATTAAACAGCAAAGGAGTCATGATTGCAAACTGCTGGGCCAAAACATCACTGCTAGTCCCAAATGACTGCTGGTGTCCCGTCACCACGTTGGTCAACAGGACCTGCTGAGACAAGCCTGTACTGAAGCAGTGATATGCGTGGATGTTCAGAGACCAGGCACAGGACCAGGCATCAGGGATCTGGAAACTGCAGAGCATGCCTGGCCGACGCATTCCTGGGTAGCTACCTATGAACAGCGACGCTGGGAGCAGCACGGCACAACTTGGAGTATCTGCGAGTCCCACGAAGCACAGCAGAAGGTGGGAATCCAAGTGATTCAGTGAGGCCCAGCACATAGAATTCACCTTCCGATTAGGGACGTACAGGCTTTTGTGCGGGTATACCCGGAGTTCTGGGGTCGTCAGGCCTCGCATAGTGATGATCCCGTACTTGGAGCCTCCAGCTTCGACTTGGTTCACTGTGAAGAGCTGGTCAGTGTTGGTATTCGCCAGTATGCGGTTAAATCGGTCGCTTGCCAAAGAGGAGGGATCCCAGCTATGAATCTGGACCTTTTTCCTCTGCATGCAGCTTACACGCAGCTCGCGAGCTAAACGGCAATAGTTGGCGAATCTGAGGAAACCTAGCTGGTTCTTTCGTAGCATGGAAGGTGCATTGACTCCCACTCTGACTATCTTTTTCTGCTTGTCCGCTTCCTCGAGCAGTCGCGGTCTTTGGCTCTCCATTTCGTTCGATGGACGTTCTCCTGCCTGAGGGGACGTTCTGTCCCGGGAGTAAGAGGAAGTACCGCTTCTTTACAAGCACGACCTGGCACGGAAGAACGTTCCGCTGCGTGTGCGCCTGCGCGTATGAGATCGACCCGGACGAGATTCTTCGTCGCCTTCGCCAAAATCCCAAATGCTCTAAGGTGCCCTGACATAACTCTCGTTAGAATCGCGTGATCTGAAACAAGGGTTCCGTTGCTTCTCTCAAGTTTTCTCCTACTCTGACAGCTGCTTTTATTCTTTTCTATTCCTGTTTAGAGAGTCTTTTCCGGGCCCTCTTACACATATCATAATAGCTGCATACATTTCTCTTATTTACTAATAAGTGAAATTCGGCCAGGCGCGGTGTAATTACAGCACTTTGGGAGGCCGAGGCAGGCCTATTACGAGGTCAGGAGTTCGAGACCAGCGTGGCCAATATTGAAACCCCGTCTCTACTAAAAATACAAAAATGAGCTGGGCATGGTGGATGGTGGTGGACGCCTGTAGTCCCAGCTATTCGGGAGGCTAACGCAGAAGAATTGCTTGAACGCGGGAGTTGAAGGTTGCAGTGAGCCAAGATAGCGCCACTATACTCCAGCCTGAGCAACAAAGGGAGACTTCGTATCATAAAAAAAAGAAAAAGTGAAATTGAAGGGTTATTAGGTAAACATATATTTAGCTTAAGTAGATATTGACAAACCAATTACAGTCTTGTCAAAAATGTATATACATCCTTGCCAATTCTTGTTTTTGTTGGTCAGTTTACATTTTAGAAATAGGGGTAGGAGTACATTAGATCCTGCGATTTTGATGTGCTCTTCCCACTGGAGTATGGGTTGAAAAGTTTTTCATATGCTTATTGGTTATTTGGGCATCCTCTTCTTTGAGCTTCCTGTTCAAGTATTGCATTCTGTAATTTTCATATATTTGGAATTTTTCAAGTTACCTTTCTGTTGTTCATAATTAGCTTAAATCAACTATGGTCAGAGAACATACATAAGTTAAAACCTTTGGAATTTCTTAAGGCTTTATTTATATTTCCATGTTCACTTGAAAAGAATGCATAGTCTTCAGTTATTTGGTGTAGAAAAACAAAGTCATAGATATGAATAGAGATATAAATATAGGCAGATATATAAACAGGGAAAGAGATATAGTTGGTTAATGCATTTTTCAAATTTGTTATAGTTATGCATATTTTGTTTCTCTTTTCTATCAGTTTCTCCATAAGACATTTCAAAGTCTGGTTAAGATTGAGGAGTTATGTATTTCTTCTATTTAATTTGTCAGTTTTTGCTTTGTATATTTTAAGTTGATGTTAGGTACACACAAATTTACAATTGTTTTTGTCTTCCTTTTGAATGATTGCCATTACTATTATAAAAATTTTTTTTAACTTTTATTTATTTATTTAGTTAGTTAGTTAAACATGGAGTCTTGCTCCGTCGCCCAGGCTGGAGTGCAGTGGCGTGATCTTGACTCAGTGCAAGCTCCACTTCCCAGGTTCACGCCATTCTCTTGCCTCAGCCTCCCTAGTAGCTTAGACTACACGCACCTGCCACCAGCCTGGTTAATTTTTTTTATTTTCAGTAGGGACAGAGTTTCACTGTGTTAGCCAGGATGGTCTTGATATCCTGACCTTGTGATCCACCCTCCTTGGCTTCCCAAAGTGCAGGATTACAGGCGTGAGCCACCGCACCCGGCCAACTTTGATTTAGTTCAGTTCAGTTTAGTTCAGTTTAGTTTACTTTGGTTTGGTTTGGTTTTTTGAGACGGAGTCTCGCTGTGTCGCTCAGGCTGGAGTGCAGTGGCGTGATCTTAGCTCACTGCAAGCTCCGCCTCCCAGGTTCAGGCCATTCTCCTGTCTCAGCCTCCCGAGTAGCTGGGACTACAGGCGCCTGCCACCATGCCCAGCCTAATTTTTTTGTAGTTTTAATAGAGATGGGGTTTCACCCTGTTAGCCAGAATGGTCTCAATCTCCTGATCTCATGATCCACCCGCTTCGGCCTCCCAAAATGCTGGGATTACAGAACCACCACGCTGGCCCAACTTTTATTTTGTTAAATATGTGTTCTCTGATATTAAAGTATCCTTATCCTTAAATCCTTCTTATCTAATATTTATATATGCAACCAAAATTTCTGGTTGATAGTGTTTGCTGTACCTTTTCTCACCTTTTACTTTCAACTTAAATTTGTTCTTTTATGTAAATGAGTTCATATAAACAATATATTGCTGGTAAGTTTTTATCCAATATAATAACTTTTGCCTTCGAATGCATCTAGGCAATTTAATTTTTTAAATAACCCCTTTAAAAATTCTCCAACAGTCTTAGATTTACAGAGAAATTACAAAGATAATATAGAGCCTTCCCACATACTCTGCACCCAGTTTCCATATTATTAACATTTTACACTAGAATGATAAATTCATTACACTAATAAACCAATATTGATACTTTATTATTAACTGAAGTCTATATTTTATTCACATTTCCTTAGTTTTTATCCAGTGACCTGTTGCTGTTCGAGGATCCCATCCATGATATAATATTAATCATGTTTCCTTATGCTTCTCTTGGCCATAACCTTTTCTTAGACTTTCCTTACTTTTTATATACATGACAGCTTTGAGGCATATTGGTCACATATCTTATAGATGTCTCTCAATAGAGAGTTGTCTGATGTTTTTCCCATACTAACACTGGGGTTTTATGTTTTTGGAGGAAGACAACAGAGGAAAATGCCATCCCATTAAGGGTGCAGACGTCTTGTGGACATGACTTATCATCATTGATGTTAACTTTGGTCACCTGAATATGGTAGTGTTTCTTGGGTTTCTCCACTGTATGCTATAAACATCTGTCCCTCTCTTTTCACACTGTACGCCTTGAAAGGAAGGAGCTTTGCACATCTATAACTTCAGGAGAAGGGATTTATGCTTTAGTTTCTTGAGGGCAGAACATACACATCAATTATTAGGAATTATTCTATAAGGGAGATTTTTATAGGTGTGTCTTTATTAATGTAGTCATTTATTTATATAGTATGGCCTCTTGAATATTTATTTTATACCTCATTTATTTATTTGCTAAAATTATTGCAGTTTTGGCCATTGAGAGCTCTTGTGGCTCCTGTGATTGATTGCCTATAGTTAACTGCACAGTTAACTGTACTCTAAAAGCTTGAGACCACTTGACACCAGAGCCCTTATCTTAGACTTAAATATGTGATAAAAATTATAATCTTTTTCTTACAGCTTTGATTTTGATATTCTGTGTATTGCATCATTCCAAAAACTAGACTTTGGGTGTGGAAATATTTGGAGAAGAAATGGAGATTTTTTTTAATGATAACAATTTATATTAATATCTGAGAACTACCATATATTCTTAGGAGTTGTAGAATCCCCAGGTAAGGTTATCAAGAAGTAGAAGTAAAAGCTTTAACCATTAAATATATTTTTTTATTGTAAATTTTTTATTTTTTTTATTTCAATAGTTTTGGGGGAACAGGTGGTGTTTGGTTACATGAATGAGTTCTTTAGTGGTGATTTCTGGAATTTTGGTGCACCCATCATCTGAGCAGTGTACACTGTCCCCAGTGTGTAGTCTTTTGTCCCTCATCACCTTTGATTTTGATTTACTATATATTTTGTCATTCCAAAAAATAGATTTTGGATGTGGAAATATTTGAAGAAGAAATGGAAATTTTTAAAAACCAAACAGACATACCCATATACCTTTTGGAATGGCCAAAAAAAAAAAAAAGAAAAAAAGAAAAAAAAGTGGTGATAATATGGAGTAACATAAATTCTCATTCATTGCTGGTAAGGATGTAAAATGGTACAGCCACCTTGGAAAGCAGTTTGGAAGTTTCTTAGAAAACTAAACATATTCTCACCATATGATCCAGCAATCATGCTCCTTCATATTTACCCAAAGGAAGTGAAAATTTATATTCACACAAAACCATCCACACGGATGTTTACAGCAACTTTATTCATAATTGCCAAAACTTAGAAGCAAACAAGATGTCCTTCAGAAGATGCAAGGATAAATAACAGTAGTACATCCAGGCAATGGAATATTATTCAGCACTAAAAATAAATGAGTTATGAAACCATGAAAAGACATGGAGAAAAGTTAAACAAATATTACCAAGTGAAAGAAGCCAGTCTGAAAAGGCTAAATACTCTAAGATTCCAACTATACAACATTCTGTAAATGGAGAAACTATGGAGGTAGTAAAAAGGTCAGTGATTGCTAGCAATTAGAGGGCATGTAGGAGAAGAGTATTTTTCTTATCTTGGTATAAAGCACAAATATAAAATGTTTATGGGGTATGAGGAGACTAACAATATTTTCTAAAGAATTATGGACAGCAGAGTCATTAATATTTGAACATATCATTGAGGAACATCAGAATCCCTTTATAATTTATTTCTATTTAATACTGAAACCAGAAAAGTGTAGATCTTTTAAAATCTAGATATTTACCTAATTATGGTGTTTATTTTTAATAAGATGTTCTATTAAAGGTGGTTTTAATTGTATTATCAGTCAGGCTGCAGGGGAAAAAAAAAAAAACCTGGAACCTCACTTACTTTCTGCCAAAACACTGTCTTCAATTTTATAAGCTAATAGTTTAGGAGGAGGGATGATAATCCTTATATGAAACAACACAGGCCATTCACTCATCCTTGGCAAGACAAGGCAGGCTTCATAATCCTAAAAACTCATTTGAATGTACTGAGTGAGCGTCAAATTGCTTTAAGCAGGTTGTCCTGTTATAACATAGATATATTAGCTTTCAGCTGTGTCCTTTATCCCAAGATACAGTGTGAACTGTCTTTGAAGAAATGTCCTTTTCTAATAAAACTTAAGTCCAAACTTACATTTCATTGTTCTCTTTCTCACATAATGTACTTTCTTTTAATATAATTCTAGCAGATGGATAGCATTGTATGTTATATTAATATCAATGAGTATGTTCATATAAACACATAAATAAAAATTTGTAAGCATACACCTAAAGTCCAAAAGAAGAAAGGTAATTCATAAAATAAGTATAAAATCCTGTGTGAGTGACTGCCTTCATTTAGCCAAAAACATAACATGAAGAGTTGAACATATCAAAAGGTTAGATTGAGATTATATTTTTTGGCAGCATTAAATATTAAATATATGCACCAAAATTTATACATTTTGGCTAAATAACCATTGAATGTTTTACTCGATCTAGAATTCTTTTTCTCATCTTGAGTATACTGAAATTGCTCTTACTGTCTATACTTGGTTTTGGTCAAAACGTGAATCACTGTGACATAGAAGAAAGATTATTATTTTTTTTTTTTTTTTAGATGGAGTCTCACTCTGTTGCCCAGGCTGAAGTTCAGTGGTGCCATCTCAGCTCACTGCAACCTCTGCCTCCTGGGTTCAAGCGATTCTCCTGCTGCAGTCTCCCGAGTAGCTGGGATTACAGGCGCCTGCCACCACACCCGGCTAATTTCTGTATTTTTAGTAGAGACAGGGTTTCATCATGTTGGCCACGCTGGTCTTGAACTCCTGACTTCAGGTGATCCTCCTGCCTTGGCCTCCCAAAGTGCTAGGATTACAGGCATGAGCCACTGCACCTAGCCAGAAGAAAGATTTAATTTTGAATAGACTCCATTTTGAATTCTATGTCTGTCATTTAGTATTGGTAAAACATAACACAAGTAAATTTCTATGTGCCTTGCTTGGTTTTCTCATCTTGAAAATTGGGATTATAATATCTCACTAAATTGTTAGCTAAAAAGATGAGCATAAATGTATGCAAAGCACTTAGCACTAGTCTCAGCACATTGCAAATATCATGCAAACATAACATTGCAAATATTATACCTAAAAGCAGTCATATTTATAAAAACATTATTATGCTTTTATATGAACTGTTACAATTTCTGCACTAAAGCATACCCTTTTTGAAGCAAATAAAAATAGTTTTGTTTTGTTTTGCTTTGTTTACAATAATGAACCTAAGGTATAAAGTATTCACTGGCATTTCGTAATGGATTAGTAGATTGTTACCTATGAAGTTTCATGTGTTTTTGATGTAATTCTTCACCCACTGACTTCTCATATTAACCAAATAGCTTACTCCAAATGAAAAGGTCACCTGTCTTGGGGATTTATTAAATTCCATGTGGGAACTTGGAAATGCCCCAACTGTGGTTTTGCTAAGATAATCTCTTTAGTAAATCTTACATCCTATTTACTAAAATAACATGCTTGCTTTGGTGACACAGGAAAATGAAAAGGCTGTATTTTTATAGAAATATTAACCTAAATTAAAGTAGGTATTTTTAAGTCCTAGTTCTAACAGTCTCTTGCATGTGCACACACTTACACATACATGAAAACATACTCCATACGTAAGCCTGTCAAATTAAATTTAATAATCTTACCAATAATTCATAATGATTTCATAATATTGAGAAGTTTTTATTTTAGAGTAATTTTTCCTCCTGTATCTCTGACAAAGCACCAGACTTTTAAAAGTCTTCATAATTTAGTCTGGGAAAGATATAAGATATTATAGTTTTATTCAAGTATTAACTCAGTGACTTTGCCTTCAACCTCATTTCTGTTTTCTGTATAATCAAAGTTGACAAATACTGTTTTTTTTAAAAATATCCCTTTCCCTTGAAAACATTTTTCTTGGCTTCTTTTTATTTATGCTTTTAATATTAAATTTCATATTATATAGGTTGTATTTAAAATAAGGCTTAGATAAAATTCAGATATCTGGAGGAAAAGTGTCACTCTTTCTACCAGTCAAAACTCAGAAGTCTTTAGTTGGATATTCTTTAGCACTCACTTGTTGCCTTCATCATAAGGCACAGAGTTGGCTCCTTATATCTGTGACTCTAATGTGTTATTCTTTTCTGATAGGCCAGTTGTTCACAACCTTCCTTTTTTGTCTCAGTATACATGTATACAGTCCCAGCAAAAAGCATGATTAATCACAACAATGATTCTCAACAGAAAATTCATGTGATTCTTGTTCCAACAATGTGTTCCCTTATGTCCCCCAAATATGCACTCTGTGATGAAATATATATATGTATGGGGTTTTCTTTGAAGGCAGATGCTGTGATGATCAATATTTTAACTTTTGTGCCTTGCTTATAAAATTAGTTGAGAAATATTTGTCCAAGGAAATTAAAACTTTATAGAAGCAAAAATACTCAGGTGGAAATCAATAAAATTCAAGGAGGGTATCTTTCAGTGTAATGTCTTAAGGCATTCATGATGTTGTCTGACAAGCTTGGATTTAAATCCCTTATCTATCTTTTACTAATTTTACTACTGTACACTTTATTTAAATAATTTAATACTCATTTCTCCAATCTGTAAAATGTAAACAATAATAATATCATAATAATATCTACCTTATCGAGTTGTTTTAAGGAGTAAATAGCAATACAGATATGGTTCTTGGCAAGTGTTAAGTGTTGTATGGATGCTACAGTGATGAAGATGAGCACAACAGGGAGGAGAAAGATGGAATGTAAAGAGAGATTTTTTAAAAACAACATATTTCAGGCAAAACTATTTTTTAAAAAAGAACATATTTCAGGCAAAACTAACCTGCATTGTCATAACTCAGGATACAGGCTACTCTCAGAGTGAATGTAGTGACAGAATAGTGCATAAGGTGGATCTTTAGAGGTCCAAAAATATTTTATTTCTTGATCCATGTGCTGGTTATGTAGGTTTCTTCAACTTTTGAAAATTCATCAAGCTGTATAATTATTATTTGAGCATTTTTATATGTAAGCTGTACTTCAATAAAAATATTATTTTAAAAAAGTTCCTGACACGCCCACCATCAACTGCTCTGTGCCTTACACATAATATTTACTGTACTCAATTAACACTTTTGCAAAGCACTGCTCACCATTCTTTAGGCTTTTTAAATTATCTTGTATTTAAAAAAAAAACAGATTGTTTTCATGATTCATTTTCTCAGACTCTGCCTCTTGAATTTTTTTCCTCTAATTTTTTCATTACTAACTTAACAGCATCCTTCCATCAAAAATGCACTGAAACGTTATGAAACAGATTGATGTCCATCAAGGGGTTGGCTTTTTAAAAAATCAGGCATTTTGATGAATAGAATCATAATTATTTAAGATAGAGCTGTCAGCAGGTGAATAAATAATCTAAGTGGGATAATAATAGCCTCATGTTTTAAAATTAAATGAAATTGCTCAATGTTTTGAGTTCAAAAATAATTCAAATAAAAAATATTTTAAGTTATGTTCAATTGCTGATTCATTCTGAAATAAATTTCAAATCCCCCCTCGGTACATGTTTAGTTCAGAAAATTCAATTGTATGCCAAATTATGCAAAAATGTACATCACCCACACTTAACCCATCTAAAAGTGCTGGTGTTGTGTTGTATAAGCACGTGCACAACTGACCATTATTTGCTTTTCATTAGCCTCATACTTCAGTAAGGGAAAGATCAACACGCAAAAATATCTCATTCTACATTATTAGAGTCAACAAATAGATGAGTAGGATGAACCAGACCTCCTGCCTTCCCCTCACTTCCTTTCTCTCCCACATCACTCCTCAACACACACAGGCACTCCCAAAAGAACAAGCACAAAAGGACAATTATCACATTTTAATTCCACATTCCTCCTCATTTTTGCATATAGATCTACACATATAAAAGGGTCTGCATGCCCACATGCCATATGCTAAGCAATCCTGGCTTGCAGAGACTGTGGAGTGCTTGGTGGAAATCATAGATGTGCATTTATTTAAACTTTGCAGGCCCGCATGGCTCTACAAAGTTCGTTGAGCTGCCCTTGCATTATCATTGCAATAAAAATGTGACTTCCATTCGTTGATATATTTTACAATTCAGTTGCATCTTCAACCTCTTCTGATACTTTGAGAAATATAATTTGGATATTAAGCAGCTATCTCTGTAATCCCAACCCCAAACTGTTGGCTTCTTATCTATTTCTCTGAGCAGTTCCATCCTCAGGCTCAAGCACAAATTTATTCTGGTTTAGTGATATTATCCTCCCATCATCAAGCCATCTCACATCCTCTGCACCATCTGTTTGTGGTATATCTTCACTACAGCATTTGCTACCAGGAGGAAAGTATTTAACTGGAGTTATTTCTTTCCTTGATAAGCATACTATTATAACTTCAAGAGACCTTGAAATTACTATATGTTATATGTTCAGGAATATTAATATTTTTAAATGCTTCAGTGTTATTATGGTAA
Organism: Colobus angolensis palliatus; assembly: GCF_000951035.1. NCBI lineage: Eukaryota > Metazoa > Chordata > Mammalia > Primates > Cercopithecidae > Colobus > Colobus angolensis. The sequence goes on along the minus strand of NW_012114710.1, from coordinate 9,384,886 downwards.
AACAAAGGATCGTCTACCTTTTTTGTTCTAGATATGCATGTTTTGGCCCGTAAGCTTTAACACTAAGAGTTCTGCTTAAAATTTGTTTTCCTGTTCTTTCCAACAGCTTAATAATTGTACATAGTCCTATAAGTGCTTGATAACCATAATACTGTTGTTTCTAACGATTTCTGAGAGGAGAATAAAACTTAGATTTGATTTAGTAAATGTTGATGGAGAAATAAGGCCAATATGAAGACCATATTATAGTTTCTGTGTTAAAAATTAAGGAGAGTCCCTTTCCTTTAACAGTCTCTCAATTGTCCCTATAGTTCACTCCGGTGAATATACTTTGCCAAATAATAGTCAGTTGTTTCATTTGTTAGGGAATTCTCCCATTTCATTGTACTTCATCCTAAACTTTTTCCCTCTACCCAAACCTTTTTCCCTCTACCCATAAGAAGGTCGTGGGGTTTCTCATTAGCAGGCGAATCCCACTTGTAACACACATCACACACACACACATACACACATACACACACACACATTTAAAATGGTGATTCTCCATGTAAACTATTAAATAATGTATGTAATTAATAGCTATCTATTATATGTGTGAATTAGAGCTTCATGGTGGTAAATGTTTAAACCACTGGCTCTTAGGGGAGAAAAAGGAAAAACACTGATTTGGCAACTGTTAGGATTTTCATGGAGTAAATATTCCCACCGTGGCCTAACTACATCACTGACATCACTGAATTGTGCAGTTGGGATGTTGTCCACAGAGGACAGGTTCTGGGGCAGAAAGTATGGAAAGAAAGGTGGAGTGCACATCTGGAGGGGCAAATAAAAGACACCTGGACTATATATGAAACAATGAATTTTGTAAGAGTCAAAGAGATTTAGTAGTTTAGAAGTTTTGTGTTAGAACATGTGATTTTGTTTAAAAATATTCATATTTGATTACTGCGATCCAAACATACATCCCTGGGGTGCAGTGGCTCACGTCTGTAATCCCAGCAGTTTGGGAGGCTGAGGCAGGTGGATTACCTGAGGTCAGGAGTTCAAGACCAGCCTGGCCAACATGGCAAAAACCCCTCTCTACATTAGCCAGGCATGCTGGCACACACCTGTAGTCCCAGCTACTCAGGAGACTGAGGCACAAAAATCTCTTGAACCTTGGAGGCGGAGGTTGCAGTGAGCCAAGATCACGCCACTGTGCTCCATCCTGGGCGACAGAGTGAGACTGCATCGCAAATAAATAAATAAATAAATAAATAAATAAATAAACTTAAAAAAAATACTTGACTTCTTTGAGTCTTACATGCATGCTAAGGTCTTTCCTGTTTATTCATACACAATTTTTGAACATATAAGGAATTTAAATAGTTTTGTCATTTTTGTATGACATTTGACAAGTGCAATCTAAGGTTGAAAAAGCGTTTAAATTAATATTCTCTTTAAATTATATTTTTAAATTAATATGTAAAATTTGTAGTATATGAGAAATGTTAATATAGCTCATTTTACAAATGGTGAACACTATTTTTAGTTAATTTTGCAAGGGTAAACATGACTTGTTGATAACATAAAATTTGCATATTTTTTAGTTTGAAATATAAACTGTTTGATTTTATAATTTTTGTGATTTGATTCTAAATGAGCTGATGTGGAAGGTTCCAATCAGCCATTTATAATCACTTTCCCAAAGTACTCTCATACAGATATATATATTCTTTATTCCAATATGAAAATCAAAACTATATATCATTGTTACTAAACTTTTTCTTAATATTGGCATCTGAAATACCAGACATTTTGATATGTCAATCAACAGTTTTCTTCAGAGGTATATCAATTATGCCCCTGATAAAAAAATTTTTATTTGTGAAATACTTAATATATTTTCATTTTTATGTTTACTCTTAACTTACTTTCTTAATGCCAGTTTTATACCAAAGGTGGATGTTTCAGTGGACGTAAAGGCAGTGTCTGACTTCTTTTGTCCTTATTATAACTCGTCACTTCAAAATCCAGGATAAATTAACAGTTTTATCTACTTTATGTCATAGAATAATGTTCTACGTCACATCAAAGAATCTGCATTAAAAGTTAAAAAACATATTCTAATCATAAAGTAGCACATGCACAATTATTAGAAAAATAACATTAAAAACAGAAAAGTAGAAAAGTTGAAAGCAAATTTATTAAAAGAGAAATTGTAATCTCACCATTAACATAAACATTTTAGTATACAGTTTTTCAGTAATTCTATATTTATATACTCACATGCACATAAAGTTAGGTACTTCCTGTTTAAAAACACTGTTTTATGGTGCACACTGTTTTGTAGCCTCTAGCCCTATACTGTGCCTATTTTACAATGGTATTAGGAATTCTTCCATAACATAGGTTTCATTTTATATATAGTTGTCCGTTACATGAGTAAACCATAATTTTCTGAAATAATTTCTTTTTCATTCATGAAGTGGTTTCTATTTCCTTCTTTTTAGAAAAACACAGCTAATAACCATTTCTATCTTTGTCCACATCTATACTGATGTCTTTGGGAAAGTATCTAGAGTATGTGTCACACACATTTTAAGACTTTTGATACATAAAACAAATTCAGCTGTTAAAAATTATGCCAAACTAATACTAACACCAGCAGTATCTGAGAGTTCCTGTTCCTCCGTGGGCCTTACTATTTCATCTCTTTCACAATTGTCAGTTGTATCATAGCAACTTCAGATTATTTTCTGTGTATCAATTTTTTACTTAAGATGAAAATAGCATGTAATTATATAGCAGAGGACAAAAATTCTTTCCTCTACATATACTCTTAGTAACTCTTTATCTATGTACTCTTTATCATTAAAAAGGATAAAGGATCAATTTTACCACTTTTTACCACAGTAAGTAAGGATCAAGTTTACCACTTACTTTACCACAGTAAGTAAGGATCAAGTTTAACACTATTTGATGGGTGACAGCTCTACAAAGTTCCCTCTCATTGCTGCATGTCTTGCCACCCTTTTGTTCTGGACTATCTTTTCAAAGACATTTGTTTAGGAAACAACAATTAGTTAGAGATAAGGTCTCTCTGGGGAACAGGGAACACTTGGTAGCTATCCAGAATAATAAAGATATGTTTTCTTTTGTGGCAAAGGTTGTGTAAGTTAGCTAGTAGCCGTTTTAAAAGAATGGGGTTTCCTAACCTGGAGTTCCCTCAGCTGTGACACAAAACCACTTGCAATGCACAGCATCCTCCTGACCCTCCTTCATGTTGTCCCTATGGGACGTGGGTGGCAAGGGGAACCAATGCAAACGTGAAGTTTATGGTATCTGCTCTGCTGTGAGCAATAAAGTCTTTTGTCTCTGTTCCAAGAGTCTTGTATCTCCTGTCAACATCTATGAAACTGGCAGGCTAACTTGTTAGCTTGCAATTAGGGTAAAATCCCAGGCTTTTTAGAGATCTTGACATAGCTCAGACCATCTAAGTCTTAGGAACAAACTTGATGGAATGTATACATACTTCTAAAAACAATTTAAGCTACGGTATTATGCTAAACAAATAATTCAGTCTTTGAGTAACCTAGTTATCTTGGCACAGATAGAGAGAGAGAGGAAGGGAGTGAAAAAGGGAAGAAAAGTAGAGAGGTAAAGAGAAACTATATATATGTTTTGGGACCATATATGGGTACTTGACTCTAGTCAGAAAATTTACAATTTATTGCCAGGTACAAAAGAAACTATAACCCCTTCCTAGAGAAACAACTTAGGCATTGAGCTACCTTAATCCCTGTTTTGGAAAGCATGCAAATAAAAATGGATCAATTGATCAGTAACTCGGATGGTATCTGCAGAAAAGGTCACTTTTGAATATGAAGCATTGATTTGAAAATGTACTACTTCTTAAAATATATGTTTATACTAATACATTTCTGTGAGACAAAAATTACCAAAAGGACTATAAATAGGTCTTTAGAAGAAACTGCATTTCCAAACTAAGCTAGTTCTAGTTTACTGTAATACTGATAGAATGAAGTAGCAGGTGTTGGTCTAGTATTTAAATTGATAAAATATCTAGTGTATTTTGTACATTATTATGTATCAGTCATTGACACCAAAAGTTTCTCCTTTTATCCAGAGAAGTAAGCAAGTTTCTTAGAAAATAAGTTGTTAATACTTGCCATATCACTTTTGGTTTACTTATTTCCTTGTTTTGGTTTTGTTGTATATGTGGGTTTTTTGTTTGTTGAATTATTAAAAAATGCAGTGTCAGAAAGTATATCAATAAAATAAATGCTGAAATTTTTAAGTCAAAAGTATAATAATTTATCTTTTCCCTAAACAGAAAAATAATTCAGATGCTTACTTACTTTATCAAAGGTGTTTGGGATAGACATTTCCCTCAGTATTTCGGAGACTTCTCACAAAATGTAGAGCTTCTACTTGCTTCACAATAATCTTTTAAGGTGAAAGAAATAAACAGAAATAAAGAATGCAAAGAATATGTCATGTTGTGACTATATGTTTAGTGTTACATTCTGTTCCCAGAATTAATTTAGGAATTGAAGGACAAACAAAAGTAGCAGTAAGCTTCGTTTTTACTGTTATCATTAAATGTATCATCTTCCCATGTTTCTCTTTAAGGTTAATGAAGAATATATGGATGTGTTATGAATTCACAATATGGCACCAGTTAACATCATGTTCAGGAAAGTCACTGTGCATGGAATTAGAAGACCTGGGCTCTGGTTTCAGTGAGGCAATGACATATATATGTCTTTTCATCTCTCTGGGACTCCTTTGTAAATTTAGAGAGATGACTTCAGTGGTTATTGACAGCTTAGGTGATTATAAAACTATATGAGAAGAATATACAAAAAACTCTACAGGTGGAGGAAGGAACAACAAGTACAAATATTTTGCATGTAAATTGAGAGGGATTGTCAGCATCTCTAAGTCTAGAATCCTAGTACTAAGAACCTGTGGTGGCGGGCACCTATTGTCCCAGCTACTCAGGAGGCTGAGGCAGGAGAATGGCGTGAACGCAAGAGGCGGAGCTTGCAGTGAGCCGAGATCGTGCCACTGCACTCCAGCCTGGGCAGCAGAGTGAGATTCCATCTTAAAAAAAAAAAGAAGCCCTTAACTAGGTCATCCTTAAGGTTCCATAATCTAGCATTTACATCTGTCCTAATAAGTCCTTGAAATATTAAATCAATCCACTAATGCTAACAAAAATTATTTCTATAACCAGAAATTGTCACTATGATTAAATCACTGAACATTAGATTAAAAATGGTCAACTGCATGTCTTGGATGATAAATATAAATAATATACCTTGTTTTACAAGAACAGTGTAAAGAGCTAAAGATGTATGGTGTATAACTAGGAATTCCTTCCATAGTAATTTTCGTTTTTTTCATATTTATAATCAATATGGAATTAGAAGCCCTTTTCCAGGAATTAATAACAAGATTAAATTTGTAATAACCATATAATAGAAAATTACCAAGTGTTTGCATGCTGAATACTGAAGTAACATCTTTAGAATAGAATATACACATTGTATATCACTATGGTATTCCAAAATCAACCAGTCATTTGTCATTTCCAACATTTCTGAATACACAAAAAGCTAATTTATAAAATATTCTATCTACTAGAAAGCCAGCTCAAAACTGTTTTTTGAGTGCCTACTCAGTATGCAAGGTATTAGGATGGGTGAAGCAAAGTATATGTTATAATTACCTATAATTATGGATGAAGCAAAAGACATAGATATATAAAATGCCACCATTTTACAAAGATATCTATACTTTAGGCAGCTGCTATGTCTTCTTTTTACATATAGGGGCATTCCGGAAGGAGTTCAAATAGGGAGAGCAAAAAGGAAAGGCTTTGATTTTAGCAGAGTCCTTAGGCTAGTCCTGTTAAAGAAACAAAATTTATTTGCTGTCCTGCCGAAAGGTGTATTCCTCTACCAATGGAAACTTCTTCTTTTATAATTAAAATGTGCAGCTTAATGTACTTTTTATTGTGGTTATATCTCTGCTTTTTACTTTTCAGTTCATAATGGCTATCACCAATTAAGCAACAGTGGAAATCAGAACCAAGGAAATAGACAAATGTACATCAGAACAGAAGATATTTTTAATAAAAGAATATAATTTTGCAATCTTAGAAGAGGGGATAATTAATTTCACCTGAAGGAATTGAGGGACACATATGGAAAGCTGGCAGGTGATCTGCGTCATGAAGAAAGACTAGGATATTAATTGGTAGAGATTATGAAAAGGAGCCTTTCATAGGGGGAAAATCATGGAGCAGGTACAAAGGAAAGCTCAGGACATTTTCAAAGAATTCTAAGTTATCTGCAGCTAAAGTACAAAATTTAGTGGATGGAAAGTAGAGGAAATGCAGATTGAAATTTATTTGTGGAGATGTCTGCTAGAGTATTCGATGCATAATGGGATACCATCAAAGGTTCTGAGCAGGCTGGCCGCGGTGGCTTATGCCTGTAATCCCAGCACTTTGGGAGGCTGAGGCGGGAGGATCAGTTGAGGTCAGAAGTTCAAGACCAGCCTAGCCAACATGGTGAAACCCTATCTCTACTAAAAAATGACAAAAATTAGCCGGGTTTGGTGGTGTGTGCCTGCAGTCCCAGCTACTCGGAAGGCTGAGGCAGGAGAATCACTTGAACCTAGGAGGTGGAGGTTGCAGTGGCCCAAGATCGTGCCACTGCACTCCTGGGCAACAGAGTGAGGCTCAGTCTCAAGAAAAAAAGAAAAGGTTCTGAGCAGAACACCACTGAGGAAGCACTGCCTTAAGTATGATTCCTGAAACAGCCTTCACACTTACCATCTTTATGCACATTACCTAATGCCTCTGAGTATGTTTCCTCAACTGTAAACCTGAAATATTAATCATAACAATTTCATGACAGAGACAAGGTCAAAATGATTTAGCATACGTCATATCCTAGCATAAACACAGATTCAATAAATATTATTTCCTACTTGCAAAAGTGTATGAAAAATAACTAAGATAAAACATTAAGTGGAACTTCAACTCAGCTATACATAATGATGAAAACCTTTGAATCAAAGAAAAATAAATCATGGTCACACTGATCTTTATGTTCAATATAGTTCTTGAAAAATTAGTAACACACATGGGCAAAGTATGGTTTTTTTCATAATATAGTAACTTTTTAAAATAAAACTATTTCACAAAAGAGAACATTCTATACTCTGGCCATGCTACATAGCATTTATGCACAATGTGTTAAACTGGCATGACCATCTGTCCAGATAAATGACTCCAACTTTAGAAAAAGAACATATATATTTCCTACAAAATCTTTAGTCCAAAGTTAAGATATACATAAAGTTCATTGAGGCAGGAAAATGACAAAATATAAGTAATAGAAAGTAGATTTTGGCTTTTCTAGGAAAGAAGGATAGTAGTGTACAAATCAGTGATTGTTGAGTATTGAGTTTTTGCTGTAACAGTCTGAGTCCATTCTTTTTACTCATCAGAAATCAATTGTTGTTTTACAATGTTTATTTTTTATACTATAACAGCAAGCCAGCCCAAGCTCACTAAATAAAGCCTGTATTCACTGTCTACTTCTTGTATAGCTCATTACCTTTCAAAGTGCTATCAGTTTCAGGGAGAACAGGGCTGTTTTCCCCTGCACAGCTTCAGAGAAAAGATATATTTGATACACTTGATCACTACAGATTTCCAGTGTTGCTTAATTGGTGATGGTCATTATGAATCCAAATGTAAAAAGCAAACGCATAACCACAATTAAGAAGACACTTAACGTATGCACAGTTTAATTATCAAAGAAGGCATGTCCTTTCAATAAGACAGCAAATACATTTTGTTTCTTTACTATAAACAGGACTAGCCTAAGGATTGTACTACAGTCAAAACCTTCCCTTTCTGCTCTCCCTATTTGCCACCGCTTCCGGAATGCCGCTGTATGTAAAAAGAAGACATATTAGCTGCCTAGGTGAATACCTGTAACCAATTCATACACACATGCTCATATTTTGTCATTGTATTCTACCTGATATCCAAAAGTCTGTTTGTTGACCTGTTATCTACTTTAATCCATGTAGTTCATTAAATAAAACATGTCATTACCCAAATATCATTTAATTTCTTCTTCTTCTTCTTCTTCTTTTTTTTTTTTTTTCTGAAACAGGGTCTTGCTCTGTCACCCAGAGTGGAGTGCAGTGGCATGATCTCAGCTCACTGCAACCTGTACCTCCCAGGTTCAAGCAATCCGCCCAACCTCAGCCTCCTGAGCAACTGAAACTACAGGTGCATGCCACCATGCCTAGCTAGTTTTTATATTTTTTGTAGAGATGGGGTTTCACCATATCACCAAGGCTAGTCTTGAACTCCTGGACTCAAGTGATCCGCTAACCTCAGCCTCCCAAAGTGCTGGAATTACAGGCATGAGCCACCAAACCTGACCTCATTTCTTTCTTTCTTTCTCTCTTTCTTTCCTTCTTTCTTTCTTTCTTT
>NW_012114710.1:9373258-9376306 GCF_000951035.1 Colobus angolensis palliatus | reverse complement strand
AGAGAGGATAAAGTTTTGGTAGAGACCTTTCTCTGGAGGGTAAGCCTTTGTTGTTTAATAGCTCTCTGGGCATATTTCACAACCTTTCTTTCTTCTTTCTTTTCTTTCTTTCTTTCTTTCTTTCTTTCTTTCTTTCTTTCTTTCTTTCTTTCTTTCTTTCTTTCTTTCTTTCTTTCTTTCTTTTTCTTTTTTTAGACAGGTCTTGCTCTGTCATCCGACTGGAGGGCAGTGTTGCAGTCGTGGCTTCCTGCAGCCAGGACTTCCCAGGCTCAAGTGTTCCTCCCACCTCTCAGCCTCCCAAGTAACTGGGACTACAGGCATGCACCACCACACCTGGCTAACTTTTGTATTTTTGTAGAGTGGGTTTCACCATGTTGCCTGGGCTGGTCTCATTTCTTATTATTGAATAGGAACGAATCTTAAGGAATAAAATAAATAATACTTTTAAGCTACATAAAAGCAGGTAAAATACACACATAAAACAAGAAAAAATAATAATTGCTGTTTTCATGCTTATTTCTAAAGTTTCAGAGTTTAAATTGGGCTCAATTTAGAGGAAAAACGCTCAGAATTGCATCATTTATCGAAATCTCCAGAATCTGGAAACCTCATGGAAAACAATATATAAGACTGTTTTTGCTCAAGAGATTTCTGGCATTTTTGCCTGCCTCTAGAGTTAGTAATGCACAGGAGAATAATAAATCTTCCAGAAGCTGGCACTGTCGAGTTCAATACCTGTCAGCAAACAGGTGCTATTGAAAAATTCCAGCCACCAGCCAGGAGCGGTAGCTCATGCCTGTAATCCCAGCACTTTGAGAGGCCGAGGCAGGTGGATCACCTGAGGTCAGGAGTTTGAGACCAGCCTGACCAATATGGAGAAACCCTGTCTCTACTAAAAAGACAAAATTAGCTGGATGTGGTGGCGCATGCCTGTAATCCCAGCTACTCAGGAGGGTAAAGCAGAAGAATCGCTTGAACCCGGGAGGCAGAGGTTGCAGTGAGCCGAGATTGCACCATTGCACTCCAACCTGGGCAACAAGAGTGAAACTCCATCTCAAAAAAAAAAGCAAACAAAACAAACAAACAAACAAACAACAACAAAAAAAAAACAGAAAAATTCTAGCCTGGAGGTGAATGTTCCCAAGAGAAAACCATCAATTGGCATTGTTAAACAAGGCAGTGGCCATCTTTTCCTCACAACTTTCTTCTTTACCTCACATGGTATCAGCAGGTACGATGCGATGAATTTGACATAGTTATTAGAATCATTTTTGTTGTGAATGACAAGTCTTGCTTGTATTATTTTTACATAGAGATCCAGTACTGAAACCACAGAGATCTCTGAAAAACCTGCCACTGCAATGACAATTAACTGCACTAAAATTACTTCCTTTGGTTTGTTCTAAATCTACAGTTTCTCACTTTGTACACTCCTCTTGCGCTTTCCTTTGTAAACTAGCAGAGAAATTGATGAAGCTGTGAGCTCATGAAAGCAAGATAGGAACATGGAACCAAGTTCAGATTTCAATCAGGATGCTAGTGGAGTTGTAAACCTTTGGATACGTCTGCCTTCACATGGAAAACTTTTTATAGACTCTTGTCCACATACAAAATTTTCTTAGTGATAACATTTAGATAACATTTATGATTTTGTCAAAAGAATAAAGAACGTTGGAGACATGGTGAGATTCGCATTACTTTGCCAATTTTTAAAGGAATTTAGACATCAGTTAATATCTATTTGGGAGTTAGCAAGCAAGTAACTTCCTGGAAATTACACTACAAAAGGGAAATCCCAAACTGCATCATTCCGTGTATCTGAGAAGCCTTTAGTGACAGAAACAATCTATAATGGTCTGCATGTTGCTGCTACTGAATCATAAATTTCTCATTTGCTGCTTTCTGTGAATCATTTCCATTTTTAAGAAGAGACAGATAGTCAAACACATTTTCACATATTTCTAATCTGTGTTTTTATACTATGTAGATTCCCATCAAGATATAGTTTAGCTTCAAAAATATGGTTTAACTAGGAAATAACTGAGCTGCCTCAACAAATCAGAAAGATGAATTTTAAGAGTTATGTGGATACAATCAAACCTTGAAATTCATTTTTATAGGAGATCAATATGATATTTTTGAAGGATTAAGAAATTTGACATGAACATAAATAAAACTGGCATTTGTCCTAACATTAAATAGACAAAAAGTGACACGAATTATATATACTTGTGCTTTATGAAATACATTTAATATGTGACAGATGAGGACATCCTTCTTCATTTTATGAAAACATTGCTTAATATTTTATGGAAGAGAATCCAGAGAATATATGATGTGTGTATACCTCTGTGTGTGTAGGAGTATATTGTGGTAATTTTTCAAAAAAAAAAAATTGTATTGTGGTTAAAAACCCTCAATATTAAAAAATAATTTAAAATGCACCTTTGCATATCTTCTTCTTTGTACATATTATCTTGCCATTGGGAAAGTTGTCAATCCAGAAAACAAAGTTTATCATTCATCACTCACACTAAGCTTCATAGCAGATAATGGTAATTGGTAACTGGATGGTAGATGGAAGGTTTGCCATTCTAATGGAGAAAGGCATATTTCCTAATGGAGATGTGTATAAGGGCAGTGAAAAGTGGCAATGACGTTAGCTGTTCCAGCATTCATACCAAAACATACCTGCTTTTTCATATTGTGCCTATTCTGAAGCAAAGTGTGAAATAACATTATTTTCACTAAATTAAGATAATAAAGCCGAGTGCAGTGGCTCATGCCTGTAATTCAACACTTTGGGAGGCTGAGGCGGGTGGATTGCCTGAGCTCGAACTGGAGGCGGGTGGATTGCCTGAACTCAGGAGTTTGAGACCAGCCTGGGCAACATGGTGAAACTCCATCTCTACTAAAATACAAAAAATTAGCCTGGTGTGGTGGCTTGAGCCTGTAGTCCCAGCTACTCAGGAGGCTGAGGCAGAAGAATTGCTTGAACCCGGGAGGCAGAGGTTGCAGTGAGCCAAGATCATGCCACTGCACTCCAGC
>NW_012114710.1:9359284-9373203 GCF_000951035.1 Colobus angolensis palliatus | reverse complement strand
CAGTCTCTCAATCAGCATGCTACTTTAATTATGTATTAAGATGTTACCATAATGCCTGCAAGTAATGTCCCCTAGAGGCACCCAAATGTTAAACTAAGTGCCTTCACAATTAATTGTCCTTCTAGTGCTGCCTTATTATGTTATTCCTTTAAAATCTCCTCAGTATGTGTGTATATATGTTACATTATCATTCACATATACGTATAATACCTTGAAATTTTTGTTTTGTGTCATTTTCATCAGTGTACATCTTCTTTCCCAAAATGTATTTATTCTTTTGCTTTATTTTCTCTGTTTAGCATTCAAACACATCATTAGAAATGAAAGATTATTAAAATAAAATATTTGCATATGGAAGATTCTGGTTTACCTTGATGCCAATATGACACATTTACTTCATACTTCCTAAAGGCATCTTAAGAAAATTGATGGTGGCTCATGCCTGTAATCCCAGCACTTTGGGAGGCTGAGGCGGGCAGATCATGAGGTCAGGAGATTGAGAACATCCTGGCTAACACGGTGAAAACTCGTTTCTACTAAAAATACAAAAAAAATTAGCTGGGCATAGTGGTGGGCACTTGTAGTCCCAGCTACTTGGGAGGCTGAGGGAGGAGAATGGCGTGAACCCAGAAGGCAGAGCTTGCAGTGAGCAGAGATCACGCCACTGCACTCCAGCCTGGGTGACAGAGTGAGATTCCATTTCAAAAAAAAAAAAAAAAGAAAGAAAGAAAATTAATTGAAGCTGATTGTGATTATTTCTATCTCATATAAAGGAAACTGTGTTATTGAGGGGAAAAAAAATGTGCCCTATCAATCTTGCTTTAAAAGATGTGTTTAGAAATGTGGACTACTAGCAAAGGTTTCAGCCTAGAGTCTGATATACTTGCTAGATTACTGAGGATTGGCTTGACCTGCAAGTATTGGAGAATCCTAATAACTGTGTTAAATAAACAGAATCTTTTTCTCTATCATGTGAAACTCCTAACAGGCATTCCAAGGTGAGCATGGTGCACCACAGTGCAAGGCCCAGGCCCCTTTCTGCCTAAATGACCTTGTCCCCCTGGTCTAAGATATGTTCTAAATATATTATCTATCTTCCATTCAAAGGAAGCAAAGAAGGAACAAGCAATCTCCATAAGCTTACGTGGGTGATTTCCGTTGGTATCTCCTTGATCAAGAATTACAGCAGCTTGGCAGGTTGAGAAATTCTCTCCATTCTGTGCAGCTAAATGTCCAGTCAAAAATCATGGCTCTGTCACCACAAGGGAAGAGGAGAACAAATACTGGAGGACAAAGAGCAGTTTACACTACAAGCCAATGTATAGCATGCACATATGGGACAACATAAACAAAACCTGTGACCATATAGCACCAAGAATGAAAACAATTTTTCTTTCACATACCACTTTAATAAGACAGCTATTGCATACTATGTTAATAAGAGAGATGAATATTATCATTTCTGTAGAGCAATGCTTGAACTCAGATATCTATTCAAGAGAAATAAGTCATACATTATTGGAAAATTAAGCTGTCTTTATGTGCTAGAAGATGGTAGTCTATTGTTTCAATTATATTTTTTCATAAATAGCAAACAATCTCCAAATTTAGCAACTTTAAATAACACAGTTTTATTATCTCTTATAATATTGTAAGTGGTCTGAACTCACCTGGGCAGTTCTTTTCCATGTGATGTTGGCTGTGGCTACAGTCATTTGGGGACGCAACTCTGCTGGTATGTCAAGATGATTCACTTAAATGTCTGGCAATTATCTCTGGCTTTCAGCTGGTAGCTCAGCAGGGGCTGTCGATCAAGGCCCAGTACCCCCCACATTCCTCTCCATGTACCTTGGGCTCCTCCCCAAATCAAGGCATGGTGCCAAGGGACAAGAAGGTAAAGCTGCTAGTCTTCTTAAGGCTTTGATTTTGAACTCTTAGAACATCACTTCTGCCACCTTCCTTGGTTAAAGCCAGTCAAAAGACCATTCCAGAGGGTGAAGGTTTAGAGGAAATAAGAAAAGATAAACTACGACCTTTTGATGTATGTAAAAATATGTGCATAAAGCAAGGAGAAAACTTGTTAGGGGCTATCTTTGGAGACTAATTAGCAATATATTATAGCAAAAATAATAGAAACAGGACAGAAAATCACAATTAATTCATTGATAAAACTAAAATCAAAAATTCTACCAGAAAGTGTTGCTTGACAGATGTGATGGTTAATATTAGATGCCAACTTGATTGGATTGAAGAACGCCTAGGTAGTTAATAAAGTATTGTTTCTGGGCGTGTCTGTGAGGGTGTTGCCAGAGGAGACTGACATTTGAGTCAGTGAACTGGGAGAGGAAGACCCACCTTCAATGTGGGTGGACACTATCTAATTGGCTGCCAGAGCAGCTAGAACAAAGCATGTGGAAGAGGGTAGGATAAGCCAGCTTGCTGAGTCTTCCGACTTTCATCTTTCTCTAGTACTGGGGGCTTCCTTCTGTTCCTCTTGCCCTTGGACATCAGAGTCTAGGTTCTTCAGCCTTTGGACACTTGGACTTAGCACGAGTGGTTTGCCAGGGGCTCTCGTGCCTTTGGCCACAGACTGAAGACTTCACTGTCAGTTTCCCTGCTTTTTAGGCTTCTGGGCTGGGACTGAGCCACTACTGACTTCCTTCTTCCCCAGCTTGCAGATAGCCTTCTGTGGGACTTCACCTTGTGATTGTGTGAGCCAATTCTCCCTAATAAACTCCCTTTTATATATATCTCCCTTTCATATATACATATTTCCTGTTAGTTTTTGTCCCTGTAGGGTCCCTGTAGACCCTATTGTATTTGTCTGACTAATACAATAGAAAAGGTCATTGGAAATACCCTTAAGATGTAGGGTCATCCACATTACAAAGATGATCCAGTTCTCTTGTTTCATCAAATAAGTCAATTTCTGTAAAAACAAACTGCAGTCTAGCTTGCAAAAATCATTGTTTTCATCTTCATTCAATCAGCATTTGTTGGGTGCCTTATATATTCCAGAAATACATTACATGTTGGGCTTACAGGTCTTCATCGATACTTAAGGTAGATTTTGAGGGCATGTTATAGCAGAAAATGCAAAGGTTTAGAGCACAGAGGGACACCAATTTGTGGAGATGTGGCAAGGTGAATACTGGTCCATCTCACAGTGCCTTCATAGAGGAGACCAGGCAAATAAAACATATGACCAATTTTCCTTTTCACCTTTAAGGCACTGAACTAACAATACTGAGAGAAACAGGAAAGATAACCCTTTGGAAGTCTGATTTACACATAGGTAAAGATCTATTGGTCCTAGATAGTTCGGTGTTAATTCTTAGATCCATGTTCAATAACAGAATTTAGGAACTTAAAACCCTGCGACAAATTTTAGATAAATTGGTTTATTACTTATCTTTCCACAAGTCAAATCTCCCACATCTTGTATACCTTCTGTATTACTTATACACTGTGTACTCATTATCTGCAAGGATGTGATAAATGAAGTGGTGCTAAAGTGTTTTATGACTTCAAAGACTGATTTTTAAAAAAATCCAAGTTTTTAAAAATAAGCTAAAGAGAAAGCCCAAATCATTTGAAGCCACATGTAAAATTAGTTACATATTTTGCCGCAAGAGCACTTTGTTTTCAAGAAATAGATCTATCCTCCATGTTCCATAGGTTTTGAATGTAGGTATTCAGTTTTATTTGCAAATACTTTAAGGTGTATAGATACTTCTACAAGTAAAAGTAATTTGTCAACCAAAATATTCAGCCATCTCTGTGAATATACATTGGGTAAATTTATTATTTGGTAAGAACAAAAAATTAAATCTTATAAACATAATCAATATTATATTTTGACTGTATCTTAATCAACATAAAAATTACTCTTGCCTGATACTTAGCATATGTAAGATTTTCAAATAAGAGAAAAGAGAAGACTCTTAGTGGATATTCCAGCCAAAATGAAAGGAAGATGCTGAAACAGAAACATCGTTTACTTAGCTCCAAATCTAGGAAAATGTAAATTGCCAGTGTCAATAAAGTTTATCTGTGTTTCATGTAGCCTATAAATGCTACGGGATAGAATTAATTTTAATTGATTTTGTTGTTTCAAGGACTGTTCTTTATTTTTATTTACAGCTGTGTTTTCAGGCATAAACACCATAAATTACAGGGTCAATATTGAGCATTCAAGATAAAATCAGCTCCTTTGACCTACAGCTGCTTTCAGGCTGAAGTTTTAGTGTAAACCAAGTTTTTGTTCCATAAGCAAATGTAGCTTTATTAACTTTCATTTTTCAACTTAAGATATATGATGAAATTATTCCTTGAGTTATCACACATAAATAATAAATATACACTTATACTAATAACCAGTTCTTGACAGATTTTTCCCTTTCCGTTTTCCTGGCAGTGATCAAATTCTCTCAAGCATACCATACTGTTTCACAGCCAACACCAGATACTGAATCACCCCAGATCTTTTCCTCTCTACTTTTTTCTTCTTCAAGAGAATTGAACATTTGCATTACTTATCTTCTTTACTTTCACCTGTTTTTCTCATTCAGAACACAGTTGATTCCTTCTCTAGCAAAAAAAACTCTGCCTTTACTCAACCATATCTGTACTGTTGCTCAACCAAATCAATCTGTACTGCATCTCAGCGGAATTAACTATTGACAGTTTTGCACTATAAAATTTCTTCCCTCATCAGAACTAGTGTAAATTACTGTAACTTTCACCTCTCAGATCCCAATGTTTCCCTTTGAAGTCACATAGAATAAATGGATTTTTTTCTTTTAGAACAGCTTACTAGGAAGAGGAAACGTTTTGGAATCAGACCGTCTCTGTTCAAATATCATCTCTCCTTATTAGACTAAGACTTTGAAACAAATTATTTACCTTCTCTTTGTTCCTATTTATTTTATATGAAAATAATAAGAGTATCTAGCTCATATGATTATTTTGAAGATTAAATGAGGATTAAGATCCTAGACCAAGGCCGGGCGCGGTGGCTCACGCCTGTAATCCCAGCACTTTGGGAGGCCGAGATGGGCGGATCACGAGGTCAGGAGATCAAGACCATCCTGGCTAACACGGTGAAACTCCGTCTCTACTAAAAATACAAAAATTAGCCCGGCTCGGTGGCGGGCGCCTGTAGTCTCAGCTACTCCGGAGGCTGCGGCAGGAGAATGGCGTGAACCCAGGGGACGGAGCTTGCAGTGAGCTGAGATCGCGCCACTCTACTCGTGCCTGGGCAACAGAGCGAGACTCGGTGTCAAAAAAAAAAAATCCTAGAACAAAGCCTAGCATATAATATTAAAATATCAGCAACTAAATTATTGTTTTTCATATCTGTGAAATATATCATGGCAATTATTATAAGCTCAACTCAATTTACCATTTTCAAAATTCAAAATAAATGTTCTCAGTTTTTTCAGCTGTTCTTAAAGGACATACTTCAACCTTTTTTTTTCTTTTTTTTTTTTTTTTTTTTTTTTGACGGAGTCTCTCACTGTTGCCCAGGCTGGGGTGCCGTGGTGCGATCTCGACTCACTGCAACCTCCGCCTCCTGGGTTCACGCCGTTCTCCTGCCTCAGCCTCCGGAGTAGCTGGGACTACAGGCGCCCGCCACCATGCCTGGCTAATTTTTGGTATTTTTAGTAGAGACGGGGTTTCACCATGCTAGCCAAGATGGTCTCGATCTCCTGACCTTGTAATCTACCTGCCTCGGCCTTCCAAAGTGCTGGGATTACAGGCATGAGCCACCACACCCAGCCCACCTTCAACCTCTTATACTTAAATATTTTATTTGAATCCTGATTGTTTCATCATGCTCGTTTTAGCATCCTGTAACTGCTGTAACAAATTACTACAAATTCAGTGACTTAAAACAATACAAAGACAGGAGAAATTATCTTAGCTATTTGCAGGTCAGAAGCATGAAATAAGTCACTCATTTAAAATCAAGTTGCAGGCATGGCCGCATTTCTTTCTGGAGACTCTAGGGCAGAAGCCATTTTCTTGTCTTTTTCAGCTTCTATAAGCTCCCTGTATTCCTCACCTCATGGTTTTTTTTCCATCTTCAAAGCCAGTGATGGCCGTTGAAGTCTTTTTCACAATTCCATATATTTCCTTTCTGGTTCTTCCACCTACCTCTTCAGTCATTTAAGGGACATTGTATTATACTTAACTCAACCAGATAAACCAAGATATTCTCCCTGCCTTAATTAGCAATTTTTATTCAATCTGCAACTTAATTTCCCTTTGCTATATAATCTAACATATTCACAAGTTCCAAGAATTACAATGTGGACATTCTTGGAGGGTCTTTATTCTGTCAGCCACACCACTCAATCCTATATTTCATTTTTATTGTTCTTTTTCATTATTTTATGTTGCCTTTGGCTCCATTAATATAATTCACTATCAGTATCAGTATTTCACTCATAGTAAGAGGTTCACTGAATGTTTGATTGATGTAAAAAAAAAATAGAGCTCAATCTCAGTATTAAAGGATGAGAAGTATTTAAATAGATGGACTAGAGAAGAAAGGTCATTGGAGACAGGAGAAATTAATGAAACAATAGAAAGAGCAAGCTAAACATAAAACTATTGGGAGGAAGAGCTTCAATTTAGAAAGTGATAAAAGATAAGGAGGGATGTTAAAGTGAAGCCAATTACAGATGTCTTTAAATACCAAGTTGAAAAGATTATACGTAGTGTAATCATAGTAAGCAATTATATATATTACATATAGCATAAATAATTATATTTTATATAATGTAATAATAAGCAATTATAAATGATTATTTAAATTATCTTATATAATTATTTTATATAATATTTATTTTATATATTATAAATAATTATTTATATGTAATATATTAGAAATAATTTTATAGAATTGCTTATTATGATTACACACTATTGCAATTATATATAAATTGCTTATTATGACTACACACCATATATATATAAATGGTGTGTATGTATGTATGCAAATATTTTGTGTGATAACATAAAGTCTTATTTGCCAAAATTGTCTCTCCTGTGCTCACTTCAGCAGCACGTATACAAAATTGTCTCTCCTAGACAAATTTACAGTAAGCTTAAAAGTATCCTACTATTTCTTTGGATATAACATTCTTGTCTTTTTTAATTGATACGTAATAATTGAACATATTTATGGGGCATAAGTGGTATTTTGATACATATATACAATGTATAATGATCAAATCATGGTAATTGGACTACCCATCACCTCATTTATCCTTTCTTGTGTTGAGAACATTACAAATCTTCTCTTCTAGCTATTGTGAAATATGCAGTAACTTATTGTTGACTATAGTCACTCTACCATGCTATCAAACACTAGAACTTGTTCCTTCTAACATTTTTGAACCCATTAACCTACCTCTCTTCCTCCTCCATCCCCCATACCCTTGCCAGACCCTGGTAACTACCATGTCTTACATGAGATACTGCTTACATGAGATCCATTTTTTTTTTTTAGCCACTACATATGAATGTTAAAGGCAAGTAGTCCTGGAGATGAGGCAAGAAGTTTAAACTATTGATACTGTAACACATATTGAAATTTTTGCTACAAAAATGACTTTCTAAATTATATCATGAAAGCATTGAGGCTGGGGATTGGATTAGGAGACTGGATGAAGCTCATAAATAGAACCAGGGCTGTGGTTGGGGAAGAACAACGTCTTTTGTATTACTCAAGTAGGTCAGATTTGAACATGTTGAGTCTGAAATAACACAGGCAAAGACTTATCAGTCCATGTCCCATCATTTTTTCCTACATCATTATGAAAAGCTCATACACAAAACACTTGTGATGAACATTACAGTCACCTGGTGCCTGTAGGAGGAAAATACTATCCATCCCTAGGGTGCTGGGACTTCAAAATATGGATTTGTTGGGGGCACAGAAACATTCAGACCACTAGCTTTCCATCCCCACACCACTGCCCTCAATTATATCCTTCTCGCATGCAAAATACATTCCTTTCATCCCAACAGCCCCCAAAGTCTTCAGTCATTACCACAAAGTCTAAGTCCAAAGTCTCATTCAAATCATCTAAATCGGATGTGAATAAGACTCAAGGTAGGAGTCGTTCTGAGGCAAATTGCTCTGTGAACCTGTGAAATCATACATGTTACATTCTTTCAAAAGACAATGATGGAGCAGGCTAACAGAACAGACATTGCCATTCAAAAAAGCAGAAATAGTTAAGAAGAAATGAATAACAGGTCCCAAGTAAGTCAGAAATCCAGTAAGGCAAACAACATTAAACCTTGAGGATGAAGAATCATCTTTGGCTTGAGGTCTGCCCTCCAGGCCCACTGGAGGAAAGATCCCACCTTCCGGACCCACTGAGGCAGATGTCCTTCTGCCCTGAGCTTTGCCATGCAGGGGTTGGGGCCCCAAGGCTCTGGGTGTTCCTGCCTCGACAGCTTTGTTGGGCAGACTCCACACAACAGGTATTATGATTGAAGTTGCATGCCTGTGGCTCTCTGGGGCTAGATTTGCATGCCAGTGGCTCTACTGGTCTGGGATCTCCAGGGTGGCTCCACTCCCATGGTTGTTCTCTGACTGTGTAGCTCAAGGCCCTGGAGGGCTCCATACTTTGAAATCTAATTAGAGGTAGCCACAGCCCCAGGCTCTAGCACTGCATGCACTGGTTGAAAGAGTGCTGCCCAGACTCCATCAATATTTGCTATCTGTGCCCTCAGGACAGGCAACCACCATGGCCTGAGCCATGCCACAGCCTGCCATAACTGCAGCTGGGGCAGCCAAAGAGCATGGCTACCCTGCAGTTCAGGGAGCACAGCCTGAGATGTGAGGCAGTGCCAGGCAAGACATGCTAGGGTCCCTCAGGCAGTAGCCCCTTGTTGGCATTTGAAGCTGCTCTGCTTCCCAGGCTCTTGCACTCTGAGGCGGGATGGGGGTGGGAGCCCTGATGATTTCTAAATTTCCGTCATGGTCATTCTTTTATCTTCTCACTCACTAGTTCATGACTGCTCCTTAGATGGCTGACTAATCTCATCGGATGGTCTTTGGCCACACTCTTCCTGTTCTCTTCCAAATAGGTTTCTCATTTCTTTCAATATGAACAGGTTGGAGTTTTTCAAATTTGTAATGCCTGCTGCCTTTTATTTTTTGATATTTCTGTTAGTCAAGGTTCTCCAGAGAAATAGAATCAATTAAGATTTTGTATTACATTATATTATATTATTATATAATACTATATTACATTTATTATAATACTATGTTACGGAGATTTAGTATACAAATTGGCTCATGGGATTATGGAGACTGAGAAGTTCCACCATCTGCTGTCTACAAGCTGGAGACCCAAGAAAGCCAATGGTGCAATTCGGTATTTGTCCCAAGGCCTGAGAACCAGAGCGACTGACGGTGTAAGTCCCAGTCCAAATCTGAAGGTCCAAGAACCAAGAACACTGATGTCTGAGGATCGGAAAAGGCGGCTGTCCTAGCTCAAACAGAAGACAGTGAATTCTCCATTTCTGTAACTTGTTATTTATTCGGGCCCTCGGTGGATTGCATAATGCTTATCCACACTGGGGAGGGCAATCTTCACTCAGCCTACTGATTCAAATGCTGTTTCTTCTGGAAACAGCCTCACAGACACATCCAGAAATAGAGTTTCACTAGCTGTCTTGGCACTCTTATCCCAGTCAAGTTGAAAGATAAAATTAATCATTACAAACCTTTCTAATGATATTAACAGAAGTTTGTTTTCTTTTAATATAAGCCCTATAATTAGGGTGATCATATAATTTGTCATCTAAAATAAGCCTCCATTTCGACTGAAAGTGCACAGTTGTTATATTGAGACAAAAGGAGTAAACTAAGACTTCCTAGGACACATTAGAACGTAAGAGACCCTATGCATAACAATGGTGCAATCTGTGTGTGAAAACAAGGTTATTAGGTTTATAATCACATGTTTAGTGGAATTTCATATTGCTGATTACCATAAATGTAAAATTATTGTATAGAGAGGAAGGGGAACAAATGTATTTTTCTAATTCCATTAATACTGTCTTAACCTTCATTTGATTGACTATTTTCAGAGGCTGGAGGAAAAATACAATATGAATTTAAGAAGCAAATCCATATTGGCCCTATGTAGTTGATATTGGAAAACAGAAGGAAACTGTCACATAAATAGCCTAGCTAAGCCTCAAGTTCAAGAATGTGTGTTCTGAAGAATGTCTTGAGAAGCATAACTTTTGGAAAACAACCAGTGTGTGAAAACCTGATGGAAAAAGGCAAAAGAAGTCCATGGCACAGGCAGTGAGAAGGGCACAGAGAGCCTTTGATAATGCTGGAAGCTTATACAAGCATTTGAAAGAAGTCTAGAGAAGTAAATGGGAAGGGAAAATGAGCATCACTGAATTGGAGACTTACAATAGTTAAATTTCATAGCATGTAAATTATATCCTAATAAAACTATTAAGAAAAGAATTTTAAAATCCATAACATAATATTTTGTTTTTATTTCATTACGGCATTTAAAATTTTAGTAACCATATTATTGTTATAAAAATTAAATCATGGACACACCTTTTACATGATTTTGTTTGATTAATAGTGCTGGAAAACAGTGATTAATGGCTAATAGTCATATTGAGGAACTGTAGGGACATGGCAGAGGGCTTAGTCATTGACACAGTCATAATCAGTAATTGTGTGCATTATTTGGATTAAGACATCTAAGGCTACTTACCAAATGTTCAAGTGATCTCAAGCTAAAAGACACTGCTAAGCTGATGACAGAATCAGGATTCAAAATTATATTGACAACTTGGAAAGTTCGACCAAAATCAATACAGTGAAATTAAACAGGAATATATATAAAATTCTACCACTAGTTAAAAAGAAAAAAATAAAGTTTGGTGTATCTAAGATGAAAGGAGAAATTTTTCTGTTATAGCAAACATGAAACTGAATGATTTCAAGCAGCAAAAGTTATTTCTTTCTCATGCCACATGCCGGTCATGAGTTGGCAACAGAGCTCTGTGCATCAGAGTTGCAGAGATTTAAGAGCAATGCAGCCCTCATCTCAGTCATTGTTGGTTACTGTGCTAGAAAGAAAGGAAAGTTTGCTAAAAGCCTCATCAGTTCTTAAGACTGCCATCCAGAAGTTATGCATATAACTTCCTCCCACAATCCATTAGCCAAAGAATGTCATTGAGCCACACTTAATTGCAAGGGGGCAGAGAAGCGCCATTATATCTGTGCTCAACAGTTGGATAATCACAAATATATGGCCACCAGTACTAATACCTATTGTAAACTGCAAGAACAACAACAAAGATTAATGACTGCAGTAAGCAGAATTCTCAGATGGTTCCCAAGTTTTCTGAATCCCACTCTCTCCCCCAGGGTTACAGTCTGTGTAATCTCCTCCCCTTGAGTGTTGCCTGGACCTGTGGATACAAAGGATATTACCCCGTGACTAGATTATTTTTTATGACCAAGGTTGGAAAACTTTGCAGATGTAATTAAGGTTTTAAATCAACTGATTTTGAGATAATCAAAAGGGAGATTATCCTGGCTGGACCTAAGCTAATCAACTGAGCCCTTAGAAAGGACAGGGTCCTGAAAAAAAGTGATTGAAAGCATAAGTATTTTTCTGCTGACTTTTAAGAAGTCAGTTGCCATCAGAGACAGCTAAAGACCTTAGGGCAGCCTCTGGGAGCTGGGAATGACTCCCCCAGCAAACAATAATAAGGAAAATAGGAACCTTGGTCCTATAACTCAAAGAAACCAAATTGTCTAGTAATTTGAATGAGATTGGAAGAGGAAACTAAGCTCTAAATGAGAACACAACCCAGCTAATACATTGATTTCAACCTGAGCCCCTGAGAAGAGAATCCAGTTTCATCAAGTCCCATCTATTGATCCACAGAAACTATGAGATGATTAAAAAAAAAATTGTATGTAGTCTTAAGACATTAGCTTGTGAGAATTTGTTGTGCAGCATAGAAAATGAATATAATTATAAAAGAACAAGTTCATAATATGTGATGTTTTAAAAGTCAACCACACAAAATACAAAAGACAATGATGATTCAATTTTGCTTTCAAAAGTGTTTCGTATATTTGCTTAGGAAAATAATTGTGATGTTTATACAGTTCTGAGTGGAAAAAAAATCAAACTGTTTTTCCTCTGCTGTCACTCCATGAACAATCAACACAGAAGACTTCTGTGACAAAGTGCGTATGGGGTTTTCCCTCACACACACCGAGCAAGCAATCGATTCTACAGCAGCTACTGCTGGGTGTCCTCCAGTTCAGTTCCAATACTATCTAACTGGAGACAGCTTCAGATCCCACGGGATGAGGGCTCTGTCCCACAAGACTACCCCTTATTTCTGATGTCAACTTCAAGCCATAAGTTGTTTTACCTGGGCTTCTGACTGACTGGCTGTAAATCTGGGTTCCATGACCTCTTCCTCTGGTTCAGATAATTTGCTAGAGCAGCTCATAGAACCCAGGAAACACTTACTTACATTTACCGGTTATTATAAAGAAAATCTGTGCAAAGGACACAGATGAAGCAACGGATAGGGCAAGACATGTGAGAAGGGACCTGGAGCTTCCATGCTCTCTCAGCATGTGCCACCCTCCAGGAACTTCTACATATTCAGCTGTCCAGAGGCTCTCTGAACCCTGTCCTTTTGGGTTTTTATAGAGGCTTCATTACATAACATGGTTGATTAAACCATTAGTCATTGGTGATCAACTTACCCTTCAGCCCCTCTCCCCTCCCTGAAGTCTGGGGTGCCAGAGTGGGACTGAAAGTCCCAACCCTCTAATCATGCTTCAGTCTTTGCAATGACCAGTCCCCATCCTGAAACTACACTGAAGCTGCCGGTCATCAGCCATGATATCAAAAAGGACATCATCATTGACATACAAAAAAGCATCACTTTGGAGATTGCAAAGATTTTAGAAGTTGAATGCAAGGATGTGGGGATGAAGACAAAATATGTATTTCACAATATTATAACAGTCAAACGTTAACAATTGTGGTTAATGCTAGAAGCCACTTTGTCCAATATATGCTGTCATATATATATAATCTTGTCTTCATAATATCTTTAAAGTAGTTATCTTTATTATCATGTGATTATTGTAAACCAAAAATAAAATTACATCTCCCCAATTGACTGAATAGACCCCTTTTTTGGCCAAGGGGATTCCAAAGAAACCTGAAAAACTAGTGCAGGACATGATGGGAAGTGAGGGATCAGACATACCTCATTATACCTTCTCTCTTTTGAAGTTTAGACACAACTGATCAGCATTAATATTAAAACAGAGATCTTAAGACTGACGAGCACTCTTTGTAGCAATAAGCTACCAAATTCCAACTTGCCTCTGATATAGCATAACATGACAGACAGCAGACTCTGAAAGAAACAAAGTATTTTACCCCAAAATATATTTCTTTGACATATTTTGAGGTGGCGCTGCAAAGCTGTCTCTTGTGGAGACAATTTATATTCTGTAGAGAATCCCCTTCCCTTTCCAGACCTTTTTCTGATTCTAAAGAGACTAGCTGAGTGTCTGGAACCTTTTAAAAGTCTGAATAGGAAATATTTATCACCTATTGACTCTAGGGCAACCCCCTATGATACTTTATTGGATAATAGAAACTATGGTCTCTAATTCTTATCTTAATCCAGACACTCCTTTCTATTGATTCCAGGTCTTTAGATAATAACTTAACTCTTTCAACCAATGGCCAATCAGAAAATCTTTGAATCCACCAATGATCTGGAAGCTCCCAGCTCCCCCTTCGAAATGTCCCGCCTTTCTGGACCAAATCGAAGTATACCACACAGATATTGACTGATGACTT
>NW_012114710.1:9357693-9358855 GCF_000951035.1 Colobus angolensis palliatus | reverse complement strand
GACACTCCTTTCTATTGATTCCAGGTCTTTAGATAATAACTTAACTCTTTGAAAATCTTTGAATCCACCAATGATCTGGAAGCTCCCAACTCCCCCTTCGAAATGTCCCGCCTTTCTGGACCAAATCGAAGTATACCACACAGATATTGACTGATGACTTACATCTCCCTAAAACGTATAAAATCAAGCTCTTTGGGCACATGCTCTCAGGGCCTCCTAAGGCTATGGCATAGGTTATGATCCTTATCATTGCAAAATAAACTTTGTATTGATTGATACCTGTCTATCATACTTTTGGGCTTACATAATGAATCAGGTGACTATTACTTTTGTCAGGTTTTCATGTGTTTTCAAAACTTAATAGAGCAAATATGTTTTTCTTTTGTATTTAGATATGAATAAATAAAATATACTTTTATTAAAAATATTTTCCAAATTTACAGAAGAGTAGATAGCAGTTTACAATTAGGATAACCCACTGTCGACCTAAAGGAAGAAGATGAGGCACAAAATACAATTTTTAAGTGTTTTCTTGAGCCAATATGAGGACAGCTTCCCAAGAAACACTTCCAAGTTGCCTTGGGGAGTGTTCTGTTCTGCCTTTAATACAAGTAGGTTTCTAAAGGCAAAAGAAAACAAGGAGTGGGCTGAACTAAGCTGGAATTCTGATTGGTTTTCGTAAATAACATTGAATAGTGATTAGCTGTACACTGTTGAACTATAATAAGGTATGAGTTATGGTGTGCAGCATTGTTAGGTTAATGTATGGCTACTTGGTGTCGGTCAATCTAAAGCCCACAAAGCAAGTAGCTTCAAGAGGTGATGAGTGAGCTCAAGGGGAAGTGAGATGTTCCCATCTGAATGCCTCTCTGGGCCTGATCATTTAAAGTGGCTCGTATTTCTCAGATAAAAAGTTTCTTTTCTTTCTCAACACAAACTATGAACATGGCCACAAATCTAATGTGCTCTAGCAATCAAATGAGACCACAAAATAACCTTCGCCATCTTAATCTAATATTCTAATAGTCTTTCTTGCACTGAACTGGATAGTTTAGTATGGTTTATCATTCTCAGATAAAAAGTTTCTTTTCTTTCTCAACACAAACTATGAACATGGCCACAAATCTAATGTGCTCTAGCAATCAAATGAGACCACAAAATA
>NW_012114710.1:9325008-9357578 GCF_000951035.1 Colobus angolensis palliatus | reverse complement strand
AGATAAAAAGTTTCTTTTCTTTCTCAACACAAACTATGAACATGGCCACAAATCTAATGTGCTCTAGCAATCAAATGAGACCACAAAATAACCTTAGCCATCTTAATCTAATATTCTAATAGTCTTTCTTGCACTGAACTGGATAGTTTAGTATGGTTTATCAAATTCCATTTCCCTTTTCTTTTAGTTCACTTGTCTCAACCATGTTTCCCAGTCTCTCCTGAACTTTGGCATGATCCTATGAGCCCTAGTTTGTACAACGGGATTCAAAGTAACGTATACCACTGCATATGTACTAGATCTCACACATAAAACCCTCCCTTTCTTGATCCCTCATTGTGCTCTGTCCTCCTGCTGGCTAACTGGGAGGTCATCCAGGGTGCCCCTAGAAGCCTGTGTTAATGATAGCAGGATCTGGGTCTCTGAAAGGCTATTGGAGCTTACCCCTCTAAGCCACCCCTGTCATCTGTAACTGCCCTAGACAGTTACATGAATGACACATGTATTTCTTTTGTTTTGTGTTATTATATTACACTTTAGCACTGTTATTACAACTAATTGAGCACTTACTCTATCCCAGATCATCTGCTGAGATTCTGCATACATTATTTGCAATCATTATCATCCTAATTTCACACATGATGAAACCAAATCTCCAGAAATTCTAGTCAATCATCTCAGATTGCTCTTCTAATTTGTTAATGACCAAACAAGGACTGGAACCCAGGTCTTTTAAAATCCAAATCTATTTAAACAATGCCTCTGCTGTATTGCCGTAATTTTAGAGAGATAAAAACAAACTTGACTGAATTGAAGAAAAGGAAACCCAGAATTGCAAAGTGTCCAAACATTTTCCTACTAGATGTATTTTATGGAACTGGAGTCATATGACCTGAAGAAAATCAGGCTTGCTATTTGGGAGTAGAAATATCATTGTTCTTTGGAGCAGAAGTGGGAGATCTAAGGAAGAATTTCAGTTGAACCTAAGAAATTTTCTAATAACTAAAGCTGTCCAACAGTGAGATGCATTGTCTTCATTTATTAAAGCTTCCATTCATTCAACTAACATTGTATTCATACTTTATGCTAGGCATTCCACTAGGTGCAGATGATAATAAGATGAATAAGACTCGGTTTATGTCATTAATAATTTACTTTCTAGAAGGAAAAACAGCATGCAAAAAAAAAAAAAATACTTGCTGTACAGAACAATAACTGTAACAATTGCCTGAATTGAAAGCTATTGGCCCTGTTTGACTTTGCTAGGGAAAATGTTCTAAAATACTGCTTTATGGAATAGTGCCTGTTTAATGAAGTTTTTGCTACTCCAAAATAAAATGAGAAAAATAAGAAACAGAGAGATATTTTCAAAAGGCTAATTTATTCTTTTTGTCAGATTATTTACATGTTTCTTTTTTGATGTTAAATGTTCTTTTTTATGAAATGATGTGGTTGTAGCTGGTGGCTTGTTACTTGCTTTGTGTTTTATGTTAATATCTCTACTTTGCAGAATAAAACTTTAGCAACTCCATGTTGCCTCAAAAATTGTTAAATGAAATGTCACTAGCCCATTTTAAGCCATAGTCTAATTTGAGCTGGATATTGAGCTAAATACAAGTTTACCAGATAAATATAGGCTTTCCAGGTAGAAGTGTGTAGTCACAAAAACACGGGATTCAAACACTGCCTGAATTATATTGTGATCCTTAACCAATTCTCTCTTGCTGCAATATTGAATATGCCAAGGAGAGTGACAAAACAATAAGCTGCAGAAATTGATAGGTGCCACATCACATCAACCTTTTGTACCATGCTAAATTTGATATGATTCTATAGGCAACAGGGAACTATCAAAGAAGTTTTCAGGCTGTCAGTCAGTGCAACAGTATTTTTAATGTGGATCCTCAGACTGTTATTCAGTGCTCATTCCATTTTCTCTTGTACTTGAGTTTTTACAGTCTGTGATTGTGACATTTTTAGACCTGGCAAGTCTACACAATAAAAAATAACATTCATGTTAGACATCTTTTTCTCGCATACTCCAAAAACAATACTTTCTTATGGTGTTCTTGCTGACTTATTTTTAGTAGAAAAGATGAAAATAACATGATCTTGTTTATGTTTTAGAAAGAGCACAGCCTTATGTAGAGGCTGAATTGGAAAGGGACAGTACACTGGGACCAACTGGGTGATGAGTTAGAAGCCTGATGCAGTAGTGAGTTCCCTGAAGTTGGGAAGATTTGCAGCACTAAATATATCATCATGGCTCACTGTCCTTTCACTGAAATGATCCTTTCAACTCTTAAAAGGATACATTCATTTCCAGCTTAAAGGAACATGGGCCAGGCGCGTGGCTCACGCCTGTAATCTCAGCACTTTGGGAGGCCGAGGCGGGTGGATCACCTGAGTTTAGGAGTTTAAGACTAGCCTGGCCAACATGGTAGAATCCTGTCTCTACTAAAAATACAAAAATTAGCCGGCTGTGAGGGCGCACACCTGTAGTCCCAGCTAGTTGGGAGGCTGAGGCAGGAGAATCATTTGAATCCTGGAGACAGAGGTTGCAGTGAGCTGAGATTGCACTACAGCCTGGGTGACAGTGAGACTCTGTGTCAAAAAAAAAAAAGGAACGTGGACAACTTATGTATGTAAAAATTATCATAGTGAAAATCACAGAAAGATTGCATTTAAATTTTTGTTCTTGGTTTCCTATTTTCTCCAGTCTGACAGATTCTGCATGTTTCTGCTTTTCCTCTCCTAATCTGTACTTTTTTAAAAAAAGCAGCACAGGACACTTCTTGACATTTTCTCTTTAAAATGTATGGTATCTTCTTACACATTATGTACCCGCTTCCATGCAAACCTGACTACAGTTTACTAATGTATAGACAGTCTTATCCAGGCAACATCTATACTGCAAGTTTACTAAAGTTCCTTCAGCAAAATAAATTTATAAAATAAAATAAGACCCAGAATAACAACAAATTGTCATTTCAAAAAGCCTTGGTAAATTGATACTTCAAAATAATATTGAATTTAAATCTTTGAAAGGATGTGATTTGAATGGATTTAACCATAGCATAGCTATTCCAGGCAAGATTCATATTTAATCAATAATTTAATATTTCTTTGCTTAGAGGTGAGTTATGCTAGAAGTTTTTGTCAAACTGCAATCAGCACCATTGACAGCTTAACCTTCCCTCCATCATTTACTTCTTGATCTCTAGTACTAATAATCAAGAGGCTACTATAATTGTTTCTGGAGCCACTAAGATCTCGGTTCTTAGCAATTGTTGCAATTTTTATATTCTATAATAATGAACATTAATCTCTTGTTTTTCCTCTGTTGGTTTCAACTGCTGCAAGTATATAGAAATTATAGCTGATATTATAAATGTACTGTGAAAATGATTCTCAGCATACCAAATCAAGCCTAAAAATATACTAAAAATATAAACAAGTTGGTTTCTCAGTCAATGCCACAATACTTTTAATGTGGGTGTTCAAACTACTATTCAGTGTTCATGTTATTTTTAACTTAGGTTTTATAGTAAGAGATTATTACCTTTTGAGACCTGGCATATCTACCCAGTGAAAAATAGCATTCAAGTTATGCATCTCTTCCTTCTATACTTCAAAAACAATGCTTTTTCAGGATGTTTCTTTATCACCTATTTCTACATAGAAAATATAAAAATCTACAGAAATGTGCATAGCAGCCATTTTTCCCAAAAGCAGGACGCAGCAAAGGGATGCATGAGTCAGGTCTATGTTGTGCTCCTTCTCTTAATGATCCCAGCATAATGAAACTAAAATCCTACATGGCAAATTCCCTGGAATTTCACATTTTGATTCTGTTCAGTCAGTAAATGTTATTTTGCTTGGTGCTTAATCTTGTTAAATAAGGAAGAAATTTCCACAAGGTTTGGTACCACATCCAAAACCAACTTTCTCATATGAACATAAACATTGACTCAACGGCTCTGAAGGTCCTGAACTTCAGGGTGTGGGATGAAACTACTTTGTGGGTGTATGGCTGGTGTTTGCTGTTTTTCAATGTTTATGTATCAGAATCTCACCAGCAACTACGTGACATGCTGGATAAGCAGGGTGTTAAGTTGAAGTCAAGGTTTTATAATAATCTGGAAAAAAAGCATCATTTAAATTTAAAATAAGGAAGGCAAATACTCATGTGTGATCTCAGTTAGGTATGTACACAAAGGTTTACAAAGGACCTTAGCTTCTCGACTTTATATAAACAGCTTTTCCTTCTAAATTCACTGTGGTAATGACATGAGGTAACATATGTAACCTACAAGGTCACATTCCAACCATAATCCAACCGTTCTGGTGGCTCCATGGTAGCAAGCTGAACAGTCTTTGTTTTTAACTTAATGGCCACACTTTATGCCATTTTGTGAGACACAGGTTCATTAGACCTTCTGTTAAGAGCCTTAAGGCCACAATTCATTCTGACTCTGCAATTACCGGTGACAATTTTTATATGCAGCCAAATTTTTCAATCGCAGTGGGAATGTTTGCATAATGTGCGGCTCTGGCTCTTCTTTCTGATAATCTCATGTTGGGGGAAAAAACATTAAAGATGTGTTCTGGAAAAGCATCCATGCTGCATGTGCCAATTTACCATTTTTCAAAAGAGCAAACTCTAGGAAAGGGAATATGGGGAAATAAAAGGTATCAGCATATCTGGTTTTTTAAATAAATGGTTTATATTGGTTTGTGATAGATATAAACCAGGAGGAAGATAGCTGGTAAACTTCCTTGTTGGTTATATAATGTAAAAGCACCAGTCTTCAAAGCTTTTTAGTTCTTTGAAATATATTCACTGTAAGTTACACCTATAGATGAGTTCTCCTCAGTATATAGTGCTTTTGAAATTAATCTTGAAAGCAACCAGTTAAATTTTTAGATTATAAGTTATTGTCACTGAGCCTCTTCTACTAATTTAAGAGATGCTGAGTGGAAGTCTGTCAGGCAAGAATTTAAATCACTTCTGGCCAAAAACTTGGAGTGAATCCATTAGAAACCCGATGTTATGCAGAAACTCTAATTGGAAGACAAATAAAGAGAGAGCTATTCCTATGCAGGATCCTGGGGTTTGATTTGTAGGTTATCAGTACACGCTGACCTATAACAGATTTTACAAGACAGAAAGAGTCTGTGCATTTAAATAAACAAATATGAAATCATGTCCACTGACCATTGTTTTCAAAGATTGCAGTTTGACACCATAAAAGCCCAAGAGACATTATTTCTACCCAGGAATTTTGTGGCTGTTTGGGTGTGTTTGAAGTGCTTGAAGAACAGAGAGGAGCTTGAAAAAAATACATTGAGAGGTTGCAATATTAATTAAACTTACACGCTCAGAAGAAAGAAGGAGAGATAGAGTGAGGGTAAGAGAGAGAGACAAAGGCAGAAACATGGTAGCAACAGTAAAAGCTTTCCTTGAGAACTGAATTAAATTGTTTTAAGCAAAGTGCATACATCCTTTAGACTGGAGGAGGAATCATGTATTAATAGTCCCAGAATTTTCGTTGAGGGGAGCTCTGTGTTGATCTGCAAACCCAGAGAGGAATGAAACTGATTTACATTACACACAGCATATTTATCTTTACTCTCTAGCAGCAACAGGCCAGCAGGAAGCCGTGTTGGTCTGATGCATAACCAGTGACCTGGGTTCCAGGCTCACATAGGCTAGTGACTGGATAGGCCATTACAGGTAAATCACTTAGTCTTCGTTGCCATCAGTTTCTCTCAGCTTTAAAATGTGGATAATACTGATTTTCAAAGACCAGGACAGGTTTAAATGATATAATATGCTACTGTTCGGGCTTTGTAGTAAATTATATACTATACATTTTTCAATGATTCATTAATTTTGGGTAGAAGCAGACTTTTCTGTGGAGAAAAGGCACAGACCAAAAACTCTGGTAATGTTATGTTCACTGAGGGAAACAAAATGGAAGAACACCACCTGGCATGTAATAATTATTAACTCTCTTCCCTGGCCTGGCAATTTCCCCATCGTAACACAGGCTACTGCCACAAATTCCTGGAATTGATTCAATGCACATGTCCTTGTTTCCAAGACCCTGAGTAAGTTGCTAGGATACCACTGGGACCTTTTAGCACTTTATTTTCCTTTTCTCAGTATACTATTGGAGAGGTACGTCCTTTTATAAATTGGAACATAATATATTCCTCAACTTGACACATCATGGCCTGTAAGTCTGTGTTGCATATAACTAGCTATGTTAAATTTAACAATACTGAGCCTTTTAGGTGATAATTGTTGGATACTTTAGGCCTGTATTCTTTAACAGTTTTTAGGATATGTTTCAAACACTCAGTTTTTGCTGCAAACATTTCCTCAACTACTGACAATTAATGAATGCAAAAATGGGTAAAGGAACAAAATTTCCAGGTAAAACTGGTGTCATTTATGTGCATATGTATTCCAAATATTTTAATTATGCTTCAAAAGGAGGTACTATATTATCCAGGTGGATTTATAAGATATCATTTTCTAGTTTTCTCTCAAACTAAATGAATAATCATCTATGGAATCTTGAGCCCCACCCTACTTCTACTTTCTATGAAGGGAGAAAAGGGGAAGTGAACATGTTGCTGAACAAGTGAGTTGCCTAGCCACAAAAAACAAGTTTCAAAAGATTAGCTCAATAATGTCCAACTAAATCTAGTAACAGTCAAAGAGCATGTCCTTGGGTATCAGACCTCAGTTTGGGTTCTAAAATTCAAATATAAAATCTTTACTATGTATTTTCAATAATATCAATTTGTTTAAAATTGAGTTTCAAACAAAAGTGATGGCAAAATGATAAAACTAGAATAATCCATGGTAAATTCATTTCCATAGAACCTCAATGTTGTGTATTCTCCCCTAACGTTTAGGTTCAAATTTTCCTGTGCTTTCCAAGACAGGACAAGAATTTGTTTCCTCATCTGGGCAGGCTGAATCTTTCTCAGTTTAGATCAATGAGTATGTGTATAGGGACCATTTGACTCTTGTCTACAGGAAGTCAAATTTACTCAGCAGCTTGTGAAGTTTGAATTGACAGATTTTATGGATGATGCAAAAGAGGTGATTCAAATCCCACACACCACG
The DNA here is from genome assembly GCF_000951035.1 of Colobus angolensis palliatus. Taxonomy (NCBI): domain Eukaryota; kingdom Metazoa; phylum Chordata; class Mammalia; order Primates; family Cercopithecidae; genus Colobus; species Colobus angolensis. The sequence goes on along the minus strand of NW_012114710.1, from coordinate 9,350,434 downwards.
TTAATTGCATTAAGTAACCTGTTTGATTTGGTTTCTTCTACCTATCCTTTGACCACTACTGATCCCCCAGTGCCTTCCTTTGACAGCCCCTCAGCCTTTGATCTGTTGTGTGCCCAGTCTTTCATCTCTTCCCCAATTCCTCTGTCATACTCATATAGGAAGACAGCAAGGGCTAAGGCAGTGTAGCCTGATGTTGCGATTATGTCATCCTGGGAGAAAGGGGAATCACAGCCATCACAACAAGAAGTGTAGTACCATTTCCAAGAAAAATCTCAAGTTCTAGCTTATGCATCACCTGAACCACTTGCTGAAAGAAAATGAAAAGATCTGAGGTTTGAAAACAACTGTTTGCTAAGACATCAAAGTGAACATGACTGTTTTCTACAACAGATGAGTCCCAGTGTCTAAAATAGCCTTTTCTCATTCTCATGTGCAATGGGATATGAATGCAGATTCACAAACAAACTTTCTAATTAGTACACAAAGGGAAATTCTAGTAAGAGTGGAACTCATATGAATAGAATGAAAAAAGCCACTCAGCTACCTTTGAATCATGACTTTTCCCCTAACTTCACAACTTTTTTTCTAAACTCAAAACACACAGCAAAAAGGCAACAGAAGCAAGGAAGGAAGAACCAGGCGACTTCAATAGATGATTAAATTCCTGAAGTTTTCCTATCTAGGGGGTGTTCTGGAATAAAAAACAATTTGAAGAAATAGTCAAACCCTCTGATTTAGTATAGGATTTCTCCTTTCAAATACAAAGATTGAACTGATTCTAATGAGTGTGCTGGAAAGTGTCAAACTGATACTGCTGATACTTTTCTTTCCTACTCCACAGTACTTCCCCATTGAGTCCTAGGTTAAAAAAAATCAACTATTCCTTTCTATTATTTTCCTTTTTATCTTATTTAAAGGAAAACAAACAGTGAATCCTTTGAAATGAACTTGACATATCATTGCTACATGCACTGCTTTTATTTCTCAGAAGTTCACAACAGATCTCTTCTTTCCAACTCTCAAAAGCTGTGCTAAGTCACATAGATCACTTGAGGACTCATATTTTAACCTTCTCCCATAATCCTAAACTAGAGTTAGACTTGAGGAACTAGGTCCTGTTGGCTCTTTCCCAAGACTACAATCAAGACTACTCATCATTTGCTCAGTCTCTTCAACCAGCTTCTTTCATTGTCTCTCTGGTTTACAGCAGCTTTATCTTACAACTGGCCTAAGCTAGAATTAACAAGCCGAATTTCCCAAAACACTAATCAAAAGTACTTGCAGAAAATACATTATCTTCAGTTTCCTATGACTCTAAACAATGCGGAAACTAAAAAGACCTGATTCATTTTGCATTGTTCTATTTGGGTTTGTAACAGGATGTTGGAATGTCTCTAATAATATGAGCATTGTCCTTCAAGATGGTCATATCTAGATACTGAGTGCTTTCTCTAATACAGTTCCCATTATTAAAACTGAGAACAATGCTTTGAACAGTCTGTTTTGGAATTACCTTCACTACCAATTTACATGTAATATGAGGGATATCATAGTACTTTACGACCATGCCTCACAAAGGCCAAAATTTTCTCCAAGAAAATTAAATGCTGTGGTTTAGACACAAAGTTTTGAGTGTCTTTGAGAATGATGCAGTATAACTATTCAAGACAAAGGCTGTGGAAATCTTAGACCATAGTTATGACTCAAAACAAAAATAAAGCAAGCTGTGCCTTCCATATATGCCTGAGGCTATGTCTCCAAAAATTTCCAGTTATGTGTAAAATATTCAGCCAATTATTTTCTTATGCACTACCAAAAAATCTTATTTGATTTGGTTATTTATGTTATGTATTTATGTGTTTTATACCCAGTCAGCTAGTCATAGTATCTGCACAGGCTCTTTCAAGAAGATCTCTGCTTCAGACTCTGAGTATAATCATTAAGATATCAACATAATAAAAATGCTTTCAAGAATCCTTGTTACTGTTTATTCTAAAATAAATTATTTGTAATCACAATGGTTTATCTCAACTGTCTACAGAGCCTACAAAAAGTAATAAGACTTTAAACTTCTGGTGCTTCAGCACTGAAATTTCCTACAATAAAGATTTATATTAAAACGTCTCTTATTTTAAATGTTTAAATGTTCAAGTGTTTGGGGTACAACAGTATAAGTTATCATGTTCATTTAAAGGGATAAAATACTCCACAGAAAAGCCAGGAGGATGTAGAATTGAACGTCAATGTCTAAGTTTTATGTGAATGAAACAGAGAGCTATGCATTGGAATGCCTTGAGGAGCGCAGGCAGCAGTAAAAAATGTCTCAACAGAGAAAGTGACCCATTTGTTTCTCTGAATTTCAAGGTCATTGCATTGGTCTATATGGCAAGTGTGAAATTAATTACTTCTCTTTCAGATTTGGCAATAAGAAGATAATAAAGCATAGATGGTGATAGACATATGTAGTTCACATTAAATGATACTGAATTGTACTAGATCATAACATGATCATGGTTGACTACAGTATTAACAATCCAACCATGTAAATTCATATATACAGAAAATGTACATGCATTCACATACAGGGGATGAACTATGTGATTGAAAATCTGTGGGTTATGTTTGTGTGTCATATTTCTTTAAGACGTATTAACCAAAAACACCACTCAGAAGTGAAAGAATCTTTCACCAACCAAAAAAATTCTTGCAAACGGAACAGAGAAATTCAGACTTTGAACAAAAATTAAATATTGAAATGTATTAGGTCATGCCAAAGATTATTGACGAATATATTTACAAACAATTTATGATGAACACCAGAAATTTTCTTGCTTGTTTAATGCAAGGTATTATATCATTATTAATATCACTATTTTATTATCATTTGTATATACAATACATCAGATATCCTCTTCAAATTAACTGAATTTTAAGTATTTAGCTACATAGGATTTGAAAAATTGATTCAAAAATGGTGATAGAGTATATGTTATTATCCCAGTATATCACTGAATGTGTTAAAATCCTTTACACACTGAATGTAAATTATCCCTAAAAATCATATTTAAAATTTGTTCCACCCTTGCTTATATTTTTGGGGTGACTGAAGGAGTCCCTGATTATTTAGCAAGCACTTCTTTAGTATGTGCTGTAAACAAAGGCCCAACCAAATTGGATCCGGTTTAGCCAATAGAAATCTAGCTGTCAAAATCTGCTCCAGCTTTTAATATCTCAGACTTTCATTTTCTAAGTGGGCATGAACCTGAAGTTTGGTCTAGTCTCCAAATAAGAAAACTGCCACTCTAAATGTGATTATCTTCATGCTGCAGCCTAGTGATCGTCCAGTGTAGTGTAGTAGAATGAATGCAGGGTATGGAGTCAGGACATTGATAAAAATCCCAGAGGTACAAAACACTCTTCAGAGAGAGCTGTGTAACGTGGGCCAGCTTTGAGTCTTCTAGATGTGTAACTTTGAGCAACTTGCTTGCATTTCTGACCCTCTATTTGTTTTCCAATTTAAAAAAATGGAGATTTTATCACGCTTACATAAATCTAGAACAATCCATGTCATAAAGATTAGATTGGAAATGATAGTTGCTCTATTAATGGTTAATTTTAGGTGTCAACTTGACTGGATTAAGGGATACCCAGATTGCTGGTAAGCTATTATTTCTGAGTATACCTGTGAGAGTATTTCCAGAAGAGACTGATATTCTAATCAGTGAGCTGAATAAGGAAGATCAATCCTCACCAACGTAGTCAGGCACCACTCAATCAACTGAGGGCCCAGATAGAACAAAAAGAGGAAAGATGAATTCTGTCTCTCGCTTCTGGAGTTGCGACACCCATCTTCTCTTGCCCTTGAACCTCAGAACTCCAGGTTCTCTAGCCTTTGGACTCTAGGACTTGCACCAGGAGCCCACCCCAGATTCTCAGGCCTCCGACCGCTGACTGAGAGGTACACCATTTGCTTCCCTGGTTCTGACATCTTCATACTTGAACTGAACCATGCTCTAGGCTTCCCTGATTCTTCAGCTTGAAGACAGCATATCATGGGACTTCTCAGCTTTTATAATTATGTGAGCTAATTCCCCTAATTAATCCCCTCTCATCTATCTATACTTTTGATTCTGCCTCTCAAGAGAACCTTGCTTGATATGATTTCCTTTTATAAAACTATTTTCTCAGTAGTAATATACTTTTTACGTTCTTGAATTTATGCATTCTGCTTATCAAAGTAATACCTACAAATGCCACACCAGAATCTCCACTGGTGTCTTTGCATTACACCTATTAATAAAGGTACATGTATGTGTGTGCTTTGTGGACTGAATGTTTGTGTCTCCCTAAATTCATATGCTGAAGCCCTAACCACCAATGTGTTAGTATTTAGAGATGGGTCTTTGGGAGGTAATTAGGTTTAGATGACATCACGAGGGTGGGACCCCTATAATGGGATTAATGTCTTGATAAGAAAAGGAAGAGAATCAAGAGCTCTCTCTCCTCCCTGCCACCTCCTGCCCCACCCTGTGAGGACACAGTCAGAAGGTGGCCATCTGCAACCCAGAAAGAAAGCCCTCTGCTACCTTGATCTGGGACTTCCCAGCCTCCAAAAATGTGATAAATAAATTCTTATTGTTTAAGTCACCTACTCTATGGCAGCCTGAGAGAACTAAAACATAATTACAAAAACACATAAACACAGACACACACACACACACAAAGGTACATACACACACACACTCAGATATGTGTATTTTTTTCAAATTTCAATTTTCAAAAGAAAAAATATAATCCAAATACCCAGTACAAATTTAGCCTCTTTAATCTAGGTTTTTTTCTACATGCCTTCTCTTTGGGTTTAAGGACAGTCATTATTTGTCTCTTCTCGTCAGTGGAAACTTACAATGGAGAGAAGGAATTTGGATTTTATCTCACAGGCAATAAGAATTCACTTTTCATACTTGGACAGGGAGTTAAAAATAGAGAATATTAGTCTGGCTACTCTGTGTAGGATATTCCAAGATAGACCAAATGTAAGAAGTCTAGAGGCTCATGTTATTCAAGTTCAAAATGATAAAGGATAAAATAGAATTGTGCTTATAAAAATACAAATAATTGTATTGATGCTTCGAAGTTGAATGTGCCTGAGTTTAGTTCTTGCTTCCATGATCACTAGCTTTGTGGTATTAAGTCTAGTCTTCACTACATCTTAGGATTCTTCTTAAAATGGGATTAATAAAGCCAACCCACTTCAAGGTTGGCATAGGGTTTTAAAAAGCCAGAGCTGTTAATAGTCAGAATTGATATTGGCAGCCAGTTCCCAATGACTAGATCTGGATCTAAGTGGGTATGGAGATTAAATGAGACAGTTAATGCTGAGTGCTGAGCAAAGTGCTTAATACATAGTACATCTGCTAGTTGGCAGTTATTGCTGTTATGCACAGAAAAATTGGAGGGGGTTGGCTGTCATAATGTTGAAACTGGTTGGATATAGAGAATACATGAAAAATAAAGTTTAGAAGATTTGATATTTGAGATTCAGGTATCAAATTGAATTTGAATCTACTGGTACTATTAGGTCTTAGAGCATACCAGCAGAATTTTTGGAAGAAGTGAAAAAGCATATGCAGATATTTAAAAGCCTTTCTTCTTGAAGGAAAGGTGCATGACTATCTTTATGATTCAGCTGAAAATATTAATGTTATAGTTAAAAACCAGGCATTTGAAGAAGTCATAATATGATAACTGCTTGAGACAGAAAATAATAAATTCAGATAAGATATGTTAAATTCCATATGACTGAGAGTCTTATTAAGGACTCAGCCCACCCATCCTCTACAAATATGAAAATATCTAACAGAAATTGAAAATATAAGAATATATGAAAGGCAAATTATTAGGGTATTATTAGAACTCAGTAGGTGATTTTATGTGTGTTTGTATAAGAAAAACCTTGGATGAAATGACTTGAAATTAGAGCAAAAGGGCTTTAGTGAATTTTGTGCTTTGTACAAGCAAATTTCTACTTTTTCCAAAGGAAAATTGGATTAAATAATAGAAAACGGTAGTAATACATAAAATAATATATTATTTGAGAGGTTTATTTTCTCATACACATTGTTTCCTATGTTCCACATTGATTAAATAAGAAAAAATAATTTGTAGCAGAATATTTGCTTGAAAATAATAACATAATAATATCGTTAATATGTTATCACAAAAAGTTCATTGTGAAACCACAAATGTTTGATATGGGTTTCAAGCATCATTTGTTTATTATAATAAGATATGGTGTTATACTATATTGAGATATTACACTTATTAAAACAAATTCTTTCAAAGATTGTCAATCTATTAGTACTACCCTGAGGGAAGAAGGAGGGGTTAACTCTAAAGGAGACAATTATAAAAAATATCTAAAGATGAAATATAGCTTTCAGACTTCAAAAGAAATAAAGTTGCATTTTAAGTTATCTGGAAAGAACCTATAGCTTCAAGTTGATGAAAATAAAATGACCTTGGCCGGGTGCGGCACTCCCAGCACTTTGGAAGGCCAAGGCAGGCGGATCACCTGAGTTCAGGAGTTCAAGACCAGCCTGGCCAACATGGCAAAACCCCATCTCTATTAAAATACAAAAATTAGTTAGGTGTGGTGGCATGCACATGTAATCCCAGCTCCTCAAGAGACTGAGGCAGGAGAATCACTGGAACCCAGGATGTGGAGGTTGCAGTGAGCTGAGATCACACCATTGCACTCCAACCTGGGTGACAGACAGAGACTCCATCTAGAAAAAAAAGAAAGAAAATGAAATGGTCTTAACTCATTAAAAAAGTTATCTCTTCTATAGAGGAAATAAATTGGCAAACAAACTTTAACTGTTAAGATTACAAATATCTGTTTCGGACAATGGTTTTACATGTTTGTATAAAATAAACCCATATTTCCTTTTGGAATATGTAAATTCAAATCATTTAAATTAACATTTCCAATCCTCTCTCTAATTTTGTTTTGATGTTTTCTTTAGAAGCATTTGTGATAGACACGTGTTTTCCTGTAATCTGTACAACTTAATAAATACTTGTATATTGCTAATGTATATACTGTCTATATGAGATTCATATTTTAACAATGGATGTGAAATTGTATAGACTACAGACCTCAAAACCCTGAGCAGAGGCAGTCTGATTGAAAAATTACATCAACCCAATATAAGGATTGTGGCTTAGACAATGAAAATGTCTTTATATTAATTCAGTCACCTCATTGATTTGTCTACCTGATGACCCATATCAAACGGACACACAACAATAAACTTGGTTCACTGAAAAGCATTTAACTAAAATTCGCCAGATGTTGGCAATCACTCATTCTCAATCCACATCTTATCTCACTAATGAAAGCAGAGAATCCCACAAGCCCTCAGCTATTCATTAACAAATCAAGCAGCTCTCCATGGAGGCAAGCCCTTCCCATGCTCCATGGCCCTTGCTCAGATTGTAACATTTGTGCATTTTCTTTTGTGCTATTAAAAAAAGAGAATTGGTCCCAGCGCTTCTGAACATTTCAGTTGTTTATAAACCACCCAAATGGGGACACACAATCTCCATTCCTCGATTCCTATTGGTGTTACTTGTCTTTTCTTTTTTTTTAAGACATTTACAATTCCTTCCCTACCCAGTGGGCAACATGGAATGACTTTCACTTCCTTAATTCCCACAGCCAGTCCTGCAAATCTCTCAGTCCACCCACCCTCTACAGATGCTCAGATGTGTTCCCTGTCTTCGATTCCTTATTACCTTTCACCTGAACTACTGAAAGAACCTTCTATAAATACTCCCATAAAGTAGTTTTTTCTTATTTCGCTTGATTTTAATTAATTCATAGTTATAAGATCTCTCTGGAATTAATTTTTAGGGCTAGCATAAAGTGGTACTTGAGGTTTACTTTTACGTAGGGCTATCAGTTGGTCCAGCACAATTTACTGAAGAGACTTTTCCTTCTCCATTGTATTGTTGTGTTGTCATTGTAATGAAATGGAAAGACTAGATAGGCATGTCTATTTTTACATTCTCTCCCCTCTTCCCTTAAACTACTTGATTCTTATTTCAGTAGCACAAAGTGTTGACAACTACTAAATTTTGACTACTAAATCTTCATAGTCAGTGTTCAAGACAAGAAGTCCACCAACTGTTATTTTTCAAAATTGTTTCAACTATTTTAATTTCTTTCCCTGTCCATATAAATTTTAGGATTGGCTTGCGAATTTAACGAGTGCTTATGTACATACAAACTTATCAAACAGTATACTTTAAATATGTGCAGTTTATTGTACATAATACTGTTTTTTTAAATATTGTAGGTTTTCACTTCCAGGAAGATAGAACAGATGTACTTTTGTTTATTCCTTCCACTAAACGAAATGAGAACTCTTGGGAATTATATATAAAAAAACATAAAAAGATGCTGAAAGGTAGAAAGAAGAACGCAGAAGATAGGAAATCTGATGCCTGAAGAACAACATGGTAGAGAGTTTTCCGAGTTTTCTTTTTGACTCATATATCTCAGGCTTAGAACTGAAGAAGCCGGTAACCTGGAAACATCAATGTGCAGAAACAAAAACAGTAAAATAGAAATGAAAATCAGCTGTCTCTAGCCAAATGGCCAGGAAAAGTGCAGCTCTGCAAGATAGAAAATTTTTAAACAATAACCACTCCCCTCAAGCCAAATTCTACAGAAAAAAATAAACAAAATTAAATTAAAAAGTGCCTCACTTCATCCATGTCAGCAAAGTCCGATTGGAGAGCCTGGACTTTCACTCTTAAAGGCTATAACAAGGTAATCTAAAACCTGCACAGAGGTGGTCAAGAACAGGCACTTAGAAAGAAAGGCCTTTCGTCCCCACCAGAAACTGATAAGGATCCCCTAGAATTCCTGATGAAGTGGTGTTAGAGAAGGGCTAGTGGAGACCCAAGATTATGCCTGTGCAGCTGTGGTGTCACAAGGGGTCATGTGACAATGGAAATGAGACACTAATGAGTTACTAAACCCCTTCCAGCCAGTGGGGAATAAGTGGAAGCTTACTGAGAAGTCAAAACTTCCCTCTCTGACCACCAGTAATGAGAAGCACACTACCTCAGGCCTTAATGAATGCCAAGCATGGAACCTGGATTTCTACCCAACCTGGCAGCAAAGGGAACAGGGACTTCCTTCCTCTGCTGGAGAGGTGTCTGAAGAAGCAAGCCAAACAAAAAGTTTAAATAAGATCTAGGGTGTCATAACATGAAACCCCAAATACCTAGTTTTCATTCAAAAACACATATCATACCAAGTGTCAGGAAAACATCAAACAGAATGAAAAGAAAGGAAGTCAACACATGCCAACAGCCAGGTGACAGAGATGTCAAGGGTACTAAAAAGGATTTTAAAAAATATTTATCTATCTATCTATCTATCTATCTATCTATCTATCTATCTATCTATCTATCTATCTACCTTGGAGACAGAGTCTCACTCTGTTGCCCAGGCTGGAGTGCAGTGGCACAATCTCAGCTCACTGCAAACTCTGCTTCCGGGGTTCAAGCGATTCTCCTGCCTCAGCCTCCAAGTAGCTGCAATTACAGGTGCCCGCCACCACGCCGAGCTAATTTTGGTATTTTTAGTAGAAATGGGTTTTCACCATGTTGGCCAGGCTGATCTCGAACTCCTGACCTCAAGTGATCCACCAGCCTTGGCCTCCCAAAGTGCTGGGATTACAGGTGTGAGCCACCGCGCCAGGCCTGAAAAGGATTTTAAAGTAGCATCATAAAAATGCTTAAGTGGATTCAAACATATAGTTAGATAAAATGAGAAAAATCGAGTATTTGATAGCACAACAGGGTGACTGCATGAACAATAATTTACTGTACATTTTAAAATAACTAAAAGAGTATAATTAGATTGTAACACAAAGAAAGGATAAATGCTTGAGGTGATGGATACTCCATTTACCATGATGTGATTATTATGCATTGTATGCCCATATCAAAATATTTCATGTACCCCATAAATATATACACCTACTATGTACCCATAAAAATTAAATATAATTAAAAATATATATTATTGAACAAGCAATTACATAGATGCTTAAAACAAGTAAAGCAATAGAAAGTCTCAGCAAAGAAACACGATATACAAAAGAACCAAAAGGAAATTTCAGAACTGAAAAATATAATTGAAATTTTAAAAGCTTTATGAATGGGATGAATAGCTGAGTGAATGGGATGGGGAAGAGTATGTGAACTGGAGACAGAAGAATAGAAAACATCCAAGGGGAAAAAAAGAAAAAATTTGGACTTGTTAAATGTATTTCCATTTTGTTCTTTGGTTCTCTAAGGCAGCATTTGTTATCCAAGTTTTAAACAGATTTTGCATTTTCAATTTATGTATAATATAATTCACTGCTACTATTTGAAAATTGTAGCAAGTGAATTTTTTTACTTTAGAATTAATGTATTGCCCTATTGAAATATATTAAGGAACTAAACAATCAAATGAAGTAGATGGAAAGATGAGTCTTTTGCTGAATATATATAGTTGTCAAATAAAATATATCAGGTTATTTATTTTCTGAATAAAAATGCATAAATTCATAATTATCATTAAGAAAACATGACTTTATGATTCAAATGATGTATACATCTGTAATAGCAAGTTTGGGAAGCTTTTTCTAGTAGCCAGTAGGCATACAGCCTATTTCATTAGTGTGTAAGGTAAATTTATTTTGAAGAGAAAAATGACATAAACACAAAATATATATAGCCACTTTTTCAATCTTTTAAGGTACCCTAAAATGTTTAATTAAGGATATCAATGGCCTCAGAAGTTAAAGTCATGAGTAAATGGAAATTTTTTTTCTCTGACCAATTAAATTTTATTTAATACAGCCATCAATAGCTACTATTCTCATTCTATCAAGTATAATATATACCAAATAGAAGAGTCAAAATGTAACAAAAAAGGATTCAATCATGTGCTTGTGGTACAAACAGATACTTGAGGAAAACAACATATGTGTCCCTTTGTTCCAGTTAAACCTCATTACAAGTGTTTCAGCCTCAGGAAGAAATATCCCAAAAGAGAAACCTTGAATTATTGCGTTTAGTAGGAACCAGCAACAAGAGTATGCACTGGTGCAGGGGCTTACTCATGACAATTTCTGCCAAGAAATGAGCAACCAGGTATGGGGTGCACATAAGGAGTCCGTTGTGCTTATTGTCATAATATTCCACTTAGCCACAAATTGCCAGTGAACGATGCCCAAGTGTCTTCTTGCAATGCTCAATGAAGCCAAGCAAGTCAGGGAAACTACTTCTCTAGCTGGATGATAAAGAAGCAATTAAATTTTTGGAAGATTGCTGTGAAATTTTTCTGGCAATGATATATTCCTGAAATGTCTGTAGAAATGTCTGTAAATCACATTTTGGAAAATAACTTCCAACTTTAAATAATGCAGCAATCTAATATTTAAAATTTTTCAGAAGAAAGTGCAATTTAAAGTCTTAAAAATATGTTAGAAGGTAAGACCCCAATAATCTGTGTTCCAATTTCTGTTTTAATTAAATAATATAGTTTAAAGCAGGACACACATATGATGGAAATTCCGAAAGTAGGAATTAGAAATTTCAACTTCTAATTGCCATTTGCCATTTTGGCTTAGAAACTTGATTAACTCTATGAGGTATAAATAAAAGTGCATGCAGTATAATATGCTGAGAAAATTGCCTTAATCTTACACAAACTTTTTATTGAAGTAAAATTCACATATTAAGTTAACCACTTTAAAGTGAAGAATTCAGCAATATTTAGCACATTCACAATGATGTACAACCTCATCTCTCTAGTCCCAAAACATTTCCATCACTCCAAAATAAAATCCCATATCCATTTAACAATTACTCCCCAATTTCTTCTCCCCCACCCGCACCTGACAACCAACAATCTGCTTTCTTTTTCTATGGATTTACCTATTCTGGATATTTCATATAAAAGGAATTATAGAATATGTGACCTTTTGTGTCTATCTTATTTCATTTGGAATATAGTTTTCCAGGTTCATCCCTGTTGTAGCGTGTGTCGGTACTTTGTTTATTTTTATGGCTGAATGATATTTCATTCTATGTATATATCACGGTTTGTTGATCTATTCATCTGTCAATGGACATTTGTACTCTTTGTTTCTAGCTATTGTAAACAGTGTTGTTAGGAACATTTGTTTACAAGCTTTTGTTCGAGTAGCTGTTTTCAATTCTTTCAGGGTATATGCTTAGCTGTGCAACTGCTAGGTCATAGGATAATCCTGTGTTTTACTTTTGAGAAACTGACAACCTGTTTTTCACAGCAGCGGAACAATTTTACATTCCCAACGGAAATGTACAAAGGTTCCAACATCTTCCTATTTCACCATTTGTTTTGCCTGAATTATAAACACATATTTTTTGCTCTTTGAAATCAACAATGTGTTTTTAAGAAATAAAATTATAGAGAGCTTTTTATTGCTGGTCATGCCAAAAAGTAATCTAAAATATTTCTACACATACTGATATTTGTTCTTTCTTAGAACAGCTAAATGTTTTTTTACAAAGAAATAATATTATTTGTGAATGAACATGGGACAATGCCACAGTATATTTCTCCAACCTTCACAATTATCTACAAGGAGTGGCTTATGATGCTTTTTCACACCCAAGCATAATGGTGAAATGTAGAAATGATTTAATTAAAGAGAATGCCTCCATCCTGCTAAACACTAAAGTAAAAAAATAAAACAAATTGCCAAAGTCAGTGTTGCCTTTCAAGGTCATTCCTTGAGAAGAGGTTTGAAATTGATCAGTGTTATACATCTCAGTGACCACCTCCATCATGTTCTATAGCTTGGATTTCAAGGTTTTTCGTGACATGTTGAGCACCATCATCCTGCATGCCCTTGCCATCATACGGAAATAGAAAATATGAAATTATACCAACAAAAATGATCATAGAGGTATAAGGATGAGAATTTCAGATTCAGAAGTACAAATGATAAGAAACATCAAAGTGGAAAAATAATCTTGCTTGAAGCTGCCAAAGTGGACTTTTAGCTTGGTACTTCCCAGGATCCTGACCTATCGCAAGTCCTCTTATCTGTACAGGTTTCAGTGTATTAGGAATCTTCTTAGGAGCTGGATTCATGTGTCACAGAAAGAATGTTATATATGCTCTTAATTCTTACTGATTACAGCTTTATGTAGACCCCATTTTCCACCTCACACAGTAATCCCATAAAAGAATTGATAGGGTGAAGGTTGCATTTGAAAAGATGTTTAGCTATACAAAGATGATATACTGCACTTGGAAAGAAACAGTGGCATTACGCCACATGGGTCAAGAAGCTGTATAAAACATATGAAGTATGTTAATCTCCAATTAGACTATGTAAGAAATTCTGTAATTTTATTCATTATGACATTGATGATAACTCTATCTGTAAAACAAAATCTGTTGAATGCTTCTGTCATCTTCTACACTTCTGTCTACCTCTCAAAATGGCCTCTTTGGAATCCAGGATACTTTTCGAGGAATATTCAATATGCTTTTAGGCATATGCAATACTCAATATCCCCTTTAAGCCTTTCACACACTCTAAGCTAAGTAGTCCAGGATTCCCTGAAATAAGAGGTTCCCTATTCACCTTTTCCCTTGGTTGGAAACATGGTTTTATTAAACTGGAAGGAGGTTGTAGTGAAGAAGCCATTACAAGAAGGACCTTTAGGAAAGTTGACACTGCCGAGTCAGCAGTTTTCACCTTCCCCCATATTTTTCTTAGGGCTTTCCACAACTGAAAGGTGTTAAGAGATAACCTATTTCTCCAACCATTCTTAGGATGGTATGTACCCAAAACATCTTAGAGAAGAGCAACATTTTTTTTAGCAGTAAGTCCTCTCCAAAACAGTTCTGGGAGGTTACCCGGCACTTGGCTATTTCTACTCTCTCCAGTGAATTCAAGTAAAGAATGTGAATTTGAAAATGTCAAGTACTCTCCCAAGTCAACTAAAATCTCATCTTGCAAAAAGTTGTAAAAGTTAGTCTTTTAGCATGGAAACATTTTGTTCCATTTATTTTGGAATTTACTTCTCTAGATTGATGGCAATGTGAGTATAATCAAACAATAAACATAGCATATCAAAAGTCTATTTGAAATTTCACTCATAAAAATTTAATTTCAATTCACCTCTGCTATTTACAAAACTAAACCCCTTATGATGTTTTCCAAATGACTGCAACAAGGGAAAACTTACATACACAGTCACAAAGTATTTCAAAAGCAACGTGTCATCAAGAGTTGTATGAATTTTACTTACTCTTTAAAATTGGATATTTATGGGAAAATGAAATATGATATTTGTTGGCCTATAATGTTTTATCAACTCATTTTGCATCATCTGTTTTGTTTGTTTTTCTATTGGTGGAGTAGGCAAATGCCACTGCTAATTTCTGGTGGAATGTAGGTGACTGCAAGGCCTATCGCCACAGTATTTTGAAAATTTATTTTGAAAAATAACACTGATAAAGCCTCTTTCAGGCAACTTTTTTGATGGCAATGCCCGAACATAAAGAGCCACAAACCATATAGATAGATACTCAGAGCATGCACGTGGGTAAAACAACACCAAGGGAACTATATATCTACTTAAATTAATATGTCATCAACTTAGTCAGAAAGACCTATTAACAAAGGAATAAATTATTTCCCAAGGTAGTGAGTTCTCCAAAAGTCCCTGGAAATTAAAGTGTAGAGATTTTATTACCAACATTCCAGACATTTTACACTGAGTTATTGAACTATGATCTTCTCTAGCAACTCCAGGAGTTGATGACTGTGGAAGTACATTAAGATTAATGATTCAGGATACTAGAAATACAGTTTTTGCTGTTTAATTTTTCACCACCACTCTTAATCACATGAAAACTGGCTTGCATCCATTTAGGTATACTGAAGCTGCTCTTTTGGCTGACACCAAAGATTTTGTTTAAAATTCAGTTGTTATTTCTCTACTCCATCCTCCTTGACCTTTCTGCTACGTTGGTTACTACTGATCATCCATTCTTCTTGAAACCCAATTCCCCTAGACACACCCATTAATATACTGTCCTTGTTCTCCTTCAGTCTTCAATGACTCCTTCCAGATTTCCTTTATTATTTCATCTTCTTATGCTGCTCTCAGGTGGTATAGCCCACCCATGTGCTCACCTTATATTAAATCCTTTTGTCATTCACTCACAAAATTCCTACTATGCTGATGAGCTATTGAATTTTAAAACTTTGAACCCTACCCTAACTCACTATATAAGTTTTTGGGTTTTTTGTTTTTGTTTTTGTTTTGAGACAGAGTCTTGCTCTGTCACCTAGACTGGAGTGCAGTGGTGCAATCTTGTCTCACTGCAACCTCTGCCTCCCAGGTTCAAGGGATTAGCCCTGCCTCAGCCTCCCTAGTAGCTGGAATTACAGATGCTGCTACCAGTCCCTGCTAATTTTTGTATTTTTAGTGAAGGTGGGGCTTTGCCATGTTGGCCAGGCTGGTCTCGAACTCCAAACCTCTGGTGATCCACCTGTCTCGACCTCCCAAAGTGCTGGGATTACAAGTGTGAGTCAGTACGCCTGGTCCACCATATGAGTTTTAATCATGTATTTTAAACATCTTACTAAAAGATTCTACCAGGTTAGTCTGCCATAACCTCAAATTTTACCTATTCCCAATTAATCATTAATTAAGTCACTACTTCTTCTTTTTTTTTTTTTAACTTCCTTTTCTAACAGGGGCACTACCACTTATCCAGCAACACCCGGAATAGTTTTTGTCTCAGATTCCCTCATGCCCTTTAGTGACCACTTTTAGTACTTAGCCTCTTGAATATTTCCCTTCCTCTTCATTTCCCACTTCCACAATCTTATTCAGGTCATTGTTGCTTAGCAAAGCCTCTGTGTTTACTTTCCATTTCACAGCTAAGAGAATTTGTTCATTTCCTACAGGCCACAGTTCATGCTTTTACAAATCAGTCTTGGTCTGAGACAGAAGATATCTAAGACCCTAACCAGACTCTGTGTAGAGATTATGTATACTGCATTATCTTAGGATACAACTGTGCATGGTTGATGACTTAGAGCCAGGTCAAGGAAGATAATGCTGATGAAGGAGATACAATCTGTTGAGATGGAGTTTAAAATGTGTGGCACACTGCAGTATTAGACAGGCAGTGGATCAGGGGGTTGGGCATGGGCAAAATAAATGGAGAATGTCAGGGATAAGACAAAATACATGTAGCTCAAAGGCTTCAAATCAGGGAGGATGAGCACCAGATAATGATCCCCTCAGCAAAACTGTGATGGAGAACAAAATTCCAAAGCCTTGGTGGGAGAAAGACGAGCACAGGTCCAAGTCACAATGCTGGGAAGGGGCAGCAGTGGATGTGTAGTTACCAGCAAAAAGAAACACCATTTTTAAAAGGAAGAAAAACAACTTCATGACAAAAGTGGGATCAAAAAAAGAAGACAATATATTGTTTTTAAAAAAAGAAAAACAAACAAAAAACAGGGATAAAAGGGAGAATTAAGGCTTGGGGAAGGAGCAGAAACCCAGTTTTTAGAACAAAGGTAAAGAGGCTATAGTAGAGATTGATGGTGTGCCAGTGACTATTGGTTTGGAGAGGATAATAGCTAGCATTAATTAGACATTTACTCTATGCTAAATACTATATGTACATTAGCTCATTTCATTTCTCACCACAACTCTATGCATTAGATACTATTACTATCTGTGTTAAGAGGTGATTAAATGAAGCCCAGAGTGTTTCAGGTACTTTGTTCAAAGTCAAAAAGCTTATAAGTGGGCAGATAGTAAATTGGGACTATGGTCTTTCTGACTCCAAAGCCTGTTCCCTTAACCACCAACCTATGCCTGCCAAAAATCTTCTCCCACAGGCAGGATATTTTAGTGTGTTGGGGACGGGGTCCTGATAAAGTAAGGTATCATATGGCCTTACCATTGGGCAGAGAGTGGAGACTGGGTTTCAGAATTAGCTTAGCCTTGTTTCTCATCTCTCATAAACTTAGAATTCTAAGCCTGTGTCCTAAGAGAAATAATCCACACATCAGGGAAGTATGTAGTGGATTCTTAAGTCTTGCCAAGGCAGAAGTAATCAAAACAGAATCATATCAGCCCAATACTTACAAACTTAGCTTGCCTGGTTCAAATATCTTCTATGAATTCCCATTGAGTCAAAGTCTTACTCAGTTTGGGCTGCTGTAACAAAATTCCGGGCCAGGCGCAGTGACTCACGCCTATAATCCGAGCACTTTGGGAAGCAGAGATGGGCAGATCACTTGAGGCCAAGAGCTCAAGACCATCCTGGACATCATGGTGAAGCCCCATCTCTACTAAAACATATACAAAAATTAGCCAGGCATAGTAGCACTCACCTGTGGTCTCAGGTACTCAGGAAGCTGAGGCACAACAATCGCTTGAACCCAGTAGGCGAAGGTTGCGGGGAGCTGAGATCGCACCACTGCACTCCAGCCTGGGAGACAGAGCGAGACTGTCAAAAACAAACAAACCATACATTGGGTAGTTTACATAAAACAGAAATTTATTTCTCACAGTTCTCATGCTTCCTAGTCCAAGATCAAGGTGCAGGCAGATTTGGTGTCTGGTGAGAACCCACTTCCTCGTAGATGACCATCTTCTCACTTTAACCTCATGTGGAGAAAGGGCAAAGTATCTCCCTAGAGTTTCTTCTAAAAAAGTACTCATCGCATTCAAGAGGGTGGAGCTTATTACTTCCCATAGCCCTCATCTCCTAGTACCATCACCTTGGGGTTGGGATTTTAACATATAAATTTGGAGGGAGATGAAAATTTAGTTCATTGCAGGCAAGAACTTGAAGTTGAATGCTCAAGTTCAACTGGGCTGTGTCTTTGAGGTGTAAAGTGGAGTGGCTAGTAATTGAAGGAGGAATTCTCTTTGCAGTTATATTGAATTTTTTGTCAAACAGTATTTGAGCAACTACTATGTGCAGGGCTCTGGGTGACATAGATGAAGATGACACTACTGTCCACTAATGGACAGACATGAGCATATACATTGCAAGAAAGTGTTGTAGATATAAGTAATGGATTGCAAAACTAAGCAGGAAGGCACAGGGAACATTATCTAACCAAGCCTGAGTGGGTAGAAGAAGCAAGATATTCCAGCTATTATTGCTGTGTAACAAACCATCACCAACTCAGTGGCAGTAAGCACAGTACCATTGAATTACACTCATGGCTTTTGCGGGTCAGGAATTTGGACAGTGCGTAGTAGGGATTTCTTGATTTTTGATTCATGGTATTGAAATGGGAAAAGTTCCCTTATCCTCTTCACAGAGCGTGCGATGGGGGTGTGGCTTGCTTCCTCAGTGCCCTGCTGCTCAAATCTCGGGCAAGCATGCAAACGGGCAGGTTGTGAGGCTCTGACCCCACAGCAGTGTCTGAGGTTGAATGATCACAGCTGAAGCCCCAGTGGGCATGTGCTACAGTGCGTGCTTTCAGTTTAGCCATCTGTAGACGGCTTGTGTTAGTCAGCTCAATTACATCCCCTGCCTTATCACAAGGACAGAAGGCTTTCTGTATCCCAGGGTTTCTTGCCTTGGTGTACTGGAAGAATAAGGTCACATGTGGGCTTGGAGAATGAGTGCAAGGTTTTACTGAGTGGAAGCAGCTCTAAGCAGATGGGGGAGCCAGAAGGGAGAAGGAGCGGGAAAGTGATTTTCCCCTGGAGTCGGGCCTCTCGGGGCTGGGCTCCCCTCTAACCGCCCCAGCCAAACTCCATGTTGATGGCCTACTGACCTGCTGGAGTCTACTGGTGTGCTCTTACATCAGTGCATTCTTCTGGACATCCAGCCACTTGTGTTTTCTTCCACCGATGTGTTCCTCTCAGCTGCTTGTGTCTCTGCCTGCTAGGGTCTCTGAGTTTTTATAGGATTTTATAGGCACAGGATGGGGGCATGGCAGGCCAGGGTGGCCTCAGGAAATGCAACATTTGGGCATGAATACAGAAATGCCTGTCTTCAGGCATTTCTAGGTCCATGGGCACAGACCCCAGAGGTGGAGCCCTAGCCAGAGATCAAACCCTTCTCTTTCCAGCACTTAGTCTGCCCCACTCTTGTATCAGTATCTTGTGCATAATCTAGGAAGGTTTGAAAGATTGAGGATTAGAATCACCTGAGACTTTTTTCCTTGCATATCTAGCACATAGCTTAAGATTACTTGAAGGCTGGTATCAATTGTGACTGTTGATTAGAGCACCTGTATTTGGCCTTAACTTATCACAAAATGGTTTCAGGGTTGTAAGAGGGAATGTTCCTATAAAGAACCTCTCAAGGCAGAGGATCTCAAGAGGTCCAGGAAGAAGCTGCTTGGACTTTTTGTGACCTCATTTCAGAAGTGAGGTGTCATGCTCTCATTCTACCACTCACTACTGAAGCAATCATAAGCTGTTACAGTAGGTAGCTAGTCAGGCATGAACAGGGCAGGAGAGGGCTCTGCCTAACCAAGAATGTCAGATGACCATCAGGTGATGGTCTGGCGGTTGTCAATCTGTCTTTCTAAAATAACTGGTCCCTATAGACAGAAAAAACCTGAAACTGGTGATCAGTAGCTTCTTGATAAGATCTCAGGAGTTGGGCTAGTAAGCTCAAGAGTGTACACTAGGAGGCAAAATGGCAGAGTTTAACAGGTAAATGAGCTAGGAGCATTTGGTAATGGAAGAATGCCTCAAGTGAGCACACGTACAACTCCAATAAACACACCGTGCATGCTGCCCTCCTAAGCACTAGCAGGCCATTGCACAAGCAGATAGCCCACCCCAAGGGAAGAATCAGGGAAGAAGGGATGCAAGGCCCCAGAAGCATGTCAACCTATAAAAACCCAAGTCAAAGGTCAAGCCATGCGCTTGTCCTTTAAGTCGTCCAATTGGCTCTCTTCCAAGTGCACTTTCCTTCTGTTCATTCCTGCTTTAAAGCTTTTAAATAAACTTTCACTCCTGCTCTGAAACTTGCCTCAGTCTCTCCTTCTGCCTTATGCCCCTCAGTGGAATTCTTTCTTCTGAGGAGGCAAGAATTGAAGTTGCCTCAGATCCATATGGATTCGCCACCAGTAACTCAGATAACTTCCACCACTAACAAGCCCATGTGGATTCACGGAGAAGGGTATATAGCCCATCTCTTGAGAAAAGAAAAATAGTTTACTGAGGCGAGCAGATCATTTGAGGTCAGAAGTTCGAAACTAGCCGGGCCAAAATGGTGAAACCCTGTTTCTACTGAAAATACGAAAACATTAGGCCGGCATGGTGTTACACCTGTAATCCCAGCCACTGGGGAGACTGAAGCTGGAGAATCGCTTAAACCTGGGGTGGGGAGGCTGCAGTGAGCAGAGATCACACCACTGCTCTCCAGCCTGGGTCACAGAGTGAGACTCTGTCTCCAAAAAAAATAGAAATTAAAAATTTTAAAAAATTTAAAAAAGCTCAGAGCAGTGTGACTCATGCGAGGTTTACAGGCCAAGGCAGATGTGAGTAATGGGGCTTCAGTCATGCTCTTTCTACTGATTCCTGGGAGCAATTGTTTAAAAGTATTTATTCCTAACTCTCTCCCCCATTATCTTCATGTTCCTGGAATTCTTGATACAAAGAATAGTGTATAGCTAACCAGTAGCTTCTGTTATTTTAATGTAAATTCTCGATAAACATCTCAGGAACCGCCTCTTTTTTCCCTTTGAGAATCCACTTGTAACTGCTTTTAATTGAAGTGTATGTTCAAGGCAACTTAAACCTCTGCTTCCAGCTTGCAATCCTCAAGCTTGGTCTAAATAAACTCTTTATTATATTAATTTTGCCTCAACTTCTTCCTTTTAGATCAACACTCTTAAAATGCCACGTCAAAAAACTTTTTAAAGCTGCCACAGTCTGCCCTCTGGCAACAAATTACTTATATTCTTCCACTTCATAAAACATATTGACCCCTTTAAGGCCTGCTAAATGTTTCATCCCATATAAAACAGCATCCAGCTCAGGCTAAAGGTCCAGGATCTCATCATCAGATCTAGGTGTGGATGAGGCTCTTTGGAAGTGATGCACCGATTTCTTTTGGTCTGAAGACTAGTCACTAAAAGACAAGTTATCTACTCATCAAACATCAAATAAATAATGTTGGGAAAGTCCTGCATTTGTGGGATCCAGTGCAAAATTAACAGGCAGGACCCTTTCTTCAAATATGATTAAGAATTTGAAGATGGTGACAGCAGAAAACTAAGGTAAGCTCAAGGCCCTTCTTAGGACGGGCACCTGAGCGATTGCATGGTTCATACACTCATGAGACCAGACCTCCTTCCCATGCAGAAAATAAGAAAAGAGGAAAGAAAGAACAGTTACTGGTCTCTAGTAATTCTGATACCAGCTGAATCCACATTGCTATTTCCTGGTCTTGCACTCAGAAGACTATCTGGGAGTTGTTTTCTAGGGTTTTAACTAAGCCCTGCCCTCTGGTATTCTATCTCTACTTTCTGAGTCATCCTTCCTTTTCCATATATGTAGCCCTTGTTTGAGTAGCTTTCTCAGTCTGATTAGTTTCTCAGTTAAGTAATTTTCTCAGCTTAACTTCTATTGGTAGATATTTGGGGTTCCAAAGTTCTTTTGTTTGTATATAACTTAGCGTCTACGTTTTGTTTTGTTTCTGTATAACTTAGTACCCGAGATAGAAGAATTATTTTAAAATTTTGTGGATTTTTAAAAATATATGAAGTTATAGTGTCGTCTGCTAGACAAAAGTCAGGCCTACAAATGTTTTTTACATAAGTCTTTCTCTACTTTGTGTCTCCAGAAGGCTGCTGTGAGATAATGCCCTTAAGATTCTTAAAAGCCTTAATATTTAAAGGGCAGGATCTGCAAGGCACATCCAAAAAACCCTTAGAAAGTCTTTTGCCTTTTATCTCTCTCAAGGGATCTATAAGGCACCAACTTAATTTTTTTTCTAAGTTCCTAACAAAGGGTTTTATAGTCACACCCTTGACCCCATCTCTGACCTGCCCAGAGGCCACGTTTTCCTGACTGCACCCTGGATTTGATCTTTGCCCCGAAGACTTTTTTTTTTTTTTTTTTTGGTGAATGTATATTGTATGGGATGGGGAGAATGTGAAGCAGTTTTAATATCAAATTCAGTAAGTCTTGGTTCTGTATATATCTTAATTTCTGCTTGAAACCTGAATTATTTTCTTCCTTTGCTCTTCTTTCTCTGTCTGTAACTGATGATATGCAGCTAAAAGAAACTAGTTGACACTTTTAATATTTTGCCAGGAAATTCCCTTACTCATCTCCATTAGTTCCTTAGGTATGTTTTCTATTTTCCGCATTATAGCAGGTAACAGTTTTGTTAAATTTCCCCCACTGTTCAACAGAATTCTCTTCTCCTCCAATTTCCAGTAACATTTTCTACTTGCCTTTAAGCCTCACCAACATTCTCCTGGAGACCTGTCAGGCTTTTGCTATCCATTTCTCCTTTCCCATTTACCTACTCTGAAAGCTACTGCCATTAAGTTTTTTTGTTTCAGTGACATTCCATTTCTGATACCCATTTCTGTATCAACGAGGTTTCACTCAGAAAAGTAAAATCAATGTGAGTAACATTAAACGAGAGTTCTGGCATTAGAATTAACACTTACACAATTCTGGTTGCTGGTAGAAAAGTCCTTGCAAGACTTTTATCTCTGCATTTAGTGTTGGGCTGACAAGGCTGTGGATCAGCTAGGCCTAGATTCAGGAAAGAAAAATGGATATAAGATGGAACAGAGCAGTGGCAAACTAAAACCCACAAGGCAAAATATAATCTATGAGAACAAACTAGACTCCATGAGAAGAAACTGGAAAGATGCAGGGGATGTGTAGATGCAGCTGAGAGCTTTTGCCACAGAGATGCACATGCACTTGGCATAGGACTTAGAACAGCTAAAGAAGGAGAGTAGATGAAAGTTAGTAGAACTACAGGCCCAAGTGCTACCCATACCAACAGGTGAGCTAGTAGATCAACGGTAGGGAGGAGCTGCCACAGTGCCTGGTACCCACACTGACCTCCAGAGCTGCTGCTGCTTCTTTTCCCCCTTCCAAATCTCACACAAATTTCCGTTGTGCTCAACACTGTCTTGGAACGACCCAGGGAAGGGAATTCTAGGAAATATAGTCCAGCTCAGCTAAGTTAGTAGAATACAGAGCTACTACTGAAGACTTCCTGGAAGGCATGTTATTTGAATTGGATCTTTCACAAATGAGGACTTAGCCAAGCAAAGATGGAAAGGCAAAGAGGGTATCATAATCAAAGACATGCATTCAAAGAATAGCAGGGTAAATTCATAGAAAAAAATGGACACTGGAATATCAGCTTGACAGGAGCAGAGACTGGGTCTGTTTCACTCCATAGCCTACAACAGAATGCTACACTCAGTAGGTGCCCCATAATTATATGTTGAATAAATAATCATGTAGATTAAACACATTGTCAGAGACAGACAGTGGTTGGATTTGAAATGGCAAATTTGCCATGGACTGAATCATGTAAGATCTTATGTATGACTCAAAAAAAAAAAAAAAAGGTAGCAAAGGATTGGTGAATTATGGTCTGGTCTAAGAGTGGGTTAAAGCAATGAGAAAACTTTTTCACCAGCCTCGGCAAAAAAAAAAAAAAAAAAAATTTTCCCCAAATTAATATCAAACATCAAACCACAGATCCAAGAAGCTCAGAGAATACTAAGTAGGAAAAAAAAAAAAAAAAAAAAAAGTCTTAAACTAAGGCGACAGAGGGAGACTTTGATATTAGCTGGGAAAAGGGTGAGAAAGCTGTGGCTCAAGCTAAGTTTTAACAGCATGTTCCAAAGTGCCTTTAATAAAGAACTTTTCCTAGCAACTGTTCAAACATTTCTTGTCCCATTTAATGGGAATATAAAAACAAATCATTTCGATCATTATTTCTGAGAAAAATTTGTTACATCTAATGCTGACCACCACCTGAATATATTAAACTTTTTCTTCCTACTTTTTGTGGCATTTTCTCTCCCAGTTCTCTCATTTGTGAAACAAAACAGATTTCTTTGTCAGTGAAGCATAGTATATTATATAGGTAGAGTGTTTTTTTCTTACACTTGAAATTCGTAACTCCTAAGGGGCCATCCAGCTGAATTTATATTTCCATATGGTTACAGAAAAAACGACCAGCCATTGAGAAAGATAAAGACATTTTCCAGTCAGCCATTAACATCTGAACACATATAGTTTGTTTTATTTGGCACTTGGTCTTTGCTTTTTAAACTCCAAAGCAACGCTAATTTAATAATACAGAAGACAGTTCAATAACAGGAAAACTATTTTGCCCTTACCAGAGCCTCTGCACAATTTAAGATCTTTTCAATTCTCAGTCAAGAAAGCCAGAAATCCCTTTGGTCACAGGAGGAAATGGTTTCTGAATCCTCCCTGGCAAAATACAGGAATTACACCCACCTATCATGTATTCATGAGGTCCCTGCTAAACCCATTTAGGAACCTACATCAAAATTTACCTTCTGGCCAGACGTGGTGGCCCACACCTATAATTCCAGCACTTTGGGAGGCTGAGATGGGCGGATCACTTGAGGTCAGGAGTCCAAGACCAGCCTTGCTAACATGGCAAAACCCCATCTCTACTAAAAAAAAAAAAAAAGAAAAAAAAAAAATTAGCTGGGCATGGTAGTGCATGCCTGTAATCCCAGCTACTCAGGAGGCTGAGGCAGGAGAATCGTTTGAATCCAGGAAGCAGCGGTTGCAGTGAGCTGAGATCATGCCTCTGCATTACAGCCTGGGCAACAGAGGAAGACCCCATCTCAAATAAATAAATAAATAAATAAATAAGTAAAAATATATTTGCCTTCTAAAGCAGTTTTCTCTGAGAATATCTGCAGGGAAAGATGATCTCTATATACTCTCACAGTTTTTGGCAGAAAAAGAACTTGTGATAAGCACTGGAGGGTGGACTTCTTAGTTCTCCCAGTGGTCTTTTCTCCATTTGACAGTATCAGGATTCAGATTTTAGGGCTTCTGGCTTCTCTAAGCAATATGAGCAGGTTTGTGCAAGTGCTGATCCCAATCATGGCCTTCAGCAGGCACATGGGATTGATGTGATATCAGATCACAGACATTTAATGTATCAGCATACCTGTATCAATAGGTTGCTCTCTGGCTTGTAAATAAATCACATTTGCCTTCTCTAATTGTCTTCAAAATGTGCTCAAGACTTACTTCCTCCATGAACCTTTAGTTCATCATCCACATCCAATTGTCCAATAAGAGCCCAATT
>NW_012114710.1:9315978-9324722 GCF_000951035.1 Colobus angolensis palliatus | reverse complement strand
TTTTTTAGTAGAGATGGGGTTTCACCGTGTTAGCCAGTATGGTCTCGATCTGCTGACCTCGTGATCCGCCGGTCTCGGCCTCCCAAAGTGCTGGAATTACAGGCTTGAGCCCGGCCATGAAGAGTTTTTAAAGCACAGATAACGTTTATTTTCACACAGGTTCATATATTCACCATCGTTGGAAATTCACCAGGAAAAATTAGGAAGATTTGAGAGCTGACAGAAAGTGTCAGTGACTTCAGTAGCCCAAGACAGAGTAGAGCCGCCAGAGGATGGGCTCTGGATCGCAGCTGTAGGGAAATCCAGACTGATGTTTACAATTGGCTTTTATCTTCACATCTTCAAGCCTTGGATGGTGATTTCTTCCTCAGCTGCGGTCTGGATTTGGGCATGGTATCAAGGTGAGAGGGTACTTGATGCAGGATAATTTCACTAATTTAAGAAAGCCCAGAGATAGGATATAAGTTCATGTCTGAACGTCCTCAAGAAAACTTTATGTGTGGGTCCAGGGAGTATTCTGGGAGAAAGTGAGAAAGCTCGGAAAGGAAGAGAGCTTGGAGATTTTCCCCAAGGAAATCTGTATAGTGAGTAAAGATAAAAATTCCTTTTATGTTCCTATTTGTTTGTATTCTGCTTCCATGGGACAAGCAAGAGGCAAAATAAAAATTAAGAAAGATGTTTTGCCCCAGAACCAGTCGCCAACCCTTTCAGCATTTAAAACATTCAGCAATGCCACATAATACGTGTTTCCTGTTCTCAGGGAGCCCATAAAATGTCAGGGAATATGCGAGGTAAAATGAAGTTTGAAGTGTACATCACACTATGGAAGGGAAGCAGGAGGAGCCACAGATTCTAGCTGAATTCTTCCCTGAGATAGTGGAGTGATCATGTGGGAGGTGGCATTTGACTTGAAGATTGCAGTGTGAGTAACTAACTGCCTGACTCAGAAGAGTGGGAGAAGGGCTCTGGACACTTGAGCCTGGGCAGAAGTGTATGGTAAACCACATTTTGTCTCCCCTTATCCTCGAGGGTAAATGTCAAGTTTTCTATTTCTTTTGAACGTTCTTAACCAGACGTTATGGCCACACTCAGTATCTTAGAGAATAAAACAGTTGATGGAAACTTGCCCTGACAGTGTTCCAGTCCACGTCCAGAACAAGAAAATTGTGATGGCTTCTTGTCTCACAAAAGGAATTTTCTTGTAAGAGTGCCACCACACACACTTGAAACTATCATAGCTACAGAGAAAATGGGTTAAACGCTAGAAAACTTGCCCTCAAAGACTTCCTATCATGTCTTATGAATGTTGTTCAGAAAAGCCCAATCTTGCTCATGTAGAAAGAAGCCCTAGTGAACCCTCCTATAATATCCCAGTGTTTGAGGACCCAAGTCTTTTTAAACACTGCAAACAAGAAATGTGAGATTTCCCTGAACCAATTCTGTATTGAATCCTGTAGATGTTTACGAGCATCTGTCAGCCCCGACCATTTGGGGAGGTGCATCCGCTGTTTCCCTCTACTCCTCAGTTGTTGTTGCTACAGTCTCTGGCTTATCAGATACACCAGACAGGGTCACATTCAAATTGTGGAACTGTACTCAATCTAAATTAAAAAAACAGGACAACAGTCATATAGGTATCTTTAAGTGTGCAATATTTAAAGGTTAGATTTCACCCATATGGGTCTCTTTCTTGAAAGGAAACTTTTACCTTGTATTCCTCTATAAAATCTGAACAAAATCACTTAATAATAACAATATAAAATATTTTGTGATTGTTAAATTATAGGTATATAAATGTTCATATAATTGTCATCTTTAAGAAGAAGATTTGAAAAGAAGTTTATTTTCAGAATTGTTCTTTTTTATCTTTTTTCTTTTTCTTTTTTTTTGTGCGTATTGATGCTTTTGGCAGATTTTACTTTTGCTTGAGTATACTAATGACCATATCTATTTTTTAAATTGTATATAAAGTCTCACAAACCTGTTCTATATTAAAACAGGGAACTGATCTAGGAAGGATGTTGAAATATCATTTCCACATTCCACTTAACTGTCCCTTAGCTTTGCTGCACAATTAATGTGGTCTCCAAATAGAAATCTGAACTGCACTGGAAACATAGAAGAAACCTGGAGCATTTGTTTTTATAATTTTTAAAGAATACTTTTCTAGTTTAGCTTGGACCATAACACAGGTATGGAATATTGTTCATGTAGGAAGATATCTTAAAATAATTTTCCCAAGAAATGGAACACCTTCGTAAGAATAATTTGAAGTCTTTCATTTGTTTTAGGTGCCGACACTAAAGAGCAAAGCTATGACCAGAGATAATGATTACTGTGATATTTATTTTTATATAGCTGTATACATATCAGGCATTTTAACAATCATTGGTTGCTACATTTCTGTTTATTCCTATATTTATAGCTTTCTAGTCATATGGGGCAAACTTTTTTAATGCAATATATGCAAAATAAAGCCTACTCAATGAGAATTTGTTGTTCTGCCCCTTTGTACACCAGTAGCAAGCTTTGCATTTTTTAATTAAATGTTTCTCTTTGTTTTACTTTATCCATTAAA
Organism: Colobus angolensis palliatus; assembly: GCF_000951035.1. Classification (NCBI taxonomy): domain Eukaryota; kingdom Metazoa; phylum Chordata; class Mammalia; order Primates; family Cercopithecidae; genus Colobus; species Colobus angolensis. The sequence goes on along the minus strand of NW_012114710.1, from coordinate 9,322,144 downwards.
AGCGGAATTTATTTGAATCGAATCCACAGAACTTCTGCCTTAAAAGTATTTTTCCATTTTAACACTTGAACTATAATTAATGCCTTGAGCCTCTATAAATCTAGGTGAGTAGTCATTCCTTAATTAAGAGATCACATTTTCCAGACTTGTCAGGAACTCCTACTGAATTTGTGTACTAGCTCTCACAATGCCAACAAAAAAGGAAAACACAACAAAACAAATGTATGTTCATCCTTAATTAGGTAAAGAAAGTTTAGGAAAAAGATGGTAGGAGAGCTAAAAATGTAATGCTAAATTACAGTGTAGACACATTAATTCCACTCTGTTTTCCAAGGCATATGAACCTATTGTGGATTGACAGCGGTCAAGATGCAGCAGTAATGAGGAATGAAGGCATGTCCCTGGGTAATTAAGCAGAATCTTGTGTGCCTCTTCTTAACTTTTCAGACCACTAAGTACTGCCATAATTTATCTGATCACTTGAAATCTGCTCAAAAGGAAGAGCTCGGTTGGGCATGGTGGCTCATGCCTGTAATCCTAGGACTTTGAGAGGCCAAGGTGGGCAGATCACTTGAGGCCAGGAGTTCGTGACCAGCCTGGTCAACATGATGAAACCCCATGTCTAAAACACAAAAAATTAGACTGACATGGTGGCCCATGCTTGCAAACCCAGCTACTGTGGAGGCTGAGGCAGGAGAATTGCTTGAACCTGGGAGGCAGATGTTGCAATGAGCTGAGATTGTGTCACTGCACTCCAGCCTGGGCGACAAAGCAAAACCCTATCTTGAAAAAATAAATAAATAAATAAAGGAAGAGCTAATTATCCCTCCTAGTAATTCCCGTGTGTGTGTGTGTGTGTGTGTGTTTACAAAGTAGGAATGAAAATGAGAGTTAACACTTTACTCTGGCCTCAGAAATACCCGAAGAGCTAATTATCCCTCCTAGTAATTCCCGTGTGTGTGTGTGTGTGTGTGTGTTTTCAAAGTAGGAATGAAAATGAGAGTTAACACTTTACTCTGGCCTCAGAAATACCCGAAGAAGTTTACATGTATACATCAATTCATTTAATTATTTGAGCATTAGATTGGTGCAAAATGAAAGTCATAGCAAAAAACTGCAATTACTTTTGCACCAACCTAAACATCAGGAAGGTACCATTATTATCTCCATTTTACAGTGGAGACTTAAAGGCTTAAGGAATGTGCTCGTGATCTTTCAGCAAGTAGAGGAACTGGAGTTTGAATCTAGCTTAACTGTATACTTAACCAATATGCCATAAACTGCCTCCCTGTTTAACTATTCTTCAGTGGAAGCACAGCTGTTTTGAAAGGTCGAGACTACATTACTGTGGCAAGAGTGAAGGTTTTAAAGGAAACTGTTCAAAGTCAATTTCTTTGAGACTTGAGAAACAAAATATGATCATTTTAAAACTTAGATCTAAATTTAAAAAAAAATACTACTTTTGTTATGCACATCAATTTTTCATGTAGATAAATACACTTTTTAATTGAAGATTTATTTTCAACCAATATTGAGTTTTGACCATTGTTCAAATTTTTTTCTGCCCTTAGCTGTAGATTAGCTCAAACTTTGTGTTTGAATAAAAGCCTTGAGTTATTAAAAAAAATTCCTTAGCCTCTTGAGCAGAAGGAGTTTTTAGGACCCCAAAAGTAAAGGAGATATATGGGGCCTGAAATTACATTGTAATGCTTGGTTAGGATCAAGTTCTAAAAAACTCTCGAAAACATATAAGTATATGTTATTCAAAGAGCCTTTCAGAGCTATCCAGAGATTTTAAGCAGTGGACTGGCAATATGTAATTAGGCTCCCTACTTATGGTTATATGTAGGCTTAGCTACAAGAATGCATTGACCAGTATGTTGATCACTCTCTTATACCTAGTGTTTAACAGACAGTGTTATTAAATTTGAAATAATAAATAAATTGATACCACAGAGAAAGCTTGAGAGAAGAAATAGGAGAGTACATGAAAGATGAAAAAGGCCTGACCTGAATTGGTGGTAGTGAGGTGAAAAGAAGGAAACTGACAAGAAGATCTTTATAGTCCAGTGAATCATGTTGATTTAGGTTCTTAGACATCTCCTCATTCATTCTCAGGTTTGCTTTACCTCTTTCTCTGCCACTGCCTCTCTGCTGTCATGAAAAAGAACACTGAGGTTAAATTCAGAGTAACTTACCTCCTAGTTGCTATGCATTAGGTAATGAAGCTATGAATTTTCGTTGGGCCTTAGTTTCCATACCTCTGAGATGAGTTAAAAGTAATACTTAACTCAAAGGGTATTTATGAGGCTTGTCATATGTGAAAAAAGTGGAACAAAGCATTCAATGATTTGCTTGATCTGAATATAATTTATTATGAAGGAAGTGGAATTTAACTTGCAGTCAATACAAAACCCTTGTGCAAATAAGTATAACACAGCTATTTTTACATGTGTGTCCATAAAGTACACTTCGTTAAAATTTTAAAACATAAGAATTATATTAATAGTGTAAGCAAAACATTTATAAATTCCAAATTGTGGGAATATGAAAAGTTAAAAATTTGTGTCACTTTAAAAAGGTAGCTTGATTTATTCAAGCTTAAAATAATCAGTGAGGAAGAACTAAAAAACAAAATATAAAAACTATTCTAAAATTCATACGGAACCAAAAAAGAGCCCAAATAGCCAAAGCAATCCTGACCAAAAAGAACAAAATCGGAGACATCACAATACTGGACTTCAAACTATGCTACAGAGCCACAGTAACTAAACAGTATGGTACTGGTACAAAAACAGACACATAGACAAATGGAACAGGATAGAGAACCCAGAAATAAAGCCATGCACCTACAACCATCTGATCTTCAATGAAGGTGGCAGTAACAAGCAATGGGGAAAGGACTGTCTATTCAATAAATGGTGCTGGGATAACTGGCTAGCTATACGCAGAAGACTGAAACTGGACCCACACCTTTTACCATATATAAGACTTAACTCAAGATAGATTAAAGACTTAAATGTAAGACCTAACTATAAAATAATCCTGGAAGAAGATCTAGGAAATACGATTCTGGACACTGACTTTGACAAATAATTTATGACTAAGTCCCAAAAAGCAATTGCAACAAAAACAAACACTGACACGTGGGGCCTCATTAAATTAAAGCGCTTTTGCACAGCAAAGGAAACTATTAACAGCATAAACAGACAACTATAGAGTGAGATAAAATATTCACAAACTGTATTTGACAAAGGTCTAATATTTAGAACCTATAAGGAACTTAATTCAACAAGCAAAAAGCGAATAACCCCATCAAAAAATGGACAAAGGACATGAGCAGATACTTCTTAAAAGAAGACACATATGCAACCAACAAAGATGTTAAAAACTGCTCAATGTCACTAATCATTAGAGAAATGCAAATCAAAACCACAATGAGATACTATCTCCTACCAGTCAAAATGGCTATTATTAAAATGTCAAAACTTAACAGATGTTGCTGAGGTTGCAGAGAAAAGGGAACACTTATACATGTTGGCGGGAATGTAAATTAGTTCATCCACTGTGGAAAGCCATTTGGAGATTTCTCAAAGAACTTAAAACTATCATTCGACCCAGGAATCCCATTACTGGGTGTATACCCAATAGAAAATAAATCATCCTACCAAAAGACACATGCACTTGAATGTTCATTGCAGCATTTGGAGATTTCTCAAAGAGCTTAAAACTATCATTCGACCCAGGAATCCCATTACTGGGTATATACCCAATAGAAAATAAATCATCCTACCAAAAGATACATGCACTTGAATGTTCATTGCAGCATTATTCACGTTAGCAAAGGCATGAAAGCAACCTGGATGCCCATCAACCATGGACTGCATAAATAAAATATGGTACATGTATCCCATGGAATACCTTGCAGCCATTAAAAAAGGATGAAATCATGTCCTTTGAAGTAACATGAACACAGCTGGAGGCCACTATACAAAGCAAATTAACTCAGAAACTGAAAACCAAAGACTGCATGTTCCTACTTGTCAGTGGGAACTAAACACTGAGTACACGCAGACACTAAGATGAGAACAGTAGATATTAGGAACTACTAGATGGGAGAGGGTGGGAAAGAGGTAAGAGTCAAAAAACTATCTGGTACTATGCTCACTACCTGAGTGACAGAAGTATCCCTACACCAAACTGCAGCAACATGCAATTTACCCATGTAACAAACCCGCACATGTACCCTCTGGACCTGGAAAAAAAGAAAAAAACAATGAAAACAACAATAACTATAACAACAAATCCGTGAGGTGATTAGAAGTACAGGCTTCAGACCATGATGGGCCTAGTTTTGTCATTAGTAGAATATGTGGAGAAACAGCAATTTCACATGGTTACTGTAAAGATTAAAAATATATGCTTTATTGAGATATAACAAATGCTCAATCAATACTACTTTTTTAGATCTGAAGTTAATATATATTATCTTTTCAAAATCATATCAATTTTTAGAATCCTAGCGGATACATTTTTGAATATTTATTTTACTAAAGTGACTTACGATGACTCCACATAACATTGTCTGCAGAACTATGGTACTAATGCACAGGTGTTTTGTTTCATGTGAATGTATCTTCTGAGCCTAGGTCACTACTGATGGAGTTCCTGTTGCCAGTTATGTCAGCTTTGACATAGTTCAAAGGGCATATGTAGAAGCATTTCAAAAATAATTTTATAATCCTAAATCTTTGTTGGTTGTAAGTTTAGTTTCTGTGTTCCTTCCATACTATTTTTTGAAATGTTTGTATTTTTTACCAGAAGACTTGTGTTTTTCAAAAACATAAACTCTATTTCTATAAACTAAATTAAAATCTATAAAAATGATGAAATTCTAGCCCTGAACATGCACATTATTCTTATGTTTTAAATCATTCATAAAATTTTATATGACCAGAATGGCCCACAAAAGGTAAATCCATAACTACTTTCTGTATTTTGTCTGTTATCACTTGAGATAAAATATTGCAGCTTTTGTATTTCTTTTCTTAGAATATATCCATACCACACATTAGTAGGGAATCTTGTTTGGGGAATTCTTTCACAAATTTAAGTTTTGGCTAACAAAAGAGTACAAGGGATGACATTGTTATGCTTTACATTAGTGATTCTCTGTCTAGGCCATACAGTAACATCACCTGAGAACTTGTAAGATACACTTCTTCCATCAGAACCATCCAATGCCAATTTAAATCTGAATTCCAGGGGTAAGTCCCAAGCATGGAATTTTTTCTTATTTTAGTTTCCCAGATGGTTCTGATTTACAGAGAAAAAATCACAGCCTTACACTTCAGAACCCTCACAAACATGACTAATATTTTTTATTTCAGATTTTAGACAATGCTACGCCTACACAGGTTTAAGTCTTCCCACTTTCAGTCCTTTCCCCAACGTTTGACTCTTACACATTTTGTTTGTTTGCCACAGGGTTGCTGCACACAGTTGGCACATTGTGCACTGGACAATGGAATCTGGCTAACCAGGCATTGGGAGAGATGGAAATCCAACTCCCTGAATGCTCACAACGGTGCAATCTACCATTCCCCCCATGAATGGATGCCCTTGTCCAACTTACTGCATGGACTAGCTGCAGTTCTGTGAATATAAATGCTAATTTATGAGTTTCTGTTTTGTTTTCTAGTGAGTTTTGTTTTTTTCAAAAATTCAATTTGTAACCAAATTGTACACATAGAAACAAACAGAAATAATCAGTTAGGTTAATAAGGATTTGTTTATTTGGTTTTATGGTATTTTTCTATACCAATTGAATTCCTTTATTAATAAAGGAATTTACAACTTGTAGTTCAAAAAATAGTTGTAAATTTTTAGAAAATGCATTGGACTAGGAAATAGAAATCCAAACACTAGTTGCTGGCCTTGTGATTGTGTACAAATCAGTTGAGTCTCTAAGCGTTAGTTTCCTCAACTTTGAAATGACAGAAAAATACATGTTTTCTGGTCATTCACAGGATTATTATTAGAAAAAAGTGTTTCTGAATACTTTTTTTTTTTTTTTTGAGACAGTGTCTTGCTCTGTCGCCCAGGCTGGAGTGCAGTAGCACAATCTTGGCTCACTCCAAGCTCCACCTTCCAGGTTCATGCCCTT
>NW_012114710.1:9287355-9315928 GCF_000951035.1 Colobus angolensis palliatus | reverse complement strand
AAGTCTCTAGGGAGTTCCAAACTTTCCCAGATTTTCCTGTCTTCTAAGCCCTCCAGACTGATCCAACCTCTGCCTGTTACGCAGTTCCAAAGTCACATTCATATTTTTTGTTCTGTTTTTAGCAATACCTCACTCTATTGGTACCAATTTACTGTATTAGTTCATTTTCTCACTGCTAATAAAGACATACCCAAGACTGGGTAATTTACAAAAGAAAGAGGTTTAATTGGACTTATATTTCCACATGACTGGGAAAGCCTCACAATCATAGCAGAAGTCAAGGAGGAGCAAGTCATGTCTTACATGGATGGTAGCAGGCAAAGAGAGAGAGAGTTTATTAGGAGAACTCCTCTTTTTAAAACCATCAGATTTCATGAGACTTATTCACTCTCATGAGAACAGCACAGGAAAGACTCACTCCCGTGATTCAATTACCTTCCACCAGGTTCCTCCCACAACATGTGGGAATTCAAGAAGAGATTTGGGTGGGGACATAGCCAAACCTGTCAGGCAATTCTTTATAGCAGTGTGAGAATGAATTAATACAATCACAACTCAAAATCTTACCCCTCCCCCTTCACAACTCATCCTTTCACCACTAGTCCTCTACCATCTGAGCTGTTGTCTCTGTCCCCCCACCAGATCATAGATCTTACCCCTCTCAGGACCTCCAGACTGGCTTTACTTTGTTCTTTGGCCCCATATATCTGTCTTATTTCTAAGAAATCTCAAGTTTCAAGTCAGTGGAGGAAGTCATAGTCCCTCTTGTCACTAACTCTTATTCATCTGTTTATTTATTTATTTATTTATTTATTTTTAGACAGACTTTTGCTCTTGTCGCCCAGGCTGGAGTGCAATTGGCATGATCTTGGCTCACTGCAACCTCTGCTTTCCAGGTTCAAGCGATTCTCCTGCCTCAGCCTCCTGAGTAACTGGGATTATAGGCATGTGCCATCATGCCCAGCTAATTTTTATATTTTTAGTGGAGATGGGGTTTCACCGTGTTAGCCAGGATGGTCTTGATCTCCTGACCTCAGGATCCACCCGCCTCGGCCTCCCAAAGTGCTGGGATTACAGGCGTGAGCCACCGCCCCCAGCCTCTGAATACCTTTTGTAAAATACAACTATGTTCTTGAAAAGGCCTTCAATGGGTTCCAATTGCATGTGAACTGAGCTTAGCTGACAAGGATAATTACCAGAAAATGGTAAGTCTTTCTACCTCACCCCTCAGAGATTTCAGTTCTAATTTAGTGGGGCTGTGATGAGACCAAGAAATTCATATTTTTGAAAGCACACACTTGAAGATTTTGAATATTAATCAGATTTAGACAGTATTCAACTATAGAACATAAAAGTGAGGATGACACTTTTATGTGAGGATGTCAGCGTAAGGAATAACAAGGCTGGGGCATTATAGAAACTGAAAGCCCTTTGCAAGTCACCCTTACTTCCAGACCCCACCCTTCCTGCTGCTTTCAGGAACCATTCAGGATTAATAAATCTCAGTTGAGACCCAGAGATGTGTCATTCCTCATTCTTTTAATTACTCCTTCCTTCTGTAACCTGGCTAGGCACCACTACTTTAGTGTATACTTGTTTAATAAAGCTTTATTCCAAAGCCTGTCATTCAAGGTCATCTGTGATTGGCAATGACCTGCCTTCCCAAGTTTATCTTCTACTACTAATCCTCATATATCCCACAGTCCAGCTAAACCCAACTAAATTCATTTTCCTGAAAAGAACCTAAATCTTCCAACCTCTTTCTCTTTGTACATTCCTTCCTGTAGATTGCCCTTCCACCTTTACATGGAAAGATTTAGATTTTTGAGTTTGAAGTTCACAGAATTGATGGGGGAGGGGTTAAAGCAAGCCATTTTTTAGAAAATGTATATAAAATTAGGTACAACAGTAATTATATATTTAGAAGGGATCCATACAGGTGAGAAGTTCTAAAGCTTAACTTTGTTAATTTTAAAGTAAATACATTTTTAATTGTTTTGAAACTGTATGGACCCTTCCAGACCTAACTGTAAAGCTGCCTCCTAGGAGGCACTTTACCTGATCCTCCTTAATACATTCTACAATGTGTGTCGGTTTCTGTCTTCTGAAATTTACCGTATCCATTCTTGTAGAGTGTTGTAGTCGCGCAGGGTAGTATCATAAAGGATTAACCAATAACACTTCTTCTACAACTCCTTGAACCTGTGGCTCTTCCCACCAGTTCAGAAAGCTGATATAATGCACAGTTATAGCTATGAGAAGTGTCCTACAGCACATTACAAAATATCTAGAAACAATTCTTGGCTTTTTAATTTAGCCATTCTTTTATAAGGACAGCCAGAAATAACTGTACAGAGAAGGGATTACAAACCATTCACATATGCTCCATTCAGTCCAAACTAAATGAACCCCCAACTTAATCCCCCTTATCAGACTCCATCTCACACTCCTTATAAGACAGGCAATAGAAATGAAAAAGCACTGATATGGTTAGGCTTTGTGTCATCTTGAATGATAATTCCCATAATCCCCATGTGTCAAAGGAGATACCAGGTGGAGGTAATTGGATCACAGGGGTGGTTTCCCCATGCTGCTCTCATAACAGTTAGGGACTTCTCCCGAGATCTGGTGGTTTTATAAGCCTTTGGTAATTTCTCCTGCATTCATTATCTCTCTTGCCGCCTTGTGAAGGAGGTGCCTTGTTTCCCCTTTGCCCTCCACTATGATTGTTAAGTTTCCTGAGGCCTCCCAGCCAAGCTGAATTGTGAGCCAAAAATCTCTTTGCTTTATAAATTACTCAGCCTCAGGCAATGTATTAGTTCATTTTCTCTCTGCTGATAAAGACATACCTGAGACTGGGCAATTTACAAAAGAAAGAGGTTTAATTGGACTTACACTTCCACATGATTGGAGAAGCTTCATAATCATGGCAGAAGGCAAACAGGGGCAAGTCACATCTTACATGGATGGCAGCAGGCAAGAAAGAGAGAGAATTTATGTAGGGGAACTCCTCATTTTAGAACCATCTGATCTCATCAGACTTATTACCTATCATGAGAGCAGCATGGGAAAGACTTGACCCCTTGATTCAATTACCTCCCACTGGATCTCTCCGATAAGACATGAGAATTCAAGATGAGATTTGGGTGGGGACACAGCCAAACCATATCATTCTGCCCCTGGTCCCTCCTAAATCTTATGTACTCACATTTCAAAACCAATTATGCCTTCCCAACACTCCCCTAAAGTCTTAATTCATTTCAGCATTCACTCAAAAGTTTACAGTCCAACATCTTACTTGAGACAAGGTAAGTCCCACCTATAAGCCTATAAAATCAAAAGCAAGTTAGTTACTTCCTAGATACAATGAAGGTACAGGCATTGGGTAAATAGAGCCATTCCAAATGGGAGAAATTGGCCAAAACAAAGCGGCTACAATACATGTCCGAAATCCAGCCGGGCAGCCAACTCTTAAACCTCCAAAATGATCTCCTTTGACTGCATGTTTCATATTTAAGTTATGCTGATGCAAGAGATGGATTCCCATGGTCTTGAGCAGTTCTGCCCCTGAGGCTTTGCAGGGTACAGCCTCCCTCCTGGCTACTTTCATGGGCTGGCATTGAGTTTCCATGACTTTTCCAGGCACACAGTGCAAGCTGTCACTGGATCTACCATTCTAGGTTCTGGAAGACAGTGGCCCTCTTCTTTCAGTGCCACCAGGCAGTGCCCCAATAGGGACTCTATGTGGGGGCTCTGACCTCACATTTCCCTTTCACATTGCCCTAGCAGAGGTTCTCCATGAAGGCCCCACCCCAGCAACTAACTTCTGCTGGGGCATCCAGGCATTTTCATACATCTTCTGAAAAATGGGCGGAGGTTCACAGACCTCAGTACCTGACTTCTGTGCACCCAAAGGCTCAACACCATGTGGAAGCTGCCAAAGCTTGGGATTTGCACTATCTGACCATGGCCCTAGCTGTACATTGGACCCTTCCAACCATGGCTAGAGTGGCTGGCACACAAGGCACCAAGTTCCTAGGCTGCATACAAAATGGGGACCCTGGGCCCAGTCCAAAAAAACACTTTTTCCTCCTAGGCCTCCTGGCCTGTGATGGGAGGGGCTGCTGTGAAGACCTCTGACATGCCCTGGAGATAGGTTCCCCATTGTCTTGGGAATTAACATTCGGCCCCTCATTACTTATGCAAATTTCTGCAGCCAGCTTGAATTTCTCTTCAGAAAATGTGATTTTCTTTTCTATCACATTGTCAGGCTGCAAATTTTCCAAACTTTTATGCTCTGCTTCCTTTGTAAAATTAAATGCCTTTAACAGCACCCAAATCACCTCTTGAACATTTGCTGCTTAGAAACTTCTTCTGCCAGATACCCTAAATCATCTCTCTCAAGGTCAAAGTTCCACAAATCTCTAGGACAGGGGCAAAATGCCACCAGTCTCTTTGTTAAAACATAACAAGAACCACCTTTGCTCCAGTTCCCAACAAGTTCCTCATTTCCATTTGAGAGCACCTTGGCCTGTACTTTATTGTCTATATTGCTATCAACATTTTCGCTAAAGCCATTTAACAAGTCTCTAGGGAGTTCCAAACTTTCCCAGATTTTCCTGTCTTCTAAGCCCTCCAGACTGATCCAACCTCTGCCTGTTACGCAGTTCCAAAGTCACATTCGTATTTTTTGTTCTGTTTTTAGCAATACCTCACTCTATTGGTACCAATTTACTGTATTAGTTCATTTTCTCACTGCTAATAAAGACATACCCAAGACTGGGTAATTTACAAAAGAAAGAGGTTTAATTGGACTTATATTTCCACATGACTGGGAAAGCCTCACAATCATAGCAGAAGTCAAGGAGGAGCAAGTCATGTCTTACATGGATGGTAGCAGGCAAAGAGAGAGAGAGTTTATTAGGAGAACTCCTCTTTTTAAAACCATCAGATTTCATGAGACTTATTCACTCTCATGAGAACAGCACAGGAAAGACTCACTCCCGTGATTCAATTACCTTCCACCAGGTTCCTCCCACAACATGTGGGAATTCAAGAAGAGATTTGGGTGGGGACATAGCCAAACCTGTCAGGCAATTCTTTATAGCAGTGTGAGAATGAATTAATACAATCACAACTCAAAATCTTACCCCTCCCCCTTCACAACTCATCCTTTCACCACTAGTCCTCTACCATCTGAGCTGTTGTCTCTGTCCCCCCACCAGATCATAGATCTTACCCCTCTCAGGACCTCCAGACTGGCTTTACTTTGTTCTTTGGCCCCATATATCTGTCTTATTTCTAAGAAATCTCAAGTTTCAAGTCAGTGGAGGAAGTCATAGTCCCTCTTGTCACTAACTCTTATTCATCTGTTTATTTATTTATTTATTTATTTATTTTTAGACAGACTTTTGCTCTTGTCGCCCAGGCTGGAGTGCAATTGGCATGATCTTGGCTCACTGCAACCTCTGCTTTCCAGGTTCAAGCGATTCTCCTGCCTCAGCCTCCTGAGTAACTGGGATTATAGGCATGTGCCATCATGCCCAGCTAATTTTTATATTTTTAGTGGAGATGGGGTTTCTCCATGTTGGTCAAGCTGGTCTTGAACTCCTAACTCAGGTGATCTGCTCGTCTCATCCTCCCAAAGTGCTTAGATTACAGGCATGAGCCATGGCGCATGCAGCCTATTTTTTTTTTTTTTTTTTCATCTTTTAAGACCAAATGAAGTGCCACTGCTTCTTCAAAACTTTTAGGAAATTTATTTATTTATTTTTCTTGGTTGATTTTTTTCATAGTGTTTTTATTCCCATTCCATTCCAAGCTCTCCAGATCCTTTTTGCTTTCCTTCCTCAGGGAGGATTAAGTTGTCAGGACCCAAGCAGTAGTTAGTCAAAAATGCTACCTTTCTTGGATTTTAAAGAATTAAGTGTTGATCACAAACTCTATCTACATGAGCCATGCAAGTAACCAGGGTGAAGGAGTATTAGTGTAACTTCCAACTGGCAAGTGTACACCCTGATTAAAGAACACAACTCCAAATAGTGGTCGTCAGATGGGCATGCCCCACATTTCCAGATTTTTGAAAAGAAGGTAGAAATCTGTATTTAATGGCAAATCTCCTGAATTTTAAACAGAAAATCAAATACATGCTGATGAAAAGCAAGCCTGTATGCTAATTGAAGCCCACAATCCACCAATTTGGAACCTTTTTCCTAAATGCCTACCAGAGAATTATGCTGAAATGATTGGCCATGGCTAGTAGCAATCATAGAGGAAAAATTTACCTGAGATGTAAACTGGGCAGAAAATGTGGATTGATTATACAGTAGCTGAGATCTTCATGCCTTTCTCTGGAGTGGTGTGTACCAGGGCCCCTATCCTTGGCAAAATTAATTTTCTATGGCTACTGTAAAACTTACCACAATTTTGGTGCTTAAAACAACACAAATTGATTCTCTTATCATTCTGGCAGCTAGAGGTCTGAAATCAGTTTCATTCACTAGGTTAGAATCAAGGCGTTTGCTGCACTGGTTCTTTCTGGAATCTCTAGGAGAGAATGTGTTTCCCTGTCTTGTCTAGCTTCTGGAGCCTGCCTGCATTCCTTTGTTCATGACCCCTCCCTGGCGTCATTCCAAATTCTTTCTTCCATCATCATATCTGCTACTTCCTTCTTTGACTTGCTTATCACTCTTGTATATGTACCCTTGTGATTACATTGACAGCCCATCTGGATAATAAGGATAATGTCCCCATCTCCAAATCCATAACTTAATCACATCTGCAAGTTTCCTTTGTCACATTAGGTGACACAGGTTCCAGGGACTGGGATGTGTGTATCTTTCAAAGGGCCCTTTTTCAGCTTACCTCTAAGCACCACATTGCCAAATAAAGTATTATATGCATTTGGACAATGATAGATAATACCTGTCCCCCTTTTACAGGTAGCAAAGGAGCCTATTGAAGTTTCCTGTAACCCTGATGAAACTGGCTACCTAATAACAAGTGAGATAGGCTTTTCCTTCCGTCCACAGGGAGAAAGGCTGGAGAAGCATTTAACTTAATTTAAAGTGTGACACTTCCTTGCCTTTGTGAAGTAAGTTACGTATCTACTACAGGAATTCTGACTTCCTCGAAAGGAGCTTTCCTTTCCTCTGTATTCATCTGGACCCAACTCCATAGTCTACGTACGCTACTGTAAAGCTTGCTACATTTACTAAAATTGTGTTTATTTGTGTGTCTGTGTCCTGGACTAAAAGAGTTACTTTTTTATGTTAAAAACCATTCCCCAGGGCCAGGTATATTACATAAATATTAAACTGTATCAATAAAGAAATAAATAAGTTGCAAGGTAAGAGTATTGAACAATGCTCTAAACACTGTGTTTTGATTTTTCATTTTTATGCTTTACTAAAAAACATAAGTGGAGAGAAAGATTGAACGTCAAAAAACAGTTATTGAGGAGCCTGTCTTTATTTCACCTTCAAAACAACCTTCCAGAAGGGTTATTTGAATTTTACACATAAGACAATTAAGTAATTTATCCAAAACTATTTAGGGACTAAGTAGTAAAATTGGATGTAGAGTAGTTATTGTGTCGTTCTTGACACCATATTTCTTTGACATTGCATTCTTTCCTATTTATTTAGAACACCGTATTTATGTAGAATTTGTTCATCAGATCTTTTTTTCTAGTTTCCTATGGATTGGTCAAATTATCACTCTGTTTGATGAAAATAGTGCGTGCTCCTTCTCCCTCCTGCTTTTTTCCTTTCCTCCAATTCCCACTGCCCCTTCATGGATGAGGCACAGTTACTTCCTGGGGCCAAATGGAATCCTGCTGTGCGTGAACACAGGAAAGAAGCTGTGCTTCTTCCTTTCCTCACTCCCTCTCCTGAATAAATCCTGGCTGCTCCAGGAGTGTTTATTCAGGCGAGCATTTCCACCCCACAGGGGAGAAAACCAGGCTCATTAAATCCTGAATAGTACTTAGTGTTGCTTGGATAAATTTTTTGAAAAGAGGATTTAGTTTTGAATATTAGAAAAAACTGTATGAACTGGCACATGAAATCATCTCCTCAGGGAAGTGTTGAAATCCATAAAATTTAAGTTACAAATTTTAGGAAATACGCCAAACAGGTAGATGCTGGCTGAAAAATGAAGTACATCTCTAAATAAGATCTATTCCCATTTCCAGTGATTTTATAATTCATCTCTTATTTCTGACCTTAAAGTATATATTTGAGTCATCTTCTCCACCAGAGATTCTTACAATTACAAGTTCGCCCTGACTCCCAGCCTGTTTTCTCATGTAAAGACAGCAAGCTTCCTTGCAATGCAAGATGAGATTGAACTCTCACTGAAATGTTCAGTGCATATTGTTATAATTACTTCATTTCAAAATAATACGCTTTATGTTATCTTTTAAATAACCAAGATATCAAATATAGTCCACTAACTGTCATAGAGCTATACTTGTGAAATAAATGCACAAAATCACCTTGATAAATCTCGACAATACCCCCACCTTTTTTTTTTTTTTTGCTGAAGTGAAGTTGCGTGAACACGGCTCACTGCAGGGTCAACCTCCTGGGCTCAAGTGGTCTTCCAACCTCAGCCTCCTGAGTATCTGGGACTACAGGCACACACTACCACCCTTGGCTAATTTTTTTTTAATTACTATTTTTTGTAGAGATGGGGTCTCATTATATTGCCCAGGCTGGTCTCCAGCTCCTGGGCTCAAATGATCCTGATACCTCAGCCTCCCAAAGTGCTGGGATTATAGGCTTTAGCACACTGTGCCTAGCCAATCCTTTGCTTTTAACTACTGAAAAGAGCTGGTAGTCAACAGCAATTATTTCAACAAGATTTTGGTCGGATTTCTAACCTTCATAAATTCAAATTTCTAAGAAACTTCCCTCCTAGAGTTTTCTTTAAAGTCTATTTTTTTAAAAAAAATTATAAGAACAAATATGTTTTAAGGTGTCTTCTTTTTCTTTAATACTTTTTAATTTTGTTTATAGTCTTATGTAACATCATTCTATCTGAAGATGATTTGTCATAGGTGTAGTCACTCATGATTTTAGAGTTTTTATTCATCATGTAATTTTTAAGTAGCTTTTAATTCATCTTCATAATACTTGAAGAATTCTCACACATGACTTTTCTTCCAGAAAGACTCAGGGCCTAAATGGAATTTTAATAGTTAAAAATTAAAGTCTGTGATAAATTTTATTTTGTTTATTATGAATGTTATCAATTGCTTAATGTTTAAATGGTATGTAGGTTATAAATATACAAACAATTTCATAAATATTATTATTATATTATAACCTTATCTGTATTTTTCTGCCTTAAATAATTATTTAGTATTTAGAAACATATGCTGCTTCAAAATGTTTTAATAAAATATTGAGCTAATAATCCTCCTGTGATAATTATATTAATTGTCAATGCTTTTCCCTCTTTTAACTATTTTGAAGTTTCTTCACAACTGTTTCTATACTTAGAGCTAGAATTTTTCATAATCTTGAAATATTAGGTATAATTTACATTCTATATGACTGATACAATTTTATCATATAAAGTAGAAAAGAAAATTTCACTCCACATTACATCTAGAATGTTAACTACTACTTAAAAGTGAATATTAAAATATTACAAATTAATTTAAATGGCACACAGTCATCTTAATATCAGTGCTACCATGCTTTTAGAGATGTTGTTAGCCTATGCAATCACATTAATGTCAATTATGCACAATTTCAAGGTTACCAGGAAAATATTATTGAAGTTGGCATTTGGTTATTTTTGACTTTCCCAAAACTGAAATTGCACCTGAAAAGCAGATTTTGGCCAGAGAGCAGATAGCAGAATATTGAGACCAAATCCAAAACTGGATGCAACAGAAGTAATTTTATTAATCAGTAAGAAGGGGTAGTCAACACAATGGAAATTCTCATGTATAAAACTACTGACAAAAATTTTAAATGTTACTAGTTTGGAATGCAGAATGATAACATGTTTTACTGGCTTTATAATGGATACAACCTAAGTTTGATGACGTCCTTTTTCTTAGAGACAGAGTCTGGCTCTGTCACCCAAGCTGAAGGCACCATCATAGCTCACTGCAGCCTTGAACTACTGGGCTCAAATGATCCTTCTGCAGCAGCCTCCCAAGTAGCTACGACTACAGGCACATGCCACTATACTGGCTAATTTTTTGTAGACACAGGGTATCACTTTATTGCTCAGCCTGTTCTCAGACTCCTGGCTTCAAGCAGTTCTCCTGCTTTGGCCTCCCAAAGGCTGTGATTACAGGCGTGAGCCACCATGCTCAGCCAATGATGTCACATTTTACTAATAGTTCAAAAATGCTATTAAAATACAAATCATGTAAATCAACTGCTCCCTTTATTTTGCAGCTTTTTAAAATAATGTTCTTCAAATTCAACCTCACTTCAAGCATTCCAGTGTTCATGTAACAAAACAAGTAACAAAATTATTAGAAGAAAATAGATCTTCTTAATGGGGAGAAGGAACTGGTAATTTCAGTGCTCAAATATGTGTGTGTTGCCTACATACAGCAGATTCTCCAGCAATTAAAAATGGCCACTCAAAATGTCAGTAAACCAAGACATCTGTGTTTACGTAGTAAAACAAATTGGACTTCATAACAGCCATGATAAAAAAAGGATATGTATCATATCTATTGTGAATACTATCACGATGCCCTGGAGTTGCTTTCACTGACTCATAAAAGCCAATTGTTAAAAATCAGGAATTATGTGAGAAGCTGTTGAGGCACTGGTGACTTCAAATCAGTCACGGTGGGAATATATATACCATGATAATTGGAAAATCAGAGCTTCTTTTATTGTTCTTTTTGTAGGGGTGGTGATGTTTCAGCTTTCCTTTTCCACAAACCATTTTACAAGTACACCCTTAACTACAATCTAAGGATTCAATTCAAACATTTAAAAAACTAGGCATAAACTTGACCTTGGGTCATATTTTCACAAGTATATAAAATTCATAGATGCCAATTTATATTTCACTTTTCTTTGTTTTTGTATTCACAATTTGTTCTCTTTGCCCCTCATCAGAAAATGCTAGTAGCTTTTCTGCTTTTAAGTATGAATTTCATGGAATTTTTCATGCTATAACAAAGGCGAAAAACAATTTTTGATCAAAAGAAAAACATTTTAATGCTCAATACAACAGATGTTCAGAGACAGCTTTGGAGTAAACATCAGTACCATCTGGATGACCTGCCACCATCTGCAGATGGGAAATTGCTACTTAATAGTTTCTGTGAGAAGGACAGTATAAAATATTATAGTATTTAAAATTAAATGATGTTTGCATACCCAAAGTTGATATCATTTTCAGATGTTCTTCAATTCACTGGTTATTATGATTTATTCCAGACATTACTTGAAAGGAAATAAAAGTAAATTTTTTATAATAGTTTACAAGTTTATTAGTTACCGAAATTGACCATAAAGGCACATATAATTTTATCTTTTTTTAAAAAAAGATGTAATATGTAAGTATATATGTCTAGGACAAACAAAACAAAAAAGACCCCATCAAGATCTCGAATGAAATGCATTAATTATGTAAACTGCTTCATAGTTTTCACAAAAATAACCCCTTGATCTAGGTTCTGAAAGTTATAAAGAAAAAGATGACTATTATAATCACAGTGAAAAAATTCTCTATTTTAGTGTTCAGTAGTCCCTTTTGTCACTTTTTATTTCTTATTTATTTTTCCATCTAACAAGAAATAGATTCTTAATGATGAAGAAGAATGAGAAAGAATTTTTTAAATTGGAGGAATCTTACTGAGACTGTGAGACCAAAAAAAGTAACAAGGTATGCAGCAACAAATATAAACAAACTTGTCATCTAACATTCTAACATTTAGACTTTCAGCTAGAACTGTCCTTTTATTTCTTTTTTATTTCTTTCTCCTTTTTTTTCTTTCTTTTCTTTCTTTGTTTCTTTTTTTTTTTTTTTTTGAGACAGGATCTTGCTCTGTCACTCAGGATGGCGTGCAGTGGCGTGATTACAGCTCACTACAGCCTCGACCTACCAGGCTCAAGGGATCCTCCTTCTTCAGCCTCCCAAGTAGCTGGGACTACAAACTCATGCCACCACAACCAGCTTATTTTTAATTTTTTTTGTAGAGATGGGGGCTTACCATGTTGTCCAGGCTGGTCTCAATCAAGCGATCACCCACCTCTGCCTCCCGAAGTGCTGGGATTGTACGTGTGTGCCACTGTGTCTGATCCTAAATATGTTCTAATCTGTATGAAACTCTACCAACTCTTATTCGATAACTATTTGAAAGATAAAGAGCAATGAAAAATGGCAAATCTTAATTATTTGTATATGTGACTTATTATTTTTAAAAAGCTGTTTACAGAAAGTAGTGAATCAATTACATTGTTAGTAGTTTCCAAATGATGATGAGCATTCAGAAATATCCAATCTCTGAACAACTGTTTCTCTATTAGTGCAAGAAATGGCATGTCTGGCAATTTAAAAATGAACTTGACACACTTCGTAATATATAATTAATGTGCTGTCAATATGTATACGTAATGTGATATACGGTGAGTATGCATGCATATATGTACAAAACAACCATACAGTCACCATACTTAAGCTCTCTCTATATTCTTAGCAATTGAGAGACGATTCCACATAAGGGGTCCTCAGGCACCTCCCTTCCCTAATTCTTTACACATAGGAGTCTTTCAATAATCATTTTATGAAAGAAGGAAGCAATGAATAAACAGTGAATGGAAACCTATTCAAGGTTGGATTTTTACCATTAAAACCACAACCACACACACAAACTCTGTATTACAAATTTTCCATACTATTTCATGTTTTAAAATGTGTCTCTAACTCAAAGATAGCATCAATGGCTGCATTCACAAAGCTGAATAACCAAAAAGTAGTCTGAAGAAAAAAATGATTCATTATGTTGTGCTTCGGTACCCTTACTTTAAAAAAATCTTACTCACAATTAGTTCCACTTACAACTAAGGCATCTAAAATACTATCTCTCAGTACCCTGGCCCCTAACCATTGTGAGAGAAGACAGGTAAACTACTCTTTTGCTGAAAAGTGTTATCCTCTATGGGATGAAAGAAATAGTGTTCAAACTCGAAGAGTGCTTTCCTGTAAAGCCTGTGAAAACACTTTATGTCCTATAGGAACTGAATCAAAATCTCTTTTTGAGACCACAGGATATCATTCTGGTGAACTACAGTATCCCTTTCAGTGGATTATACACTATTTAACCACATTCTTCAGATACACAAAGGAAGCTGTCTGAGTAAGAGAATCCTTGTTTTTTCACAGACACATCCAAAAGACTCTTCTCCTCAAACGAGGCTGGAAGCATTTAGGTTAATCAGTCAGTAGGTCAGTCTCTCAGGGTATTTTTACCTTATGCTAAAGTTGGTGACTATATTCAGATGATAAGAAAAAAAATCAAAATATGCTAACAGATTTAAGGAGATTAAATTAGAGATGTACAAATTTCAGAGACTTTTAAAAATTGGGGGTATTTTAGCAGTACTAATCTGCCTACGCTATTTCCCTTCTGAAGTCAAAATGCTTGTTCAGACCTCAAAACATTTATAGAGACTGTTTTATCTACCTGAGATGCATTTTTATCTGCTGTCTCTCTGACATTATTTATTCATGCTTCAAACCCTGGTTCAAATGTCACTCACTCTAATACATCTTCACAGATCAACCCTTCCCCTCTTAAGGGTTGATTATTTATTTATTTAAGTATAATAGACTTTTATTTTTTAGAGCAGTTTTAAGTTCATAGCAAAATTGAGGGCAAAGTACAGAAAGTTCCCAAGTTCCCTTATAATCCCTACCCTCACATATGTAAAACCTCACCTCCTCCACTATTGACATCCAGTACCAGAGGGTACATTTGTTTACACTTGAGGAACCTACACTGACATATCATTACCATCCCAAATCCATAGTTTCCATTAGGGTCCATTTTTGGTGTTGTACATTCTTTGTATTTTGACAAGACATAATAATCAGAATAATGTATCCATCACCATAGTGTCATACAGAATAGTTTTGCTGCCCTAAAACTCCTCTATATTCTCTCTATTCATTCCTCCCTTCCTGCTAACCTCTGCCAGCCACTGATCTTTTACCTTCTCCATAGTTTCTCCTTTCTCCTTTCTCAGATTGTCATACAATTGGAATAGTAAAGTAGGTAGCCTTTGAGATTGGCTTCTTTGGCTTGATAATATGCATTTAAGGTTCCTCCATGTTTTTCAGGATCTGATGGCTAAATTCTTTTTAGTGCTGAATAGTATTCCATTGTCTACATACACTACGGTGTATTTATCCATGCACTACTTGAGGACATCTTGGTTGCTTCCAAATACTGACAATTAAAAATAAAGCACCTACATCCTGTGAGCATTTTTTGCAGATTATTTTTTAATAAATATATATAATGAGCTGCTACTTTCGGGCAAGCAGTATAGCAGATACTGGAATACATGTGGCATCTGCTATTACATCAGTACAACCTTTGAGAAGATAATGAGAAGTATGGAAACTCCACGTGAATCTAGCCATAATAATAACAAATCAGTGAATACAACAACACTTATAACACTGTAGTATATGTGCCAAGACACATTGCCAAAGGCTTGACATGAACACAATGTTTCATTCAATTACGTGACATTCTGAAAAGTCATAACATGTGTTCATAGATTTTCAAGGAAAAAGAAGGTTTCAAACAGAAGAAACAAAATCAACATCACAAATACCACAGAGAGGTCAAAAAAGAAAATTACTAAGAAACTTTTATTGAATTTTGTGATTGGAAGTTTATTAGCCAACTTAAGAAGAATGCTTAGGGGGCTGATAACAAAAGGCTGGCTGCAGCAGATTTAGGAGTGAAATGACAAGGAGAAAGGATATAGAAAGGTAACTGTCACAAGAATCTCATAATAAAATAATTGCAATAAAAACTAAGGGCAGCAAACACTGGTTGGATGCTTACTATTTTCCAGAAACTGTTTCTGTGTGTTAGCTATTATCCCAACCATTTTACATCTAAAAACTGAATTAACCATCACAATAAAACTGTAGATAAATATTATTGCTTTCCTCCACTGACAGAGGTGAAAACCACTGAAAGACAGAGAAGTTGAGTAATTTGCCCTATGTAACACAATTAGTCCCACAGAAGGGAGAATATAACCTCAGACAGTTGACTCAAGAGCCTCATGTCCACTTTGCTATACCAGTTGGCTTGTCGTAATAAACATCCTGAGGTAAAAATTGCTCATGCTACTCCATGGACATTCTAATAGAGTCAATTTGAGCATTATCTTCCAGCACAATTACACTGTAATTTTTTTCTCACCTTTTCAACATTTGAAGTAGTTGTTTCTGCCTCTTCACCCAACCCCTCAAGAATTTTCCCAAGGAATTTCATTCTAATTTATTTTAGGCCATTTTTCTGCACCATAGATACACTATGTAATCTAACAATACCACCTTTGCTAGTACTATTATAACATCTAACACCACCACTACTGAAATTATCCTACAGGAAGGTCCCTTTGCTGTTTTAAAAATAAATATCTTATTGAGAGAATACAATGAGCCTATTTGAAAGTGAATATTTCTATGAAAGAGATTACTTTTATTTGAATCATGCTTCGTAAACATTACATTGCATTGTGCTGGGGTCAGCAGGGCTTTGGAGTCAGATCTAATCAAGGCTACCACTTTCTGACTAAGGGATTTCAAATGGGTCTAACCGAATTTAATGATTTTTGTTTTTGTTTTTTAAAATATACCATGTATACTTCATGTGGAGAGCTAGAAATACCAAAAAGTGTAAATCTCTAAGAATAGGATTTGCAGCTTTTTACAGGATTCAATTTATATTAGATAGAATTATATTAAATGGACTTAAATAAATATGTCTTATTTCTGCTTTCTATCTAGAGCACTCATGGACATTGCCTCAATGGATCAACACAACAGCTTCACCAGCTGAGTCTTCCAGATGAAGAAATTGAAGATCATAGGAGTTAAGTGACTTGCTACAATTTGGAAGCTAGTGAGTCCAGGTGTTACAGGTATGAGATGGGCAGGCGCGGGCTCTCCCCTCGGTCCACTAGAAAGTCAGGTGATGGTTCAGCAATTATTGTATTTCCTCTCTAAAAGTGATAAATTGGTAACCGGTGCCAGGGAGAGGCCAGTTCCTGATGAGCCACACCTGTTAACATTAAAGAGCTAATTAAAGGCAGACCCCAGGGAGGAAAAATTTCCTGTGCATGCACAGTAAGAGACAAAAATGGTGAAGAATGATCTTTGGGGTACATGCCACTGGAAAAAGGGGGAAAAAACCTCAGATGGGCATGTGTATAACTCCACAAACACACTGCATGTGCTTGCTTCCCAAGGGAAAGGAAAGCACTGCGTATGCAGGATACCCAACCTAAGGGAAGAATCACGGGGAAGACATGAGCCTACAAAGTCCTGGGATCAAGGCCTCCTTTTTGCTGTCTTCTCCTCTCTCTTGGACCTTCAGGTGCCCACTTGGGTTTGTTCCAAGTGAATTTTCCTTTTTTGCCTGTTCTAAAGCTTTCTACATAAATTTCCACTCCTGCTCTGAAACTCACCTTGGTCTCTTTTTCTGTTTTATGCCCCTCAGTCGAATTATTTCTTCTGAGGAGGCAAGGACTGAATATGCTATGGACCTGCATAGATGTATCTGCTGCTGATAACTTGGCGTAAAGGCTGTTCCACCATTAACACAGGGAACTAGAATCTAACCCTGAATGACTCTTCAAGCAAACAAGGTCAGAGTGAGATTGAAATGTATTGGCGACCTCTGAAAAACAAAAGCAAAAACAAACTCTGTCTCTATCCGTATATATATATTTATATATATACACATACCTATATATAGTATATACGTATACATTCATATTCAAAACATTCAGTTTTATTAATCTTAAATCCAATCCATTATATTTCTATATACACATTTTTTCTTTAACTGCATTTCTGTGCCTACTCTAAAATCCATTTTAAAAGATCTGAATAATGCAAACATTTCTGCAAATTACACTTCCCTAAAATCTATACTTATAAAATTTTTTGCAGAAAAATATAGCCCAATTTTTTTAATTGAATGCTTATGTCATATACTTTTTCTTACAATGTGCTGATACTTCCATGCATTTTAAGATTAATATTAATAAGGCAGTCTCAAATGTACTTTGCCATTCTACACCCTTAATTGTTGATTTGTCCTCACTTGAATAGTCACAGAGGATTTTTGCTCATTAGTTTTAATGTTCATTATTGGCCACTGAAAGAAAATAGATTTTACTTTATTTAAATAAATTAGGATTCTGTATGTTGAGGTTTTTCTCTATTCATTTGATGATGCTCAAATACTTTTCCTTATTATGTAAAGAGTATTGTATATTCTGTTTTATCCCGTCTCTCATTACTTAAGGAAAGGATTTTCATTGCTAACATAGAGAAAATGTTTATAGATGTGATAGAAATAATGATCATAAGGTTACCTTATAACAACATAAATTCCACCCAGAGATCCACAAACACTTCATTAATATTATTAATACGATTATGTACAGTTTTCATACCCAGAAAACCATCTAGATTAAAATGCAATCACCTTAATATAGCAATATTATCAATTTGCATTAACCACATTAAAGTTGCATAAATACATGAAACCACATCTTTAACTCATTTCTTGTGTAAAAGGTTTAGAAGTATCCCAAGGTTAAAGGAAAATAATAAATACTGAATAATTGTTCCTTAAATTTTTTTCTCACTTCATATCACCTTTATTTTTAAAGACCTTTAATTTTTTATTTAATTATCTAAATATCTTGAATTGTCAAAAACACATCTTTTTCGTATTTTTGTTTTCCTGTATACTATGTATTTAAAAGAGCTGTTTCATGGTCACTGTTAGCAAACATGCTAATCAGCCCTGTTCTTTTATAGCACTATTTTCCTAGCATTTTTTTTTTTTTTTTTCTGGAGAGCTCACTAGGAAAGATACTTTGTATCAGATGGATGTGTTTATGCATGATTCCCAGCAGGACTTCTGGAGAGTACATATTAGTTTCTATTTCAAGAAGGGAGCTGATTTAATAGGCAGTGTCATGTTTAAAATTTAAAATTCTGTTTAATTATTAAGATCTGGTTGACACTGTCTGACTGACTTTCACTTTGGGCCCTGTACTATCACAGTGACATATAGTTCTGATTTCAAGGGAATTCTGTTTCATGGAAAGAACTACTGCTAATCTTTGTAAAAATAGAGAAAGGAACTACCTGTGAGTAAAAAAACAAAATATAAAATGTTTATAGATGTAATAAAAGTAGTAATCTTGGGGGAAGAGGGAAATCAGAAAATGGTATCCTCTGAACTCATGGCCTAGTGGATAAGTACAAGCTGAACCCGGGCTCTGCTCATCTCATCCAGTACGAAAGAACATGCACTTTCAAATCATATTTCTTTGTTGCAAATGCCTTTATCAAAACCAGGAAAGTGATCAGTTTTGTTGTTGTAAAACAAGTACTCTTTTTAAAAAAAGAAAATAGTTTCATTGCAGGCCATCTTCCATATGATGAGATTCTATTTTCCAATGTTGTTTTGTAAGGTCACCTTCTCCCACATAAACAATGTTGTGCACCATCATCAGAATTACGCTGAATTTTAGGTCCAGTGTTACTCATTGTATCATCCTGGGCCAGTTACATCTGTGATCTTGTGTCTCCTGCAAGTGTGGAATAATATGAACTGTATGTGGTTACTGTGAAAGTTAACTGAACAGAGTTGGTAAACTACCCAGCACCAGAGTTTGATGTACAAGGCAGAGACAGCCAGGTTCTAACATCAGGAGGCTCACCTGCGGAAATGGGTTCTTGGAAGTCCTTTTCTCTCATACTCTAACAATAATATAACTGGTTGTTGTCACCATAACCCTCACAACTTAGCACCATTCCTTTTAATACATGTTTTAATACATATCTTCTGGAGCTAGACTCTCAACAAATGTCTTTACTATTAACAAGAAGGACAACTTAAGTACACGTTAATTTTTTTAAATAGTTTTTTTTTTAAATCCCTTTCTAACTTTCTTTATGCCA
This sequence comes from Colobus angolensis palliatus, assembly GCF_000951035.1. Taxonomy (NCBI): domain Eukaryota; kingdom Metazoa; phylum Chordata; class Mammalia; order Primates; family Cercopithecidae; genus Colobus; species Colobus angolensis. The sequence goes on along the minus strand of NW_012114710.1, from coordinate 9,296,704 downwards.
TTTTCCCAACTCATAAGTATTCAGAGCGCTGCTACTACTTCAAGCCTGTCACTAAATCTTTTGTTTTTTTTTTTTTTTCAGATAGAGTCTTGCTCTGTTGCCCAGGCTGGAGTGCAGTGGTGCAGTCTCAGCTCACTGCAACCTCCACCCTCTGGGTGCAAGCAATTCTCCAGCCTCAGTCTCCCGAGTAGCTGGGATTACAAGTGTGCACCACGATGTGCAGCTAATTTTTGTATTTTTAGTAGACATGAGTTTCACCACGTTGGCCAGGCTGGTCTCTAGCTCCTAACCTCCTAACCTCTAGCTCCTGCCTGCCTCGGCCTCCCAAAGCGCTGGGATTACAGGCATGAGCCACTGTGCCTGGTCTCTTACGAAAGTTTTCTGAAGAAGTCCCTCCTCAAGCGCTAGCATCTAGTGTTTCAAATGATCTCCTTTATTCCTTTTCTCACATCAATAGAAATCCCCATTCTTTCAAAGAGTTGGTTTCAACTAGGTATTACAAAAAATTCATTCATTGAACTGATTCATGTGAACATATGAATGAGTCTTGGCTCCTTAAACTCATTTGTGGTTACATCGGAAAGAGAAGGAAGCTGTACAAAAAAAAATATGTTTCATTGATAAACTTTTGGAGACATAACTCAAAAGAAAAAAAACACACATTTTCAAAGAGAAATCTTGGGTGAGGGCAAGAAGTGTCACCTTGAATCAAGCCGGGAAATCTTTCCCTCCCCTGTAGTATCAAACCCTTAAACACTTTCCACTTTTAAAATTTAATAATAACTATTTCTAAACCTGCAGCTTGTTTTTCTAAACAGCTCTGAATGTTTAGTTGTTTTTTTATAAACAGACTCCCACTAGGCAGCCCCAGGAGGTTTCAGAGGTAAAGGAAAGAGATGAAAGACCAGCGCCATTTGTGTGCTTGTGTTGCTTGCAAAGCAGGTGTTCATATACCAAGAAACCCTGCTCAAAATCTATGTAAGATAGCAGTACAACAAACTTAGGAACAGGGTGTGCTATATAAAGCAAAGGCACCATCTAGCATCTCTGGGTTCACAGAATATATGTAGCATTTCTTTAAGCTGCTCATTTAAAGATTTCTGGTTTCTGGAAAACATACTGATTCTCCCACCGTAACTCCTAGGTTATCTAAATTGTCCACCCTGTGATTTTGCTAGAAAAATAAGAAACTAAACATCCATTAGTAGAGACAATTAATGAATTTTGTAAAGTTACAAAAAATAATAATTAATACTGTAACCACGGTAAATGGATATTATTACCAGCTTGCACACAATTAGTTTAGTAAATTGGCTTTCAATAAGAGTCTCAACTAAAAGGGGAAATGCTAGGGTTGAATATGACTATAGTTTAACAGTTGCTTTCTTTAATTTTTTTGTCTCTGAAGAGCAACTATACCAGTGAATTGTTGAAGCCCCATTAATTTGCTTGGCCAAATGTGCATCCTCAACTACCTAATCCAAAATTAGTCAACTGGTAAAAAACAGATGACTTTTAACAGACGGGCATTTTTAGCTGGTGTACAAAGGTGGATAGATTACAGCAATTCATTTAAATTTCCTGGTTCCATGTTAATAGTGCATGTTAATAGTGACTCAGAAACATCCTCTGATACTCACAGTGTGTCAGTCACACCAGAATTCATTCCCTCAGTTCTGGGAGCAAGGCAGCTTTTCAAGGCTGGGCACTAAACAGGGGAGCTTTGTGAGCGCCTAGACTCCTCTGCCGGCCACCTGCTCTTCCTCTCCTTGGCTTCCACATAAGTTGCTTGTTCCAATGATCCTGGCATGTGCTCAATGCCGTTTACAAAAAGATTAATACCGTGAGCTGACACGGCTTTCCTGGCAGCCCCGTCATGTCTCTTCTCTAACACACTCTACTCACTTCCTATTCTAACATCACTGCTCACATCACAGGGGGAAAAAGGTCTCTCTGTCTTCATGCAACACTTCAGCTGAAAATCGCACGGTTACTGAAAGTTTCACCACTTTTGAGATACATACTATAATAAACAAATCCTGACATGATAGACCTGAGGGGGAATTTAACAATAATATAGGAAGAAATATCCTCAGAAGTCTATTTATCCTGGCCCCAAATAGTCACTGTATGATATAATTCTATAAAATGTTAGATTCTTAATTTGGCAGACTAGTCTTTTAATCAAAGGAATACTTCATTCATTAGACTACTTTAACCTGTGGAAACACAAGGTGAAATGTTATCAGTAAGGCAAACGATTGTGGGATTTGACTAGAAATTATTCATGATTATCTATAGGAAGAGCCTATATTGACTGTGTCCAGTTGACCAACGGCTTACAACAAGTTATCACTATCACAGGAAACTGATGGATGTGGAGACGTGACAAACACTGTTATTGATTCTCTACAAAAAAGGATATTACAAATTAAATAAGCACAAAGCTGATAACACAGCTAATTGAAAAGAAGTAAGGAAGATAAAATCTCTTAGTGATCATGTCCTTGAGTGGAGAAAATGGCAGATGCTGATGTTGGTTCAGTGAATGTTAGCTTAGCTTAGAGGAGAATTTAAAGAGAGAAGGGCTGGAGCCAGGCACAGTGGTGTGCACCCATGGTCCCAGCGAGTCGAGAGGCTGAGGCAAGAGGATTGTTTGAGCCCAGGAGTTAGATGCTGCAGTGAGTCATGATCATGCCACTGCGCTCCAGGCTATGTGACAGAGCAATACCTTGACTCTTAAAAAAAAAAAAAAATGTGGAGGGTTAGCTGCCTCATTAACAAATAACAGAAATTCATCCAGCAACCCAGCTATTCATTCATCTCCCAAAAAGCCAAATCTAACTGGAATGGGCCCTCCTTTGGTGGGAACTAGGTATAAATAATTTTATAACTACTCTCAGGAGATCCAATAGACAGCTAAGCTTCAGAACTAAAGATCTAGGCCAGGCGTGGTGGCTCAGGTCTGTAATCCCAGCATTTTGGGAGGCCAAGGCGGGCAGATGACGAGGTCAGGAGAACGAGACCATCCTGGCTAACATCGTAAAACTCCATTTCTACTAAAAATACAAAAATTTAGTCGGGCATGGTGGCGGGCATCTGTCGTCCCAGCTACTCGGGAAGCTGAGGCAGGAGAATGGCATGAACCTGGGAGGCAGAGCTTGCAGTGAGCCAAGATCATGCCACTGCAGTCCAGCCTGGGCAGCAGAGATAGACTGTCTCAAAAAAAAAAAAAAAACAAGTAGTCATTTGTGTGAAATTTCTCAGTCAAATATTGGTGATTGATATGTACTGAAGGAACAAGTGAATGAAGGCATTACTTGAAGAACTGTTTATTTCAGAAACATTTAACATATGGCATCCTTCTTAAATTGGCTGCATAGATGCAATGGTATTCTCTGTGCAGATTTAAGACAGCCAAAAAATTTAGGTCATTTGAATTAGAGAACTAATATTCTCAGACTTTTCTGATATTTTCCTTTCAATGTATAAGTCAAAAACAGGAATGAATGCAAGTTGTACTATTCCAGGAAATTGCTTTCTCAATCCTGTAATCTTCTTTTTGGTAAAAAGCCTTGATTACATCATCTTTCCCAAAATACAAGGTTTCTATTGCAATAGCTCCAGCAGAATTGCTATTTAGGATAGTAGATGTTCAATTCTTTCTCTTCCCCAAGGTTGATGTGTACAAGTTTCACCTATTAAACAGTTTTCTATACATCATTTTAGAAAAGTTTATCCAGAAGCAAAGAACTAACGCCAAGAGGAAATACTTTCTAATTTAACATGATGAATTCCTAAATGTTATTTGTATTTCTCTGCATATGCATCATCCTCTGCAATGGTAATTTTTAAATCCACATTTTCTTTATATATTCTTCAAAAACATTATTTTTTAAGGGTGCTGGAAGTACAGCTATGAATAGCACAGAAAAAGGCCTTGCCTTCAGGAAGATCACATTCAGCTGGAAGAGACAGATAATAACCTGGCAACTAACAAATGAATAAAAACAATCTTAAAAAATCTAATTTAAAACAGTGGTGTTCCTTTCTCCCTTGGGATGACAAACTATTATATTTCAATATATACATTCTTTCCTTTTTCAGCACCATTAACAGTAACTTCACCAGAATAATATCTTACTTGATAGTGTTTTTTTTTTTATTTCAAGGAGGATGTATTATCTCTTATTACTCAAAGAGGTTGTTTGCTTGTTTGTTGTACTTGTTTTCTTCATCCTGAAAGGATATGAGTTGTACAGAACTGAAACTTTTGCAAATTATTGCAACTTGGAGAATCAGCTACTTTCTCTATCCCTTTGAGGAGCATTATCTCTCTTTTCTTCATACATCTGCCCTCATTCTAAAAAGCAATTTTCTTTGTTTACAACTGAATTAATCCAGTGTATATTTATTGGGTAGCTATTATATGCAAAAGTACACTGTATGCCAAACCAAGAAGATTTGGTCTCTGCCCACATAGACTGGACAGTTCACCAGAGGAGACAGGGCATTATAAAAAGAAACACATATCAAAATGTGGCAAATACTATGAAAGTTCCTCTAAGAGAGTGGAACGGGAAAAGCTAACATAGACTTGGCAGTGAGGGAAGAGCCTTTAAAGAAATGTCTTTGCAAACTAAAGTGGGGTTTGGTGGAAGAATTCTCTGGGAATGGCCCTGAAGTGAAATAGAGCTTGGTATATTTGAAGAACTGAAAAGTAGGCCATGAAAGTGAACGAAAGTGAGTGAGGGGGTGGGGCATGAGATGAGGTTTCAGGGGTGGGTGGGCAGGAGATCCTGCATGCTTTATAGGCTGTGTCAGAGTTTGGATTTTATTCTAAGCACAATAGAAAGCCTCTGAACCATGTTAGCAAAGTAAGTGGCTTGAGATAAATTACATTTTATAGAGATCATTCAGTTAACTTTGTGGAAAATGGATGGAAAGCAGGTAAAGTAGAAATCAGAAACCACTTAAGTTGTTGGAGGCTGTTCTTGTCCAGTGGAGAGAAGATGGGAATTTGGATAAGGCCTGGCAATAGAGATGGGAAAAAAAGTAGTGAGATTTGAAAGGTATTTTGAGAGTAAGATTTATGGGGCTTGCTGATAGTGTGGACATGGGGGTAAGGAAGAAGGTGGATTCATGAATGACACCCACCCCAGTTTCTGGCTTGAGCAATCTTGCATATTTGCAGTATGGAAGAGAAAACAGATCTTAAAAATGTCATTATGATGAGTGGAACGAGAAATCCATTACACTCCAGGCAAGGAGATTAAATTCAGTGTAAGTGATGAAGAAAAATCTTCCCGAAAAAATTCATGCTTATGCTGAAACTTGCATGGCAAGAAAGAGCTTGCTAGGCAAAGAAGTGGCCTCTTTATATCAGGACTTTCTTTATTTAATTCCTGCTAGTCATTTGCTTATTTCTTCCCTCAGATTTTTAAGATAGCAGATCTAATTGACCCATCGTATCCTTTCCAATCCAGGCCATAGACCTTGGGTCAGTAGCCAATCTATGTCTGGCTTCTCTTATACCAAATCCATACAGCAAAAGCCACAGTCAAGATTTCATTTAGAAGAGAAGGTATATACAGTATTGGTAGGATCATCAGATGGACAGCTCTAGAGAAGGAGCTTTCTGGCTCCCTCTCCCATAACATTACTTAATGTATTACAAGATAACTTAGCTGTCTTCTCTACTTTCCACTTAAACCAGTTGGAAGGAACACTAATTTTTTCCTTATGTTTAATAAGGGCCTGGAAGGAAGGTGTGGCCCTCTTCAAACTGTTTCACGTTAAACTCCAAACAGAACAGAAGCCATTAGTCATAGATACATTTGGACATCTGAGACTTAGCAAGTCTAGGGTGGTCGGGAAAGTAACACTCTGAGATATCATTCCCCTGAGGAGATGACTGGATGGGTAGAGGCTGTAGGGCCTCATCATCTGGTTTGCCAACCCATTTTTCATATACTTTTTAACCTCTGTGAATAGTTCAGTGTTCCAAGCAAGGAGTCCTTAAATCAGTTTTGTTTGTGATTGATCCAGAAGTCTCTGACCCTGTATAAATTCAAAAGGCAACTAGAAATTTTCTCATGTGCTTGGTCCAAGGAGTTATATTAAATATTTTTACAACAGATTTCATATCTCTAATTCTTGATGATGCAATAGTATGATACATTTGCCCTGAGGGATTGTTTATTTAAAGTTAAGCCACTATAGAATTGCTTTAAAGAATGATAGGGGTAGCTAGGTCAGACCACCTAGGCTAGCGCCCATGTTATAAGCAGACAAAAATGACAACTTGGAATTTGCTGGGATTACTTTCCCTTGGTAGATCCATTGCTTCAGCTAAAAAGCCAGACTGAGAACACAGGCAATAAATCATACAAAGTGATGCCAACGCACACAGATCCCTTGTGCCTCCTTGTTTTCCACTTAGGCACACTCTTGCTGGATCCTTTTCATAAGTGGAATGAATGGGGGAAGGCACCAGGTGAATGGAGTCTGAAGCTGCAAGCTGCCTAGGGATGAGAGGCCTTATCAAATTACTATAAAAGGAAATTCTGCTTGCCACTCATTGCATAGCCTAGTTGTTTCCGTGTTGTATATTCTGCTGTTATATTGGGCATTCTTGACATTTTAGTGCAGTAGTTTATTGAGGCCTAAAATAATAGGACTCTATAAATTAGGGCAGTGTTTTCCGATGTTTCCAATGTCATGACCTACATCAAAAAGGGAAAGCAGAAGTGACTCTTTGAGAAGACAGGGACTACCCAAAGGGCTCTAGCAGCTTTAGGCTTGACCTAGCTACTCCAAGGGCTGAGGAAATCAGTATCTTGGCACACTGGAAACTCACTTGCAGCACACCAGTGTTTTCTGGAGCACCACCAAATTAAAATGAATTAAACAAGATACTAGTTTATTTTCCTTACAGACAAGATGGTGGTCCTGAGCTTATATAGCATCCAGTAACTGAGGCCTGTTCTAGCTTATAGTTTCAGTATCCCCAGAGCAGTTTTCTTGTCTACGTGATCCAAGGTGGCTGGCTCATCACCAGCTTCACATTTCATGAAGCAGGATGAAGGACCAGGAGAAGGAAGGCATACCCCTTTCTTTTAAGGCTGTTACCTAAAAGTAAAGCAGATTACTTTCTCACATACCATCAATAAATTTAGTGAAGTAGCCAAGCTTAATTGCAAAGGAATCTGGGAAATACAATCTTTGGGGAAAAAGTTTGATTTTTATAAAAATGACATTATGAAAGAGTAAGAATATTGGAAGACTAGTAGTCTTTCTGCTTTCTGCCCCTGTGATCATCTATCTCTCTCTAAATGTGTACACATGTACACATAGACTTTGGTACACATAGATCATACTCATCTTTAGTCCAAAAGATAAAATTCAATATTTCCATTAAATTACTGGATTTAGCTCAAATCAGAGGATCTTGGTGATATAGAGCCACCACCATGAGGTCCAGAAAGCCATTTTGGGGGTCTGGTGACCTCTAAATTGAAAAACAAGTTATGCAAATCTCCTCCTCCTCACAAACACACATGAAATAACTTGTATTTCATGTTTTCTTGGAGGAATACCTTCCACATTGTCCACAGGTCCCTGCATTTTCTCCTGGAAGGTCCTTCCTGTTCATTATCCTTGATGACCACATTTGAAGTGAACAATGGAGAGTTTGTCCTTCTTGGGGGCCAAACAGCTTTTATAATCCTGTGTCTGCTGTTGCACTTCTGGGGCGCAGGCATTGCTTAGGTTACTCATCCTTTGGTATCCAGGATTGAAGCTCCTTTGTCAATATAGCCCTCTAGAAACTTAATAGGTTTCTAATATATTTATTTCCAACAAATTACATGGGCATGTAGCCAGCATCAATGATTTCATATATATATACACATATACACACACACACACACACATATATATATCCTAATAGTTTTTTTTGTTCACTAGTCTCTCTGCTCATCTTTCTTGACTTAATGGAAGCTGTCTTAAAGCAATCCAGATATAGGTTTATATGAGAAAGACAATTCCCTTAATATGATTTCTGTCCTCAAGATAGCTGCCTTTCTCTGGCCTAAAAATTTTAAATGGGAGGTATTTGAGAAATAGTTTGAGGTTATATCTCGTAGTAGCTTCAGAGCCACCTCATACAAATGTCGTAGTTTAAAGTACAAAATCAGTTTTAACTTTTTAACTTCTAGGGTACCTGTGCACCAGTCACCCAGCCAGCTTGGATTACTGGGTGCAGGCAGAGAGAGTGGCCCTTGTCCTAGCCATGAATATTTGAGTTTATGCTTGCAAGCTGGTTAGCGATAGCCTGAGTTCATTTTTCCTTTGTAGGATTTATTAAAGAAAATCCCTACAAGCCACTGTCTGTAGTATTTAAGACGTTTTTTCAACTATTTTCCTTAGAGTTATAGTCAGTCCGATTTCCAAGATATCATTAGCGACAATTTTATCAAATACTTTGTAACAGCATTCCAGCTTTCCAGTCAGAAATACTTGTGTTTTTGCTGCCCATCTCCGGACAGGTTAGATAATAGATAACAAATGTTACCTATTTCAAGTTGTGTTATATGAAGACATTATTTTCAGGTGCCAAATTTTTTAGTAATCAAGATATAGGTCGTCTGGTTATAACAGAGATCCAAGATAAAAGTACTTAAATAAGACAGAATTTTCTTTCTTTCTTAATACCAGTTAGGACATAGGCTGTCCAGGGCTACTTTATAATATTAGAGACCCAGGCTCTTTCCAGAGTGTTGCCCCACCTTTCTTAGTGGACTATCCTCATCCACATAGCATAAGCTGACTCACAACTGGAGCCAGAATAGAGAAAGGAGAAAAGGATCTCATTCATTATGATCACGAATGAGAAATGGTTTAAATGTCTTCCTTTCATAGACATGATTGGCCAAGAATTGGTAACAAAGCCAGAACTGGCTACATGGGACCCTGGGAAATATAGCTGTTGCTAGGAAGTCTTATGCTTGCCTTGGAATTCTATTACTAAGGATGAAGAGAGGAATTTGATTTGGAGGGACTATGTCCATATCCTTCACAAGTTCCTTTGTATTTTAAAAACTCCTTGTTTTGGAAGAGTCAGTTTTGTTTCCTTTAGTTTAAAAGGCTACTACATACTTGGAGGATCCATGACATTTAGAAATGGAATTTCTGAAAATAGAAAAATAAAATTGAGAAAAGTTCCAGATGATAGTCTTCTTTCTTTTGCTTAAGATTTCTCTTTCTTTCTTTCTTTCTTTCTTTCTTTCTTTCTTTCTTTCTTTCTTTCTTTCTTTCTTTCTTTCTTTCTTTCTCTCTTTCTTTCTCT
>NW_012114710.1:9254264-9287140 GCF_000951035.1 Colobus angolensis palliatus | reverse complement strand
GATACAGGGTTTCGCCATGTTGGCCAGGCTGGTCTTGAACTCCTGACCTCAGATGATCTACCCACCTTGGCCTCCCAAAGTGCTGAAATTACAGGCATAGCCATAGCTCCCAGCCTTAAGATTTCTTAATAGGTATTTATTAGAAGCTTAAGTTACGTGACTCATCCTTTGAAGTTGGTCCTCTTTTTTATTGCTTTTTAATATTGATATATTTTTAATTCTTGCTACCAAATTTTTATTTAATCTCAGTTTAATCGACGTTGACGTTTTGTTATGTTTTCAAAACACACATAATGCTACTATTACAAGTTGACTTTTTCTAAAACTTGCTCGGTATACAAATTATAGCAACTATTGGGGAAGCTGAGGAGCAAGCTGCGGTGAATGACTTTTCCTGAATATTTGACATATTTGTGTAACTTCTGATTTTGAAATCTGCAAAATTCTGCTACCCAGCATGTGGTAATTAACAGTCTATTTAGCTGCAGAAAAATGAGCTTTTTAAAACTGAATTATAAAATACATGTTATACTATTAATTCTTTTCATTAATACAATAATTGACTGCCTCCAAGAGTCAAGTATATCTCTCACAGATTGGTCAAGCCTTGGCGAGATCTCAGTATGTCTAATATAGGGAGGTATAGCAACATCTGACAGTTCAGGCTTTGAAGTTATAGAGCTGACTTTAGACTCCCAGTCCACCAGTTACATTTACATATCCTAGGAAAATTGTTTACCACTCTAAGCCTTCTGGTTCACAACAATACAATTCATGTAATAGTACTACTTGCTGTTCAGATTAATGTAAAAATTAAATGACATTATCCATAAAATGTGTTTAGATAGCCTATAGCAAATGGCAAGTATATTATATAGGCATACCTTGGAGATACTGCAGTTTTGGTTCCAGACTACTGCAGTAAAGCAAACATCACAATAAAGCAAGTCACACAATTATTTTGTTTCCCAGTGCATATAAAAGTTATGTTTACACTACATTGTACTCTATTAAGTGTAAAATAGCATTATGTCTGAAAAACAATGTATTTACCTTAATTAAAAACACTTAATGCTAAAAAAGGCAAACGATCATGTAAGCCTTCTAAGACTTCTAATCTTTTCAGTTGTGGAGGGTCTTTCCTTAATGTCCATGCTTGCTGACTGATCCGGGTGGTGGTTGCTGAAGGTGGGGAGGCTATGGCAATTTCTTAAAATAAGATGACAATGAAGTTTGCCATGTGGATTGGCTCTTCTTTTCATGAAAGATTTCTCTGTAGCATGCAATGCTATTTGCTAGCATATTACCCACAGTAGAACTTCTTTCAAAATTGGAGCTAATCCTCTGAAATCCTGCTGCTGCTTTATAAACTAAGTTTATTAAATATTTCAATGGCCTTTGTTGACATTTCAACAATGTTCACAGCATCTTTACCAGGAATAGGTTGGATCTCAAGAAACCACTTTCTTTGCTCATACATAAGAAGCAGCTTCTTATTTCTTCAGATTTTGTCATTAGACTGCAGCAATTCAGTCACATCTTCAGGCTCCAGTTCTAATTCTAGTTTTCTTGCTAATCTGCAGTCACCTCCTCCACTGAAGTTTTGAACCTCTCAAATTCATTCATGACAGTTGGAATAAACTTCAAATTCCTGTTCATATGAATATTTTGACCTCCTCACGTGAATCAAGACTCTTCTTAATGGCATCTAGAATGGTGACTCTTTTTCAAAAAGTTCTTAATTTACTTTGCTTAGATCCATCATAGGAATCACTGTCTATGCCATTTATAGCTTTACAGAATGTATTGCTTAAAGAATAAGACAAAAGTCAATATTACTTCTTGATCCATGGACTGCAAATGAGTGTTGTGCTAAAGGGATGAAAACAACCTTAACCTCCTTGTACCTCTCCATTAGAACTCGTAAGTGACCAGATGCATTATCAATAAGCAATAATATTTTGAAAGGAATCTTTTTTTTTTTTATGAACTGTAGTTCTCAACAGTGGGCCTAAAATATTCAGTAAACCATGCTATAAACATACATGCTGTCACCCAGACGCTGTTATTCCATTTACAGTATAGATTTCCCTTCATTCTTAAAGGCCCTAGGACAGTTGAAATGGCATATAAACATTGGATTCAACTTAAAGTCACTAGCTGCAATAACCCCTAACAAGAGAGCCAACCTGTACTTCCAAGTTCTGAAGGCAGGCATTGACTTCTCTCTAGCTATGAAAGTCCTAGATAGCATCTTCTTCCAATAGAGGGCTATCTCATCTGTGCTGAAAATCTAATGTTTAGTGGAACCATCTTCATCAGTAATCTTAGTTGGGTCTTCTGGATAACTTGTTACAGCTTCTACATCAGCACTTGCTGCGTCACCTTGCATTTTTATGGCAAGGTGATGGCTTCTTTCTTTAAACCTTGTAAACCAACCTCTGCTAGCTTCCAACTTTTCTTATGCAGCCTTCTCAGCAGCCTTCATAGTACTGAAGAGAGTTAAGGCCTCACTCTGGATTATGCTTTGGCTTAAGGGAATGTTGTGGTGGGTTTGATCTTCTATCCAGACCATTAAAAACTCTCTCCATATCAGCAATAAGACTGTTTCACATTCTTATCATTCATGTGTTCACCATAGTAGCCTTCAAGAACTTTTCCTTTGCATTCACAACTTGGCTAACTGATGCAAGAACCCTAACTTTTGGCCTGTCTTGGTTTTCAACATGCCTTCCTTCCTCGCTAAGCTAATCATTTCTAATTTTTCATTTGAAGTGACAGATATGCTACTCCTGTTTTCACTGGAACACTTAGAGGCCATGGTAGGGTTATTAAATGGCCTAATTTCAATATTATTTTGTCTTACAGAATAAGGAAGCCTGAGGAGACAGAGAGAGATGGGGAACAGCTACTTTATGGAGACGTTCAAATATACACAATATTTATCAAGTAAATTGGCTCTCTTATACAGACACAGTCTGTGATGCTCAGAACAATTACAACAGTAACATCAAAGATCACTGATCACAAATAATAATAGATATAACAATAATAAAGTTTGAAATATTGCAGGAATTAACCAAAATATGACAGTGACATAAAGTGAATACATGCTGTTAGAAAAAAATGGTGCCAACAGATTTGCTCAAGACAGAGTTGCCACAAACTTTCCATTAGTAAAAAAAAAATGCAATACTTGCCAAGTGCAATAAAGCGAAGCACAATAAATTAAGTGCAATAAAATAAGGTATGCCTGTACTTAGTTTTAACACCAATGGATAGTCCTATATATATTCCTATGGAAAAATATTTCTAATGAAATACTCCATGATATAAGTTGAAGACAGAGTAATACATAGTGAGTAACTCTCTTATATATAGTTCAAAAATAAGCAAAGCTAATCAATGATTGATGTGAGAAGTTAATGTAGAAGTTATCCTTGCAGTGGGCAGTGATTGGCAGGGAGCATATGGAAAGCTTCTAATGTTATGTGAATGTTCTAATTCTGGATGTGTCTGCTGATTTAAAAAGTCATGTTACATTTGTAAAAATGCATCAGGCTGTGGCCTGGTGATCTGTGTGGTTTTTGTGTGTATGCTATACATCAGTCAATAACTTTTTTTTAAATTCTTTAAACAAAAGAGAGCAACTACTGACTAGAAATCCTTTCACTCTGTTATTTAAACAAGTAACCTGACTTCTTAGCAAAAGGAATAAAAAGAAAGTAGGGCAATAAGATATTTCTGTAAAGCATGTATTCTTGAAGACTTCATATTATTTAAGATGTACTTTATCTAAGACTAATATCTCAAAGAAAAAACTAAAAATAAGCATTTGCATTATTTGTTGAAAATTTGATTCATAAAATTTTATTACTGCTTTATACTGAATTATTTTGAACTAGCAAAATTGCAACTAACATAAAATGTATGAACTCTATAATTATTAAAATGTCAACAGTAGCCAGAAAAGATTGTGTTCTACTCTCTCTTTGGAGGCATTCTAGTTATCCATGCTATTTAACAGAATATTTGGCAAATGTGTTGACTTTTGAAAGGTGGTTGCATGCTAATATTTATAAGAGTTTATAAGACAGAAATGAGAACACAGCATACTAAACCCAATATGAAGTTAACACTTTACAATTCAGTTAACTGTTCTTCCATATAAGAGTCAATAAAAAGAATAGCTAAATTTTGCCAAGTTTTTATTATTATGTGCTCAGTCACTTGTCTGAGGAGTTTACCCATATTTTTGCTTTTAATTCTCACACTGAATCTATGAGAAGTATCCCCCCCCTCCCCGATTTTTGAGAGAATGAAACAGAGGCATGGAGAAACTAAGAAACTTGGCCAAGATCACTAGCCCAAAGAGGAGCAAGATTTGAACCAAAGCACCCTGCATCTAGAGGGAGTGAGCACAATTTACATTGGTTTGCCACCAGGTAGGAAATTCTGGATGTGCATCCCAACTTCCCCAGCAAATCATTAAAAAACATATTTCTACTGGACAAATACGAGTTTCCAAGGAGCAAAATGCAAAATTTGCCTCATTATATAAAATAAAAAGCCATGAAACAATTTCAAGTCTTCTAGGTGTCTGCTTTTTGGTGTCTCTAGATTTCCCCAGCTGATATTTCGGTGGAAAATTGTAGGGAGCTCTACATGAAAGTATTCTTCTTAATAAAGCAGTTAAGTGAAGGCAGAAATAAATAAAATGTGACTTAGTCACTTGGAAGAATAGCAGATAACTAAAGAGATGGTATGTCAAGCAGAGTTATGCCTTCAATTGAAAAGAAATTATATTTTACCTATGAGTTCAATTTACATTTTCTAATTTGCCTTTGCTATTTGAAATTCTGTGTCATGCAGAAACAAGAAATGCTTGATTTAAAAATTGATGAACTCGAGGTGAGACAGAACTCTCAAAGGAAGTCTTTCTTATTTAGTTGCAAAAATATTTCTCCTGAGTTTTAAGTTAACCTGCCTGATGTTAAATCATTTAACAATCAACAAACAACACAGTGAGTGAATTTACAATGTTGTTGCCCCTATAAAGTTGCTGTAGAGGTTTTCTAATTCTTTGGCCCAAGGAACAAAATAATAATAAATATCATGTTCCAAACATGAATCAATTGAGCAGGGTGAAGAAAACTCAATCCCTGTGTTTTTCCTCCTAGCATGTAGAAAGAATAGCTGGCTGAGTCACTGATAACGATTTTTCACTTTTCAACTGATTATTCCAGCTTTGCATAGACAGTGACTATAACTAATTACATTGCTAGTTGATATCCCCTGGGTTTCTTACACCAACTCCTTGAATCACAATCTTTTCTCTGATAGGCTCATTTGTCTGTTAGCAAAAAAGCCATGTGGTCATTTTCTTTCCTCTGCTACTGTTAATTACAGCTCTCTCTTTTCAGATCTACCAGCTGCTGCCACTACAATGAATAAACAAATCAATTTTATAAGATATTTAAGAGAGAATTTAGCAAGATGCCCTCAGAATGCAGAGGCAGCAAACTGAGCGAAGATATCCTCTTGTCTAATTCAAGTATGCAGTTCAAATACTTAGAAACAAAGTTCAGGGCCAATAGTCATTCATTAAGACATGCCAACTAAAGAATCAAGAATTGATTTTAAAATCTGAAGGAAGTATGGATTTTTAATTCTGAATTCTACTTATCCTTTAATACATAATAATGAAAATACTACTTAAAAATAAGAAAAATCATAAAGTATATTGCTCATCGTGATATGGAACAATCTGGATATTGGAAAAGATTTAAGTGTTATTTTACATTTTCTGATATTTCATGAACATGTTTAGCAGGGTATTTATGAATATTATATACAATTAATAATAGCAGTAAATAAAATACTAGTAAAATGATGCATTTAATTTAGTCAAGTTATCTTAAAAACTTCTCACACTTCATAAATTGAGTTTTTGATCTAATTGAAATAACGGAAACATTATTATGAAATATACCTGTAGCAGTGCAATTTTAAGCAGATTTTGTGTGCTTAAAATATTTTAAAGTGATACTAATTTGTTTTCTGTGTTTCTAATTATTAAAAAGAACTTTACTAATTATTAAAAAGAACTTTTTTCCATACCAGAAAGGATATACAAAAGGCTATATTTGGTTGTACTTTAAAGAATCTTCTCAAAATAAAACTCGTTAAAAAGTCACTGAACACTTCCTTAAAATTAAGTCGGAGTTCTTAACATAAACTTGTTCTCCTCCAGTCTTCAGAATAAAACTGAGCTGCAGGTATTATCCCTCCCTTATTTAGTGACAAAGAAACTGAAAGGCTTAGAACTCTAAAATGAGAGCTCCATGGTTTGAATCTGGCTATGGCTTTCCATCTCCACCGTGCATAAAGAGGCCATATATCTGTGGCACACAAACTGCCATGGCCTTTTCTGGAATGCATGAGAGACATTGCTACGCAATTTCAATACTTTTGTACTCAAAGCTTCCACGTGGTCCCAGAATCTTTTTCCAACCAGCACTTCAAAAGTCATTACCAATCAATTGGCATTGACCTGCAACTTAAAACCCAGTTTCCCTCCCTGCACCTTGCATTTTCCACTAGAGCAGGCTGCCTTTTGAGAAATGATTAAAGAGTGGCTACTTCCCAGATGCTCTGAAGTTTAAAATATAAAAACCCAGATCATCATGTAGCTGATTAATGTTTTCAAAGTCTTCTGTGAGTGGATTTTAAATAGATTCTTCTCAGTGCATCAACTACTCTCTGAAAGCATATTTTCCTTTTTGGAAAGCGGCTTTGGGATAGTTCATTAACATGACATTTAAAAAAAGTGGTAATTTTGCATATGAAAGTAGAGTCCTTTAATACATTTAAATGCTCTGAAGTAATGTGGACTCTCAGGGCAGTTGGTGATGTGTCAGTATATGGAACCAAGGAACTGAAACGTATATCGGAGCAGGATTGCTCAACTTATTTTGAGGCTTCAAGCAGGATGAGATTAGGAAACAAACATTGCTGAAGGAAAAGCCCCTTAGCTTGAGCAGATTTGTAGAAGTGAGTGAAGTCTTGATCATATTCCTGCTGTGACAAATTTGCTACATCTTTAGTTTTATTTATTTATTTAGAGACTCAATTTTGCTCTTTTCACCCAGACTGGAGTACGGTAACCCTGCGATCTCGGCTCACTGTAACCTCTTCCTCCCGGGTTCAAGCGATTCTCCTGCCTCAGCCTCCTGAGTAGCTGGAACTACAGGCATGTGTCACCATGCCTGGCTCATTTTCTGTGCTTTTAGTAGAGATGGGGTTTCACCATGTTGGCTAGGTTGGTCTTGAACTCCTGACCTCAGGTGATCTGCCCACCTCGGCCTCCCAAAGTGCTAGGATTACAGGTGTGAGCCATCACGCCCGGCCACATCTTTGTTACTTGTAGGTGCCAGAGACTGTGGAATAAGCCGTGTTACAGGAAAGGGGTCCTGATCAGGACCCTAAGAGAGAGTTCTTGGATCTTGCGCAAGAAAGAATTCAGGGCGAGTTCACAGTGCAAAGCAAAAGCAAGTTTATTAAGAAAGTAAGGTAGTGAAAGGACAGCTACTCCGTAGACAGAGTAGGTTGTTCCTGAAAGTAAGAGGAGGAACGCATCCACCCTAGGCACAATACTTGTATATATGGGGAGATGTGTTCCGCTGCATGGGTTTGTGATAAAGGATTAATTTTCTTAATTACTATATTTTATAAGAATCGATATTATTATCTTTAAAGGAAAATTAGGAGTGCCTTTGTTCTCCAGATATTGGGATATCTGGACACTCCCAACTCTGGGTCTGTTTAGTAAACATTATTAATTTGTTCCCTTAACTGTAAACATCTAGAAGCTAGGAATGCCTCACTTTCTGAGAATGCTTCCTAGCAGCTCTCAGTCTCATTATTTCTAGCCCTCACTCAAAACGGAGTTGCTCAGGTTCTAAAGCCTCTGACAGCTGGGGCGGTGTGGGCAGGAGAAATCAGGTACTAGCGTTGCCTAGTGGATCTCTCCATGATAGAGGTTATGATTAAATTCAAGTATTTGAATACTTTATTACTTTCACTGAAGCATTGTGGTGACACAATCATGTTTCACATGATTTTTACGTGAAACAATAAAATGTTTATGGTGACACAATCATGTTTCAATGCTTATCCTGCTATCCTGCTTAATCTAATGTAATGTATAAACTGTTTTCGCATTTTTCTTTCTTTTTCTGGGCTTCTCAGATATGCACTTCCTACTTTTGTCACATTGATAGTTGAAAGGCGTCAAAAGAAGGAGGCTAAAAGATGTCTTCCAGTATGTGACTGCATATTCCATTCTTAACCCTTGTCCAGTTAAGAATGATGATTCCAGTGAGTTCTATCAAAACATTAAAATAAATACGTAGGCAATAGAGAAAAATAAAATTTTGAGTTACATCCTTTCAACTTTCTTTCTTTGCATCCTCTGATTGTTCTCTTTATGAGCTGTGAAGCTTCGTGGGTGCCTTCAGTTGTCCAAATGAAAAGTCAGGTGTGTGTGAATCACAGATACTTTGCCTGAACAAAATGTGTTACCAGTTATTTAATTGTTTTCTTTGCCTTCACATAAATAACAAATCTGGGCAGTTAAACAAATCCTTTTACCAGTTCTATGGGTTTTTATAGTGAAGGTTCTTGATGTGATTTAATATTGGGGTACGGTTAATTGGTTGATTATTTCCTCTTTCCAGTCTTTGAGGAAATGTGAAGTTTATGTGATTTTTCTCTCTTTGAAAAAATTCTTAACACACATAATGATAGGGCAAGAAATGCGTAGGCACCAGTTTAAAAAGAGATAAGCAGAAATGCTGTGCAATGGTTAGGCAGCATGAAACATCTAGCATTTCTGACAATCTTAACAGTTGTCTTTGTGACTAGGATGATCATAGAGCCCATCTTTGATTTAACAAGAATTTAAAACATTTTCAAATGATGATTTTTACGCTAGCAAAGCAAAAAAATGGTCTCCTCAACTGCCAATGACATCATAAAGCTTGAGCTTTCTCCAAACCTTCAGGAAATGATCTTGTGAGGCGATGCCAGTGTTCTACCAGGAGAGATTAAGCTCCTAATGATACTATTTCAGCTATTTTGAGAACAGGGAAAACTATATACTCTAGTACAAATGTGTATATTTGTTTGATGTCTGATATCCTTTGCCATTACTAGTTTTCTCTTTCTTCCTAGGCCTACTTCTGTGACTCTAGGTGCCAGAGAAATAAACGTGCTTTCTTCAAAGGCAAATCATGCAAGCCCTTTTTAAACTGTGCCCTTTCGTAGGGGTCAGTCTGTGTTTTTCCACATTCAAATAATCTAACAGTTTTCCAATTAGCACTTTCCACTGAAAGCACAGCACAGTCTTCAAACCGGCAAATATTTTTGGCTTCTTTTGTCAGACATGAAACTGCAAATATTTGGAGCTCTTTTTTTTCTTTAATTTGAGCAGTAAGACTCTTTGTCCAGAAAAGACACATCGTTTTACAGGGGCTTAGACACCCACCTATGCACAAAAGTATGGGTAAGTGTCACATACAAAGAAACAATACGATTAAACTCATGCCTGCACTGGTTAGTTCATAACTGCACACATTGTCTCACCTCTTTTACAAAAGTAAATCAGGAATTGGTAACAATTCATGAGATAATCAGAGAAATGTGACTCTCTTGAACATGCTTGTTATCTATATCATATGGGACAACTAAGTAGTTTATAACCCCAGAAATCAATGCATACTGGATTTAAGTTTGACCCTAAATAAATTTACATGATCTCCAGGAAGAGCACAAAGGTCTTCCGTTTATGAAGCCCCTGCTCCACGTCAGGTGCTGCTCTCAATAATTTTGCCCTCATTTCATGGCATTCTAACCACAGCCATAGGACATACATACTGTTATCCTTTTATTCTTAATGAGGAAGAGGAAAATCACATAGGTGCACACATCTGGATTTGACCCTAGTTTGTCTAATTCCAAAGCCTACTCTTGACTATATCACTTGGTTTGGAGGGTGGGGGATATTGCTCTACTTTATCTGATGTGGTCACTCTTCTAAATATACTAACTTAATCAGTGGAGGTTGCTTTCAGTTTATGTTCAAAAATGACAGCTACTGAGACTTGCTGTTAACATTTCCATTTAAACATGAGGCATACTTTGATCTAAAATAGTCTAAAATATCTGTATATGAGCAAAATATACTGGACACTAAGTGTATCATATCTTCCTGGGCAGACATGGCAAGAAACAAACAAATCTAAAATTATTGACCAGTAACTTAATTCCAATCGTTAATTCAAAGGACGATTTACTCAAAAAAAGAAAAAAGTTTAAGAAGACATAAACTGGAAGATTTTTCCTCCTCTGCCTCCTCCCTCTCCCCCTCCTCCGCCTCTCTCTATTCCTTCTCCTCTTCTTCTTTTGCAATGTCAAGGGTGGGGAAAGAGACAATTTAGCAACAAAAATTTGATCAGGAAAGTACATTTCCACTGACTTACTGAAGATGTAAAGACTTTAAAACTATAAGGTACTGTTTAAAATATGTATCAGGGGCCAGGTGTGATGGCTCACGCCCGTACTCCCAGCACTTTGGGAGGCCGAGGTGGGTGGATCACCTGAGGCCAGGAGTTTGAGATCAGCCTGGCCATCATGGCAAAACCACACCTTTAGTAAAAATGCAAAAATTAGCTGGACATTGTGGTGGCTACCTGTAATCCCAGCTACTTGGGAAGCTGAGGCAGTAGAATCACTTGAACCCAGGAGGTGGAGGTTGCAGTGAGCTGAGATCGCTCCACCACACTCCAGCCTGGGAGACAGAGTGAGACTCTGATTCAAAAAATAAAAGATAATAATAATACATAATAAAATAAAATAAAATATGTATGTGGGTAAGGAAGGTAACTAAAGATTACCTTGAAACAATAAAAGCAAAAACAATATTACAATGGTAGAGAGAGGTGGGTTTTTTTTTGTTCTTTAACATTTTCATTTTAAGTGTTGTCAAAAATTTTAAAAAGCATTGTTTAAAAAACAGTTATTGATATCTAGCCTTCCATATTCCAAATACCATCTGCAAAATTTAGTACTATTTGGCATGGTCTTGCAATGTGCATTTATTCCATGTAG
Source organism: Colobus angolensis palliatus (assembly GCF_000951035.1). Classification (NCBI taxonomy): domain Eukaryota; kingdom Metazoa; phylum Chordata; class Mammalia; order Primates; family Cercopithecidae; genus Colobus; species Colobus angolensis. The sequence continues at coordinate 9,275,971 of NW_012114710.1, read as the reverse complement.
TCTTGAATATGTAATATACTTTTAAAAACACAGGAGAATTGGAGAAAATATCTTTTGTATACCATGTTCTATCTTGGAAGATGTACTAATCAAAAAAAATTGCAAGAGATTTTTATAGTTATATCACTTGCTCACTTACCAACATGATCCACCTCTCAGACTTAGAGGATGAAACATACATATTGAAATAACTATATTCTCTAATATTTAAAAAACTTTTATATCTAATATCTAAATCAAACTATTTTTTAAAGCTATTTTAAGTGAGGCTTTTTACTTGTTCCTTCAAATAAATAAACTATTAAAATACTTTGCTTATAATCAGATGCACACCGTTCCAAGAAGCTCACTAAAATATCCCAAAAGTAAGGGTCCACCTGAATTCATTATAAAAAGATGTTAATTTTCCCAAGGGAATCTAGAAGCACAATCTTCCCTAAATTCTTCCTCAGCTTTCTTTTCCATTAGAATTAGATCTAACAACATAGAATTTTGCAACTGGCCCTCATTATTGCATTCAAATGTGGCAAATTTGTATATATTCCTTCAATGTAGCTCATGGAATTGTATCTTCCATGCAGCCTAATCTTTTCCTCTTACTTTTCTCTACTGTTTTGGTAATCATTGATCCTCTAACACATCTCAGTAACCATAACGATTGAAAAATTATCCCTGAACTCATAGGAAGTTTTCTGAAACCTCAAGAAAACCCATTCTTTCATATTTCACAAAAGTCAGTCCTGGGGACCTAGTCAGAGCCTTAAGCCTCTATAATAGCTTCTAGAAATCATTTTTAGGCTTTTCTCCAACTCTAGGATATCAATCTCTCCATTTAATCCGACATCCGAAAAAAGGTTTTCAACCTTTACTTTTTTTGAGATGCTCTGAAATTAAAGAGCCTATTAGTTGAGATAAACTCTCTTGGGAGATTATGTCTTTCTAAGGCCTATTTAAAATTGACCACTGAACCTTAGACTCAAAGGTTCACTGTCTAACTAAGGGTTCAGGCACAGGCCTTGGGAAGTCTCATGATGGCCCTATTCTCTAATTTCCTGTGTGTGTGTGTGTTTTACTCTATTTACCTTATCTCAGCTTACTTAAGAATTTATCCTTCTATATCACAAAAACTACTTGCATCTTCAATTATTCTGCTTAAGAGTCACCTCCATAAGAAAATCCAAGTAAGTAGAGTTTGATGACAGTGACCCACAAATACCTCTGCCACACCTCCTTTCATCATTTAGACAATTCAAGAACTCAAGTAAAGAAGCTTCAGTCTGTGGTTTCCTATTTAATATCCCCTAATTATGGTATTACTACTGTCTGTAAGTGATTGTATCAGTTAATTCCTTCACAATGCATATAAAACTATGATCATATTTTGAAGCCTTATTTGGGCCAGCAAACTTTCCCCAGACGATCACTTCTAATGGGATTTTGCATATTTTTTAAATTAAAAATATACGGGACAAAAGAGTATGACTAAAACAATGAAAGGTAGGTCAGGCGCGTTGGCTCACTCCTGTAATCCCAGCACTTTGGGAGGCCGAGGCAGGTGGATCACTTGAGGTCAGGAGTTCGAGATCGACTTGGCCAACATGATGAAACTCCATCACTACTAAAAATACAAAATTAGCTGGGCATGGTGGTGGGCACCTGTAGTGCCAGTTACCCAGGAGGCTGAGGCAGGAGAATCACTGGAACCCAGGAGGCGGAGGTTGCAGTGAGCTGAGATCACGCCACGGCACTCCAACCTGGGCAACAGAGTCAGACTCCATTTCGAAGAAAAAATAAACAAACAAAAAACAATGAGGTTGGGCATAGTGGCTCATGCCTGTAATCCCAGCATTTTGGGAGTCTGAGGTGGGCTGATCACAAGGTCAGGAGTTCAAGACCAGCCTGACCAACATGGGGAAACCCCGTCTCTACTAAAAATACAAAAATTAGCTGGGCATGGTGGCCCGTGCCTGTAATCCCAGCTACTCAGGAGGCTGAGGCAGGAGAATCGCTTGAACCGGGGAGGCAGAGGTTGCAGTGAGCCAAGATCATGAGATTGCACTCCAGCCTGAATGACAGAGCGAGACTCCATCTCATAACAAACAAACAAGCAAACAAGCAAACAAAAAACAATGAAAGTCCATTGACAATTACGTAGTACTTCAGGAAAATAAAAATTTTAAAAAAAGTCCAGTGGATATAGATAAATTTAATTAAATTAACTAGTCATCACTCTGGATTTTTTTCTTTCATAGCTTACTGTTACTTGAAAATAAACACATATTCTTGTTTAATCTCATGGATCATAGTATAGTATCATTCTTTTTTCAGAAGTAGAAAAACATGCCTGTAAGTATGATTATGACTTTACACAAAGATCATCTAATTAAGCCTTTCTTGATGCTAATTGGCTCGTACCAGGATGGAAGTCACAGGAGCGTGGGAAAGGAATGAATTACCCAGCCAAAAAAAGCAGAGTGACCAGGACAAGTTTTTGAGACAAGTAAGATTAAGATGACAATGAATGCATAGTAGGAGCAGTATATCTTTATAATTTGAATTTTGTGTTGCCTGTCTTCATTTTTCTGTCAGCCAGAGCTGACATTCTAGCATATAAGAAAACCTTGTAGAAAGTTGAGATTGTACGTGATACTTAGGGTAGAATAACAGTGTTTTTCCAGATAATAATGCTCAATGTCTTGCTCCCTCTGATGCCTCTTTAGACCAGTGTATGGGCACCATACTAGGGACCTGTAGGTATTCTATAATGGTGGTCTTGTCCTAGGTTTATATTGTTTCATTGTCAATATTGTTAAACTTTATGTTCTACGAAAATATTCTGTGTATTTAACATTGGATTAAATGGATATATCTTAATGCCATTACAGTTTTAGAGACCAAAAGATAGAAAAAATTTACATAATCAATAGCACATGATTTTATAGCAAAACAATAAAAACAGTGTATACAGCTACCTGAAGTTCTGTTTAGCTCACATTATGAATAGTAGGAGTGTATTCAGAAGCCGTAGCAGACTAGGTAGAAGCACAAAATCAACCCCTTTCTATTCTTTCCACTAGCAGTCCAGAAAGAGCCATCTTTCTCTGGGTGAAGGTCAGTATGTGCCTGCTTCTGGAACACACTGGCCTTCTTTCACATACTTCTCCCTGACGGTCAGACATCTAACAGAGAATGCAAAGTCTGATCTTCCAAGAAGAACATTTACTTAGCATGGTGCAGAGTAGGAGCACGTAATCCCCATGTCTTTGATGACTGGGACGTAGATGAAATGTTCCCACTGGATCAGGCTCTAGCTGAAGGATTTCTGGTCCTTCTTTATCCCAGGATAATTGACGTATGGAGTGGCCATGAATTGAAGGTGGCAAAGAATGGAACTGCATTTTATTATAGTTGGAAATATTTTGATTTCCGTCTAATTTTTTTTGGCAGGGGGAACAGAGTTTCGCTCTTATCACCCAGGCTGGAGGCACGATCTTGGCTCACTGCAACCTCTACCTCCCGGGTTCAAGCAAGTCTCCTGCCTCAGCCTCCCAAGTTGCTGGGATTACAGGCATGCACCCCCATGCCCAGCTAATTTTTGTATTTTTAGTGGAAATGGGGTTTCACCATGTTGGTCAGGCTGATCTCAAACTCCTGACCTCAGGTGATCCACCTGCCTCGGTCTCCCAAAGTGCTGGGATTACAGACATGAGCCACTGTGCCCAGCCAATTTCTGCTGATATCTGTCTTATTTTGACAAAGAAAGATGAACTTGATATCTCTCAAACTCTTTATCTTTCCTATTTCTTTGACTAAAAGCTTCCTTCTCAGTTTTACTTGGATAGCGCAACTGATGCTGGTTTCTCCTCACAGATAGGCATTATACTACAAATGAGACTCAGAGCAACTTTATATATTCTTCCTCATCTCTGTAAATCAATCATCAAAGAAAATATTTGCTTTCCCTTCATTTTCTAAAGGATAAAAAAGACCAATAAACAATAACTCTCAGGGAAAAGCACAACTGATGTAAAGCCTAAAAATCTGCAAAGGAGACAAGACTTAAAGAGATCACTTCACTTCCTGAGAGTGTTAGCTATGAATGAAATGACAGCCATTTTGTAAGACATTTATTTGTCAGGACCAATTTATGTATGGTAATCATGTGCTTCTTTTATAGCAGATTTTTCAAATGTGATAGATGGTCAGTTAGCTTTAGAGTGTGGGCTCTTTTTATAGTAAATGATTGATATGTGTCTATCAAGGTTTGATGTTGAAACATTCTAAATATGTGTACATATATATAATACACACACATGCATATATATGTAAATGTAAACACACATTTGAACATAATAAACAATTATTTGTATGTAGGTGTGTTACTAAGTACTTTCTGAAGATCATGCCATGGCTGTGACTATCTCATGTGTGTATTTAATATGAAAGTAAAGTATATCACTAACGAGAGCTTAGTGAAGTGGAAGGAATCTTATTTTTCCCAAAACATGAACAATGTTTTCAAATCTCCTTTTTCCAGAAATAAAATTTAGTCATTCTTAAATAAAATGCTATGAGCTGAGCCAACTTCTTTACGTGAAGCATCTATTTAGGGCGTCAGCCACATATAGTCACAACCTTTACTTAGTCTTCCCTTTGATGTTCTGTACCTCCACATAAAATTGCACACTTGAAACGGATGATGCAAAATGATTCTTCAAAATCAGGATAGTTTCACTTAAGCCAGCCTAATTGAGGTATTTCAATTATTTCAAGACTCACAAACTCAAAGTAAATAAACTCCTTTGTTGGATTCTCCAATTTATTTCATGACAAAAAAAGAAAAGAAAGAAAATGTTAACCTACAAATTGCTTATGACTAGTGGTTCAAAGTTATAATTTTTTTAAAAGAAACTCTACTGTGGGAGGAACCTAATTTTGACCTTTATGTGCAGTTATTGGGACGATGTTTCATTCTTTTTATGTTTATAGAATTCAAAGAACCTGAAATTTCTTTCCAATTATGAACTTACATTATTATAAATAAAGTACCCCGAGTTAAACATACGTGTTCCTCATTTTAGAACAAATTTTTAACATTAGGAAACTTATTCTTAGTGAGAAATGATACTTAATTATCATTAAAAGACTGAGTTCATTATTATAATTGTGATCATTATGCCACGATAGCAGTAATACACCTTTATATGGATTAATTAATTTAAGGAAATAACAGGCATCTTTAGACCTCTGAATCACAATATTTCAGAATAAGATTATGTCATCCATTTTGGACACTTTCATTTTACTGATGGTGCAAAGCAATAGAGTGTAATTGCTAGGAGCACAGATTTTTGGGCTCAGACAAAACTAACATTGAATCAGCTCTGAAACCTCTTGGCCAGCATCCCTAGATACATTATTGAAATTATTCATAAAATATAGCTAACATTTATTGTATACTCATCATGTGCCAAGCACTGTGCTAACCACCTTACACAAATACTCTTATTTAATTCTCATGACTTTATGACATAGGTATTATTATCATCTCCAATTTGTAGAAAGGGAAATGAGGCTTGGCAAACTTTAATACTAAGATCATGTTAGTTTGACACTAAAGGCTATTGTATTACGTGCTACCCTATCCTGTACTTTTTTTTAAAAAAAAGCTTTGAGTCTCAATTTTCCCAAGTATTATATTGTATAACTTTAGAGCTTGTTTGTAATAATGAAATTAGCACCTATGTTAAAGTACCTGGAAATAGTGAACTCAAATTCTCAGCAATTAAAACTCTCGTTTCTCAATATCCAGCCTAAAGATAGTTTTGTTTTGTTATTATTGTTACACATAGAGTATATCGCTTGTGCTTTATGTTTACTTAATGTCAATCACTATATAATGGCAATGAATTTTATTCGTTCAGATTTCTTCTACCTTATCACTTTCCTTAGGACACACAAAAATAATTTCAAACAGTTTCATGTTATTTAAGAAAATGAGATAATTTTAAATATTTAGAAAAAAAGAAATGTTTAGTATGCTCCTATAGATTGGACAAATTGAAGGTCAAGAGAATTAGAGTTTCTTGAACCAAATGGGGACAGAAGCTTTTTGGATATGAATTTTTCATCTTATTTTGTGTTTCTGAGAGCTGTAATTGGGAATTTTCAATAGAAATTTAGAAGTGATAAAAGCTGGAAAATTAGAGCATCCTAGAATCTTGTTACAGCAAATGAATAGACTCCACACTCATACTGCTTGGTAGGATCCCATAAATGGGTGCACTCAGCTTGCTCTTTTAGGGGGCTTCCTCTTGATAATTATGCAGGCACTGATGAAGGGGCAAAATTACACGGTGAACTCATCACACCCGGGTTAGGCACAGAATGAGTGCTGCTTTCGGCCGGCTGTGAAGTGGTGTTGTACAAGGCATTTAACATCTCACAATGAAATAATATGTGGAAAAGGTGTAAAGTGCTGTTCAGCTGAGAATCATTATGGCTAATGCTATCCAGTTCTAGTTCTTTTGCTCTACAATGAAGACTAGGACTGGGAAGCACTTTGTAAACATACGTTGACTTATGAACGTATAATTATAAAGTAATGAATTCTGCATTTTTCATTGTCACTTCATAAATGTATTCAGCAAACATTTATTGAGTGCCTAAATGTTTTATGGCCATGAATATATTTCATTTGCATGTCAAATTAAACATTTCAGAGAGGATAGGGATCACCGAGTATTTATTGAGTGTCTTTCTAACTCTGAAATTATTGTCCTAATCTCTACTCTGGCCTCATGCCTCAATTCTCCCTTAGAATTCCCAGAAAGCAAGGAATTATTGCTGCACAGCTAGCCACATGCTACATCCCGCTTTCTGCTGCCAACTGCTTCTGACAAACCTATTTTTGATTTATATTTAGAAATGGGAGGCTAGATAGAGGTGTGGAAAAGTATTTTTTAAATTATGTTCTGTGAGATTAAAATATATCAACCATTTACATAAAACAGATTTTTAAAGAAATTTTCTGAACTTGTTATGACCATTCATTGATAAGGATCTAAGAATGGGAAGAAATAAAAGGCGAGTCTTTCTAGTCTACTTAGAATTTCATTTTTCACCAAATATTGGCTGGTACTGGAATTTAATATATGTAATATTTTTTCCTTATATTAAAACACAAATTTCACTAGCACTTTTTTGACCTATCTTTTAGCAGGTTTATAAAAGTTCTTAAAACTTTTTTCAAGTTTAGCATTAATCTCATATGCTTACAGTCCTTCCTTTTAGAACCTTATTTCATTGTCAGTCTCGAAAAGAACTGGAGTTTTGTTTAACTGCTTTGAGTAGCTATTATTAGCGCAGCCCATTAAAGTTTGGTGTTTACCTTCTCAGAGAGAGTGAAGCAACAAGACTGAAGTGTTCACTGGACTTGAATCGAAAGATTGCAAAGCAATTAGGACATAGTGCATTTAGCTGGAGTCTGAAGCATCTGTCTGAGCATTCATTCTATACAATGCTGTTCATAATTGAAATTAGAACTATTTAGCTGTAATGCTTTCTTAGGGTCCATTACTGAAATTGTAACACTAATGTCAGTGTGTGAATAAGGCTTTGAAATACAGAATAGCAGAATCTGCTTCCTAATTGGCAAAGTTTCAGGAGAGGAAGAACACTGACACATTCACATCCATAAACTGAAAGTGCAACAGATTTGTCATGTTGTGTTCTGCAATCCAAGAAAGTCATGTTTGCTGACAATGGATTCATTAGAACCTCTCCCCTACTTCCAACAGGCACAGGAAAAAATGAAATTTTTCTGGCAGTTCCCAATGTTGATGGAAGAATCAAAGTGGCCTTCAATGGGCCCTTAGTAAAAGGAGAGCTTTGTTTTGTGTTCCAGTCAGCCTGAAAACGGTCATTTTGAAACTCAATAAAGGTGTGTGTTCTAGGAAGTCAGAGTTGTTTGTTAATACACTACGCTCCCACAGAGGAAGCTGGGTTAAATATGTCACTAGAACATTTATGATGCATGAAGAAGTCTTCCTGACTTTAGGTCCCTGAGGGATTCTGAATTAATAAGAGAAAAATCAGAGGGAAAAGCGTTTATTGTGAGCCACAAAATAGGATGACTCTGTGAACTTCAGAATTAATTTTGGGCACATTTTCTCAAAATCAAATTTACTATTTTTTTTGAGAATGCTTCAATGATTCAGTTACTAATTTACTACAAGTAAATTATTAAAAGTGTGTGTGTTGCTGGGAGGAAGGGGGTTTGTAACCAATATTCTCATTAATACTTTATGTTTATTGAGTTTGACGACCAGTAGCCTCAGCATTGGAGGAAGCTACATATCTTTCCTACTGCAGTACATTTTTCTTCCATGTTTCCACAAAATATTACCCTACAGTGATTTCCAATACCCTTCACTGCGTCTGTTCATTCTGCTTCTTTTACTTAAAAGAGTTGTTGGTGGTACAAGAAAAATAGAGAAAGATCTCTAATACCATAACATAGATGCCTAAGGTTGTTGAGACATAGGACTTTCTGTCTGGGTAATTATCCCCATATCTTCATCATTATAAGAAAGCATTGAAGTTTGTTTTGAATATTTTACAGAATAGTTATAAATTATTTATTAAGGATTACATTTATCCATGAAATGCAAAGTGAAATTATTGCACAGTCTAAAGATACTCATACGTTCAATTTCTATTGACTGCACTAATTTAGAATAAGAACTGAAGTTATTCATATATGAGTTTCAGCACTGAAAAACTGTATAACTGGTATCTCCAAGCACTTACCAGTCGGTAGATCAAAAACAAAGTTAGATTAGCAGTAATAACTCAAGACATTGTTTTACACGAGCTCACAAAGAGCCCTCTTGTTAGATGCTGACAGTGAACAACTGAGCATCCTTTAAGGTACTGACCTGTGTAGCAAGCACACCTGCTGCTATGATCAGAATGTTTGTGTCCCTCATGAATGCAATTAGTGCCCTCATCAGAGAGACCCCCAGAGAGATCCCTTGTTCCAGCACATGGGGACACAGTGAGAAGGCACTATTTGTGAGCCAGAAGTAGGTCTTCCTCATCAGACAATGAATCTGCCTTGATTTAAGGCTTTTCAGCCTCCAGAACTGTGAAAAATACATTTCTGTTGTTTACAAGCCATTTGGTTTTTGGTATTTTTGTTATAGTGGCACGGACAGACTAAGACACCTGCCAAACTTTTAACCCTAGGGCCTTTAAGCTGCCTAAATCTGCTCCATTTTCTATTACAAAGTAAAGACCGTCCCTCCACCCCTTATACGATACTAACGTTGAGCCCTCTAAAGGCAGTGTTCCTTCCTGCTCTTAATTTTGGTGAAATAGGTTTTTATATATGTTATGTATGATATTGCATAATTCAAAATAAATTCATTTTGTTTTCTTACACGTTATCCACCTAAGTGGAGAACTTTAGGCGACTTGTCTAAAACATTTTCAACAACACTAAATACTATTTCTTAACAAAGTTATTAAAACTAAGTTAAGCATATCCAAAAAAAAAAAAGTATCCTAAATCTCCGTTTATTTTTTTTCTTATCATAATTTTTTCCAGTGAAAGACAACTACATTTTTCCAGTTGTTCAGGCCAGAATCCACTTGACTTCAGTCTTTCTTAGACCAGATTCTACAAAGCAGCAAGTTTTGTTAGCTTCTTAAAATATATCCAGAATTTGACTTTTCATTATCTCCACTTCTAACACTCTGTTACAAGCCGTCATCACCTCTGCATGGATTATTGCAACAGTCTCCTTTAAGTAATTCCTTTGCTTTGGTCCTCTGCCTCTAGAATCTGAGAGATTAAGAGTGATCCTCTCAATACACAAGTTAGATCCTTCGACTCTTCAGTGGAATTTCATCTCACTCAGACCAAATGCCAGAGACCTTACATAGTCCCATCTCCCACCCCTTCCCCCGCCACCAACAATGCACCCTCTACCCTCTTTCTCATTGGCTCCACAGCACCCATATGACCCTTTATCAGTTCTCTTAGAGGTCAAGGTGTCTGCTCACTTAGGTTAGTTGGCAAATAACCTCTCTAACCACCCTACAGTAAGTGGCATTCTTGCCCATAGCAAACATTCTCCATCTCCTTAACCCACTTTTAATTTATTTCTTATGTCATTCACCTAACATTCACTACAGACCTACCATGTTTCAGGGTTTCAGGCATCATTGTATATATTAGGGCCAACGCAATCAACAAAAATACTCAAAAACTCTGTTCTCGTGGAATCTATATGCTGGTGGATCTTAAATTTTTTATGACAGTATTTCACATCACAAACTATATCTACATGTTGGTGTTTTTGCTATTTTAAAAATTATTATTGATTTTTCTCCCTTCAGGAAGAAAGCTGCATGAGAGCAGTGAATTGCTTTGTCTAATGCTAATCATTAAAGCTTAGAATACTGCTTGTCACATGGTAAGCGCTAAATAAATATTTTATGACAAATAAATAAATAAATGGACAGAAATAAACCCAAAATGAAATTCCACCTTCAATTTTCCTACAGATCAGGATTTGAAAAGAGCCTGTCTAAACAACCTGCTTTTTAGACAACAAAGAAGCTAGAATTCTCAACAGTCATCTGGCTCGAGGAGTTTCTGGATTTAGAGATGTTTTTCAATGAAAGATCAATCTCACAATTATAAATTATAAAAATAATGATATTTTCATTCATAAAATTAGCTGATAGATATATATAAAATAACAATGTTAATTTAAAAGAGTGTCATGCACTCACAAGGTTAGTGGAGGAATTGGATGAGCTTTCTGGAAAACAAATTTGGTTTTACACATATGTTTTCCAGAAATTTAGCACCTATAAATTTATTATTGAGAGTGGTCCTCTCAATACATAAGTTAGATCCTTCAACTCTTCAGTGGAATTTCATCTTATATAAATAATCAGAAAGCCTACAAGTTATGTCCAATGGCGGTCAGGAAGTTAATATTTGTAGTAGTAAAATCTTCAAAGTAATGTACATATTCAACAGAAAGAATAAATACAATTGAAGGGAGGCTGAGTCGGGCAGATCACCTGAGGTCGGGAGTTCAAGACCAGACTGACCAACATGGAAAATCCAAGTCTCTACCAAAAATACAAAATTAGCCCAGCATGGTGGTGCATGCCTGTAATTCCAGCTACTCAGGAGGCTGAGGCAGGAGAATCGCTTGAACCCGGAAGCGGAGGTTGCTGTGAGTCAAGATCGTGCCATTGTACTCCAGCCTGGGCAACAGGAGTGAAACTCTATCTCAAAAAAAATTTTTTTCAAAATCAGATGCTTCAGCTATTTTGCTGTTTCCCACAGCCTTTTATAGCGCTTTGAACATAGTAGATACTATGAGACTATTTACCATCATAAGTTAAAATGATCATAAATTATCATTTGTTTATTACCTAAGTATTTAATTTTCTAGTATGATTTTGACTCTTTCTGGATAATTTCTTCCATTATCTAATGCACTTCAGTGTACTTCAGTATCAGACTAAAAGAGATGGCCTTTGTCACACACACACACACACACACACACACACACACAAACATACACGTACACTTTGTACACATCACTCTTTATACTAAATGGGCAATTACTACTGTAGAGGAATCGTGAAAGGCTGCTTTCTTATGTTAACTGAGAGCTTCCAAACTTGATGCAGTGTCTAGTTACCTCCCTATTCCAGGATGTTTATATTAGGGACAGTAACTTTGGCAAATTTCAGCATGCTGTATGAAGTGGTGAGAAAATAGATGAGGTTTGAAATTAACCATGCCAGGAAAAATAATGAAAATATTAGAGCTTAAAAGTATTGCCCGATAAAGGTATTATAAGCCTCTGAACCAGCTGAAGGTGTGCCTGGCTTTGAGTGATGCCTGCCTGTATCCTGCCTTCTTGATAGCCAATGGCCTTGTCCAGCTGAGCTAACAAATTCCCAATTCCACACTTCGTAATCTCAGTGCGCTTGCTGAACACCATTTCCCTTGTTTAATGATAGTATACGTCATTGTATGACTTCTGTGGGAGATGGTTCGACCTGCTGTAAATAAGCAACTTTAATACATCTGCTTGCATAAAGCATTGAAATCATGGTCTAGTTCACAAATGAGGAGTCCTACAATTAGACGTACGTTTTATCACAAGAAATATGTTGATGAATCCATGGACAGCTAGCTACGATTCAATGAACCTGAGACAAAACCTCTCAGGTTATGTCACTAGAAGTCAAGAAGTGACTTAGCTCCTAAGGCTGTGTTTCTTTCCTTTTCATTTTGAGAGATAGCCATAGTGAAGGAAACTCAGGAAAAGCACAAATATTACATTTTCATTTTGTTATGATTTTCCTTTCATTCCTGTTTTATTTTATATAGTATAAAAATAAATAGTACTGCTGACAGAATCAATTTTTATTATTTTCATTCATACTTTTGGTAAAACTCATGAAAACACCAGACTATATTCTTTAGATTTCATTCAGATAAGTTTTCTTAGTTGTTCTTCATTTCCTCTTTTGCTTTCCAACTTTGTTGACAAAGTTTATTCCATCAGAACTGAAAATATGCCATTCAACACCTGGGTCCCTTCTTATCTGTGCCTAGCCTTATGAGAGAAATTTTAAACTAAATAACATGAAATAGCATTTAAATATGTGAGGTCAGCTGTCATACCAAATTTTACACATTCTACAGATGAAAAGTGAATTTTTGTAGCTTAACCTCCAAAGCAAGAGCAGCTGGAACTGGCGGTATTTTCTTTCTAACAAAGATAAAATCCAATTATAAACAACTCTAGAGAACATCTGAGTTGTTCCATTTCAGTGGAATTTTACTAAAGTAATACAAGTCTATAAATCACATTCTAGTCTGCACTCATAGAATATGGAAGTGAGTAGGGTCCAGTCTCTCTATAGTGAATTAACAATCGGAACAAGAAAGCAAGCATCCAACACACACACTACTTTTTTTTTCCTCTGACCTTTACTTTCTTGACTGATATTTTGTGAGTGATGTAGACTGCTTACAGTTTAGACTGTTGGGATATTTAGAGTTTAGGTTGGTGAAATATGGTAGAAAGGAACTGGGTGGAGGTTGCAGAGGAAATTAAGAACAAAGGGCTTAACTGCAAGAGACCAATATCCTTATTCTTTCCACTAAGTAGTAAACTACTGAATGAAGCAATTTGGTAAGAACAGGGACTATCATTTAGAAAGGAAATCAGATAACACCCAGACTATTCTTTGCAAGAAGACAATGTAATTAGTTTAACAAAATGCTGCTGTTTTCATGGGCAGTCAGCCAGGATGTAGGTCTCATTTGGCTGCATAAAAAGGGTTTTGTGCTGACATTGTGGACTGAGATTTTACCTGTAGTTTCTCTAGTCTTGCCTGAAAAACAACACCTTCTTATCTGCCCAGGGCCTTAAAAACAAAGGATGGAAGTTCTTTATCAAATATATTTACTTGCCTATTAGTATCATTTGTGCGGAAGCACAATTCATTTTCACCACTTTATTGCACAGTCAGAGAGAAAGAAGGTTGAGATGGAGGAGGTGTCTGCTCTATGCTTCTATTACCAATTTATTCATACCTCTATCACAACACTTTGCATGTTGTGTTATAATGACTTCACTTCTCCAAAATGTTGTGCACCTTGAGAATTGTGCCTAGCGTAAGATCTCACTATACGGTTATTTATTAAGGGAGAAGATCTTTATGTCTTTACACATGTCAGTTCTGTTGTCATATGCTGCTCATGTTGTCGATCTCACTATATGGTTATTTATTAAGGGAGAAGATCTTTATGTCTTTACACATGTCAGTTCTGTTGTCATATGCTGCTCATGTTGTCAAGCAGAACAGCCTGAATGCATTTGCTTAAAACAGAATTTGTGAAGTTTCTTGAGAGGAATGGACACCAGGGTTTTTGGATGCAGTTTTGCTTTTTAATTAAAAAAACCCCACATACTAAATAAGCCACTATTAAATACGTGCCAGGTTATCTTCCTGCATAACTCTCTTAGAGCCCATCAAACTCTACGAGGTAAAGATTATTGTGTCCATCTTAGGAATAGGAAAATTGAGGTTCAGGGAATTGTGTAGCTTGTCTAATGTTTGTCTATTGGTAAGCAGCCAAGTCAGGACTAATACTAGAAGCCTTAGTTGGGATGGGAGGGTAAAGAGAGAAAAGAAGTATGGCTTTTTCCTCTGGGTACATTCTCCAGTATGGTGACTCTTCATTATGTTTCATGTAGAATATCAACAGGGAGCTTCTTAGGCCTGTGGAAAAGGAGTTTCAGCAAGCGATATGAAATAAACTCTTGAAAAATCAAGTCTAGAAGGTCTGAAGAATTGATGTGAGTATGGTGCCTTTTTGTTGTTGTTTTAACTTGCTTGATCATTCATCAACTAGAGACTTGACCTCTCTCTCAGGCTTGCTCACTAGGATAGTATCAGATTAGAACCCACATCATTCCATGACAAAATCCCTGCTCTGATGGACTGAATCATATTGCCTTTGTACTTCCCCATTCTGACTGAGGTGTGTCCTTAGGATCTACCTTTTGTCTCAGTCATTACATCATCTGAAGACTGAAAATGAGAAGAAAGAGTGGATATCATTTTCCTTACTCCCTACATAAGTTTTGAGAAGTGTGGTGGACTGAATAATGTCTTCCCAAAGACATCTACACTCTAACCCATGGACTCGTGATTAGTTTACCTTTTACAGCAGAAGATAATTTTCAGAGGTGATCAAGGTCATGATCTTGAGATAGAAGAGTTATTCTGAATTATCCCAGTGTACCAGATAATAATCAGTAGGGTTCTTATAAGAGGCAGGCAGTAAGGCTAGAGTCACTAAAAGAGATGTGATCATGTTAGGTTGCTGGCTTTAAAGACAGAGGAAGGGGCCCTGAGTTAAAGAATGAAGGTCACCTTTAGAGCCTGGCAAAAGCGAGGAAACAGTATCTCAGTGCATTTGTGCTGCTATAACAGGATACTTGAGACTGGGTAATATAGGAAGAATAGAAATGTATGTGTTCACGGTTCTAGAGACTGAGAAGTGCAAGATCAAGGCATTGGGTGAGGATCTCCTTGTTGTGTCTTCACATGGCAGAAAGGAAAAGGACAAATGAGGCCTGACCTTGTGTCCTCACAAGGTAGAAGAGCGGAAGACAGCAAAACTAGCTGAACCCTGTATAACCCACTTTTAAAAAGACCTTAATCCAATTAACAAGGGAGGAGCCATGATGGCCTAATTGCCTCCTAAAAGCCCTGCATCTTAATACAATTGATCTTTGAACAGCGCAAAGCTTAGAGGCACTAACCCCCTGCACAGTAAAAAATCTAGGTATAACTTTTGACTCCCCTAAAACTTTACTACAAATAGTCTACTACTGTCTGGATAACATAAACAGATTAACATATATTTTGTGTGTTATATGAATTGTATACTATATTCTTATAATAAAGAATGTTAGAGAAAAGAACATGTTATTAAGAAAATCAATCATTAGGAAGGGAAAATGTATTTACTATTCATTCAGTGGAAATAGATTATCATAAAGGTCTTCATCCTCCTTGTCTTCATGTTGAGTAATCTGATGAAGAGGTGGAAGTACAGGAGGTGTCGGTCTGGCTGTTTCAGAGGTGGCAGTAGCAGAAGAAAATCTGTGTATAAGTACATCTGCACAGTTCGAATGCATGTTGTTCAAGGGTCAGCTGTACTGTCACATAAGCAACACCTGAATTTTGGAGGGGACAGATTCAAACCACAGCAAACAGGTTCTGCCTTAGAGCCCTCAGAAGAAGACATTCCTGATACCTCGGTTTTAGGATTCTGACTTCCAGAACTGTAAGAAAATAAATTTGTGTTTTTTAAGCTACTCTTTGTGGTAACTTGTTGTGGTAGCAACAAGAAACTAAGTGGTTACTACAAAAGAATCTCTTCCTTCTATGTGCTTAGAAAAGAGAGAAATCTAGCAAGGTTTAATTTCATCAAAAGTATCATATAAGCCCAACAACTGTGAAATGATCTGAAGTTTTTTGAACAATAGATTGAACATATTAGACATGATAAAAAAAACCTAGGTAAGGTTAAGATGTGTGACTTTCTATTTTTCCTTTTTACTGTAATGCTTGAGACCTTGAGTCTTCTCTGATTTATATATCTATAAATGAGAGTAAAGCAATGGGCTTGCCCACCTCATAGAAGGGCTGTTTAGCTTCATTTGGTAAAGCTTGTAAAATGCTGTGAAGATAATAAATGCTAATCTTTATTTAATCAACTAGGCAAGAAGACAATTAAATGAAAGACCAGGAGTGTGCCTTGCAGCATATTATCTGATGGAGTTCTTGTAGCTCAAACCAACAGAGACCTATATTTAAAATACAATTTCCATAATCTGCCCCATCAATGTGATAAATTAAGGTTTAAGCCTTCCAATTTCTTGTTTATCTCAACTGCTTAAATTCAATTGCTTTAATTAAAATTGCATTGAGAATGCATTTTCCAATTTAGACTTTCAAAGGCCATTGGGGGTTTTGTTCCATTACATCCTTTTCATCTTACAATGTTTGAAGGATCACCACTTAATTTTCTCAACAGTGAAAGGAAATTTTCCTTCTTAAATTAATAGTTATTGTTTCAACTAACACGTCATACAGCAAGTCTGAAAATTGGCAGTTGCTAAATTAGAAGTGGGTAGAGATACTTTGTAGCCATTTTAGCTCTGGAGTCTGTCTTTATGCTGTTCTTGAAACACACAGAGACATTATTTCACAGCAAAAAAATACACTCCAATCAATAAAGAGAGTAGAAAATAGTAAGAATATGCCACTCACCTCAGGACAGTTTAGCATTTGCTTGGTGACCCAAGAAGTAATCTGTATTTCATTATATTTTCAGGGCCAGAAGTCAAGAATAGGAGAGCAGCAGAAAACCACCAAATATGACAGCTAGCTTCACATGGGTAAATTTAGATGGTTGTGATGTGAAATTCCCACCCATTCATCCCTTATCCCTTTGCTCTAGAATTACAAACCACCAAGACAAAAGAAATTCATTCATTTTCAAGGCTGTGGCCAACTTTCCTCCATCCTTCCTTCTTTTCTTCTCTTTACATTTTAATATAATTCCAGATTTACAGAAACATTTCAAGAATAATATAAGGAACTCTTTATAGCCTTAATCAATATTCAAAAGTTGCTTATATTTTGTCCAATTTGCTTTATTAATTCTGTTTGGCTTTTTCGTTTTTTCTTTTTTCTCTCTCTCTGAACCATTTGACAGTTAGGTGGAAACATCATTGATGCAGGATTTTTCTTGGTCTCCTTACCAGTTGGGGACCTCTGACTGGTGATGCTGAAGGCCTCACTCAGGGCATGCTGCCTCCCACAGGATGCACCCTGCCCAATCAGCCTGCCAGGTCTAGCTTGTGCACTGGTTCCTGAGTTCTTGTCCCATGCCCAAGAAGAATGAGGATGTGCTGACCACTGAAGGGTTAGGAGAGTGGAGAATAATTTTTTTGAGTAATCAAACAGGTTATAGTGGAGAGGGGATATGGGGGTGGTCACCCTACCTGAAGTCCCACATATGGCTGGGTCCGGGTCCTTTTTTGGACTCAGAATGGGGAGTGCATGTTGATTGGTTTGTCAGTATGCAAAAATGGTTAAAGTAAAGGCACGACTCAAAGGTGGGCACAACAGTAGAAAACCAATTAGGAAAGTGTAGGTATGTGTAAAATAGGTGAAAGCTGGGGATCAATCAGAGGAAAGTAGGCCAAACAGGAAGACAAGTTCTCAATCTGGTCTGAGGATTTAACTTGTAGCTTGGTTTTCAGGTTTTAAACTGTCTTTGGCTTGGAGGTGGAGTTTCACTGAGGACCAGCTCCTATCTGCCTAGGCAGTTGGTTGCCTCCTGCTGCTCTCATCATGACCCTTTACTTTTTTTTTTTTTTTTGAGATGGAGTCTCACACTGTCACCTAGGCAGGGGTGCAATGGCACAATCTCAGCTCATTGCAACCTCTGCCTCTCAGGTTCAAGTGATTCTCCTGCCTCAGTCTCCCAAGTAGCTGGGATTACATGCGCCTGACAACACGCCTGGCTAATTTTTTATATTTTCAGTAGAGACGAGGTTTCACCATGTTGGCCAGGCTGGTCTCGAACTCCTGACCTCAGGTGATCTGCCAGCCTTGGCCTCCCAAAGTGTTGGGATTACAGGCGAGAGCTACCATGCCTGGCCAACCCTTTACTTTTAAATACTTCATTGTGTATTTCTTAAGTAAAAGTATATTCTCTTACATATTTTCTTTGACAAATTGTCCAAATTAGCAAATTTAACTTTGAAGTAAAATGTTTTTGAAATTTATAGCTCATATTCAAATTTTGTCAAAGGTCTTAATAAAACACTTTCTAGCTATTACTTTCTTAGTTCACAATCAGGTATTTCGATTAGTTTTCATGTCTATGTAGTCTCCTTTAATTGGAAAGAATCCCTTAGCCTTTATTTTTGTTGACCCTGAAATTATTAAAGGGTACAGACCAATTATTTTGTAGAAGAGTTCCTGTCTGGTGCTTCCTCATTATTAGGTTCAGGTTATGTTTGACAGGAAAATTATGATACATTTTATCCTTAGTGCCTA
Organism: Colobus angolensis palliatus; assembly: GCF_000951035.1. Classification (NCBI taxonomy): domain Eukaryota; kingdom Metazoa; phylum Chordata; class Mammalia; order Primates; family Cercopithecidae; genus Colobus; species Colobus angolensis. Next base: position 9,257,272 of record NW_012114710.1, on the reverse strand, counting down.
TCAGAAGGCATGCACTATTTTTCCAATATTGGTAGATTTAATGTTATCACTTCGTTATTGTGGTATCCATCAGGTTTCTCCACTCAGTAACTACTATTTCCCATTTGTAATCAATATGCTATTTGTAAAGAAGATAACATGAGACCATATAAATATCCTGTATCTCATCAAACTTTAATCCCGTTTTTTTTTTTAATACTTTGATGATTTTTTTCTTTCTTTCATTTATTTTTTTTTTTAACTGAGTCTTGCTCTGTTACCCAAGCTGGAATGCTGTGGCACAATCTTGCCTCATTTCAACCTCCACCTCCCAGATTCAAGCCTCAGCCTCCCAAATAGCTGAGACTACAGGTGCCTGCCACCACGCCTGGCTAATTTTTGTATTTTCAGTAGAGAGGGTTTCACTATATTGGCCAGGTTGGTCTCCAACGCCTGACCTTGTGATCTGCCCACCTCAGCCTCCCAAAGTGCTGGGATTATTTAAAGGCATGAGCAACTGTTTCTGGCCCCACTGATGATTTTCTAACTCATATATGCTTCTATATTTACTGGCTAGCAGCACCCCGCTATAAGAGTGTTCTCTTCTTTTCCGTTTAAATATTTATGTATATATTTACATCAGTAGGGAACTATGAATTTTTCCTTTACATGAAGTATTATAATCCATTATTACCTCTCTTTTTTTCTACTTAAATTGTTTCAGACTTGACCACTCTGAGCTCCTTCAAGATAATTTGCCTTTTTGAGATTACCCCATCCCTCTTGGAGCATTTCTTTACTTTCTGGTTCAACATGATATTCTAGGTTCTTCTTGTACTTTCACTGCTTCAGTACTAGAATCAAACTTCTCCCCAAGGAACTGTGGTTCATTTTAGTAAATAATGGTATTTAGTTACCAAAATTTGAGTACCATAATTTTGTTCACTGCTACTAGTAGGTCATTGATCAAAGGCCCTGTCAGCCAACAGAGCTAGAAAATCTGTATGTGTATATATATGTATATATACCCATATCTAAATGTATTTGCATATCCATCTATCTGTAAATAAGTATTAAAAACCATTAACTCACCCTGATAACTTTAATGTAACCCCATCACGGCACAGCCTATTGTGTCCAAAATTGCCAGCATACTCAGTGAAAGAGCTTGAACTTGATCTTAGATTTCCGTGACTCTAATAGTCCAGATTCAAAACCACTTAGAATAAAACTTACTTCCCAAGCCCCATCCATTGTACAGATACACCCTTCACTCTACTCTCCTGAATATCAGTAACCCTACTCTAATGCCGCACATCACTATTCATTCTTTCTGAAGATAGAGAATCAAGACAAAGTTTACTTTATATGTTCATATCTGACAAAGAATTACAGTTCATATTATTTTTGAGGTCTAAAAAAAGGCTTTTAATATTATTTTTTATTCATTTCTTGACTTTGATGAGTGTCACAGCTAGTAGGTTCAGAATTGAATCTGCTCTTGAGGCTACTTCCAGCAACTCTGAAGTGATATTACAGAGCATCCTTTACACATATATTAATTAGATGACTTCTTCCCACTTTCTGTAGACCAAATGTGCTCTCCTCTAAAATGTGAACTTAAAATAAATACACACCACATTATTTCTCCTATATTCATTCCATCTATAACACACTGGAATTTCTTTTTCACACCTGCTTCAACCAACTTTCATGGATTAACTGAATGAAGCAGTATTTGCACATTTGTTTGTTTGTTTGTTTAATCCTGAGCACACCATGAGACTCAAAAGTGAGCACAGAATATTCATCATAATTTCATTCCAAAACATGCAAATTATTTTTAGGACTTCAGAAGCGCTCTAAGATGTCTGGAATCCTCCCCAATGTTCCCCTAATCATGCAAATTATCAACCCAACTCAGTATTTACATCCAGATTTTAGCAGCCTTTTATAACCGTTAGCCTTATTTGCTTAGGAGTCTGTTACAAGTGTATATGTGAGTCCAACACTATCAAGCCTTCCAGAAAACTGGGGCAATAAAGACTATGAGTACAAGAAGTTCAAGCTGAAATTGAGTAAAAAAGGTTGCCAAAGGAAGAAATCGACAGTTTAGAAAAGTATAGACAATCTTTAGTTTTAGCAAAGTTCATAGGATTGAACTGTCAACGCATAATTATAATGCCACTTGTAATGGCACTGTGCCAATATAAGCCAAAATACCTCCTGTTTTATTTGTAATTTAAAGCCTGAAAAATAAACAACCCATTTTTAATAGTAACTTGTGTTTTTTTCACTCTGATTAATATTTTAAAACTATCTTTGAGAAATTTAATTTTTAAAATAAGCTATTTCTGACTGGGGATAAGAGTTAGAGATTAGTTTCATTTTTCCTCAAATAGATATGGAAAGTATTTTACTCCTCTATGTAATTCATTCATTATTTTTCATTAAAAAAGATGTATTTCTGTCCTAAGCAGATATAATCAGAGCAGATAGAGTCCTGAAAAATTACTTCATTAATTGGGATTCAGAGTAGTGTTTAACTTGTAAATGTACAGTTAACATTTTAACACACAAGTAAGAACTCTGCAGGTCCACTTCTGCATAGATTTTCTTCTGCCTCTGCCACCCTAATACAGCAAGGCCAACCTCAACCTTCCTTTTCAAACTACTTCAAGTGAGGGTGACAGAGATGAAGACTTTTAGGGTGATCCAGTTCCACTTAATGTTATTTTCTTAACACTATTTTCTTTTCTTTCTTTCTCTTCTTTTTTTTTTTTTTTTTTTTTTTTTTTTTTTTGAGACAGAGTTTCACTCTTGTTGCCCAGGCTGGAGTGCAATGGTGTGATCTCAGCTCAGGGCAACCTCTGCCTTCTAGGTTCAAGTGATTCTCCTGCCTCAGCCTCCCAAGTAGCTGGGATTACAGGCACCTGCCACCAATCCTTGGCTAATTTTTTGTATTTTTAGTAGAGATGGGGTTTCACCATGTTGACCAGGCTGGTCATGAACTCCTGACCTCAGGTGAT